>NW_024881522.1:1255000-1816474 GCF_019059575.1 Amphibalanus amphitrite
TTATCATAAACTTAGAAGAAATTGAATGTGAGAAGCAGTCTTTTCATGCAGCATCTTTATACATAGGTCACATCTTCTGCAAAAAAAAAGACACAAGGAAGCACAAGGAACCGTAACCTCAAGCCTTCTTTCAAGCGTTATTCAGCCGCTTTGCATACACGAGTTGACCCACCTGCTACAGAGCCTTTCAAGGATAAAATAAAAAGGTGGATCTACGAGTAAAGTCCTGACGTCAGCACTCTGTCACATAAATTTTACCACAAGCTGGCTCTTTTTGTGAAAAGAAAACTTTTGTAGACAAACACGTCTTTCTGCTACAGTTGTTAATCACCTCAAACAGACAAAAGCGCCAGCTCGTTGTCAGACTGGACCAGTGACGTACCCAAGGGGGGGGCCACGGGGGCCAAGGCCCCCCCCTGAGCGCCGAAGGCGCTCAGGGGGCCCCTCATGCCCCAGGATATTTTTTTTAAACACTGGATAAAACGTCTTTTACTCGGAAGAAAAATTGATATTAAAGTTTCATTTATGTGCCCTGGGTACCCGAGGGGCCCCTGCAGTCATCCAAGGGCCCCCAGTTTCCTGGGCCCCTGGTCGCCTAGGGGCCTCTGGTAGCCGGGGGCCTGGTCTCATGGGGGCCCCTGATAGCCTGTGGCCCCTAGTCGCCTAGGGGGCCCTGGTCGCATGGGGGGCCTCTGGTCGCATAAGGCCCCTGATCGACTGGGGGCCCCTAGTTGCCTAGGGGGCCCTGATAGCCGGGGGCCTGGTCGTATGGGCCCCTGATAGTCTGTGGCCCCTAGTCGCCTAGGGGGCCCTAGTCGCATGGGGGGCCTCTGGTCGCATGATATTGAGGCCCCTGATCGACTGGGGGTACCTAGTCGCCCAGGGGGCCCCTGGTAGCCGGGGGGCCTGGTCGCATGGGGGCCCCTGGTTGCCTGGGGCTCCCACACACACACACACACACACACACACAATGTTTATTAGCAGAGACAGAAAGATTCCGGAAGAATGAGGCAGAGGGATGCAAAAGCGCAGAGCGCTTGAGTTTAAGCATCACTCTGAAAGAAAATGCAAACAAACGAAAAAAAAAAACTCCAACCAGGTGAGATTCTAAGCATGAGCTATAGAAAAACATTTACAGGCGAAACATAAAGCATACGAGTTGGCTGTCGCCCCTAGTCGCCTGGGGGACCCTGGTCGCCTTGGGCCCCTGGTAGCCTGGGGGCCCTTGATCGCCTGAGGGCCGCTGGTCACCTAGAGGGCCCCTGGTCGCCTGGGGGCCCCTGGTAGCCGGGGGTCTGGTCGCATGGGGCCCCCTGGTCGCATGGGGGCCCCCTGGTCGCCTGGGGGCCCCTGATCGCTTTGGGGACCTGATCGCATTGGCCCTTGGTCGCCTGGAGGGCCCTGGTCGCCTGGGGCAGTGGGGCCCCTAGTCATCTGGAGGACCTGGTCGCCTGGGAACCCCTGGTCGACTGGGGGCCCCTGGTCGTCTGAAAGTACGCTTATCACCTGATTGATCCCAAATCATCTGAGTGGCTACTGGCTACTGGATATAAGTAGTGACTGGAGTAGGCACTCATCTGAAGGAGCCAATATCTTTCACGGTGCCGGAGATATCACAGGAAAAACAAAAAGGCTAAACTGAATACCCCCCAACCTTGGCCCCAAAGGCGTCATTGGCTAACACAGGGATGTGGGTCGATTTGCAATCGCATTTCCTCCTAAGTCCTATTCCTCCAATTAATACAGAGTGTCCCAGAATTACCCAAGCATTTATTTTCTGGCTAAAAGTACAATTGCGCTCGATTCCTAGTGAAACATATGATAGCCGCGTTTACATAGGGCTAGTTGCCAGATAGTAGAATTCCGATAACGAGACATTCCCCACTATTACATTATATACCTACATATCCGGAATTGGAGGATGTTCCGTAATTGAGGCGCTCGCTCATAAAATGCCGTGCGTTTCATGCACACTCCTCAAGCAAAAATATTTTTACTTTCCAATTTTCCACATTTTCTCAAGGCTTAGACCGTTACAGAGACCTTTTTAATTGACTTTGATGAAGTTGAACACGAAAAATCACAACCAAATGTAGTGTAAAGAACTGAATTGCGTTTTCCCACACACGTGGCGTTTTCTCACCTAGTTACGTCTGCAGGAGAGACCGGACCCACTATGCCCCCCCCCCCACCATCGAAAGGTTCCTCATGACTCCCGGGGGCCCCCGGGGAACCTGGGGGCCCTATACACTGTGGGGGGCCCCTTCGAAAGCAGGCGCCCCCCTCCTGGGCGAAATCCTGGGTACGTGCCTGGACTGGACCGTCTTATCTCATGGACTGACGACATGTCACGCAATCACGCAGTGTGGTCAGGTCTCGAGCCGCTACTGGCTAGACAGATTTTCAGTAACGAGGTCTGTAATCTGCACTTATTCATTCATAAAAATGTTGAGCTTGGCAACACGAGCGAGAAATATGAATTTGATTAAACAGAAAAACACGCAACTTTTTGCGCAGATGATAATAGACATTTTCATCATGCCTTGAGGGTCCCCAAATCACCTATAATTTAGAAAATCATGAGTACGACAATGAAAAAACCGCCTGCGCAGAATTACACACCAGCAAAAGCCTTGATGTTTCTCAGACGAGTGACGCAGACACGTCCCAGGGGACACGTCCTGCGTTGCACCATATATTATCATCTGAACACTATAGGATGTGCGAAACAGCCTCCACTCTCACACCCATCCACTTGTTCCTCGCGCGGCCGCTCCAGGCGGGGGTGAGGCAGGAATTGATGACGTCCATATGAGTTCTCGTTACGACCAGCCGGACCTCGGGTGCGTGAGCTCAACCGCCAGGTCCGTTTAGAGGTTGATATTAGTGCGTCGCACTTAGCGTCGTAAAACTGCCGGTTACTTACCCGCCGCAGGTCAGAAGGCGTGGCGAACGGTTCCACTGAACATCGTCCGCTCAGTGACATCACCCGGCTCAGTACGGCCCGCCTAAATGACGTCACTAATTTTACTCTTAGCGCCCGGCCGCGGTCGGCTGTTTGATTGGGCCGTTCATGTGCGATGCCATTGTCACCTGCAAGTGTAAATTGACGCCGAAGCGGACTTGCGTCTCGAATTTATGACGTCATAAGGCGTTGCAATAGCCAACGACCACGGAAGGTCAGTGATATTTACGACTGACTGGCAGCTGAAACTCTGACTATTACGGACGCCGGAGGACCATCTGATACGCTTCGCAAACAACTGATGACGTCATAATTGGCTGCGTCAAGTACCCAGATGACGTCACGTTAACGCAGCTGGGACTGATTTAGGGCGGTGCACCCATTCGCATACAAATTGGGCGCCGTTTCGGTGGGTGTGGTGGAAACAGCGCTGTACCCGAGTGTGGTCAGTAACACCGCGATTCTGCAGCTCTCTCTAAAAGACAGCCGGTGGTTTGGTGGGTTTTGTTATTAGTGATCTATGAAAGACAGCCGGTGGTTTGGTGAGTTTTGTTATTAGTGATCTCATCCCTGACTGCTGAGCTGTGATTAGCCGAGTTATGAGTCATCGTTTCCATATACGTATGGTTTCCATGCAGAGTCAACTGCGTTGTTTCTAGCAGCAGAGTGACGTCTATTGCGTCTTTATCTGACAGCCACTTTGCTTATATGCATGCCCCTAAAAGCGCTTGCTAGAACAAAGGACCATCAAATCAAATGGAACAGCTAGCCTTTAACTCTGAACATTGTGAACGCAACTGAATCAAATGAGTTCAGCGACAACACATAACAGCCAGGGCATGGCGATAAAACATGTGGCATATTTCTGTCGTGTGCGATATCCATCGTCGCATTTATACCTATATGAACGCAAAATAAATGAAACTATAGTAAGTATGTACATGAGTAAAATGCAAATGAAGTATATCACATCCGACGGCACCGGAAGTTTGAATTAAATACGAGCTTCTCGGTGGACATAAAATTTCACAAAATCACGCTCATTCTTTGAGAAGCAGTCGGATCTACGGGAGGGCCAGAATTCAAATATCTCCTGTCCAGATAGGATGCACGCTGTTACGATGAATTAGCACCATAGGCCGCATTTTTAGACCCTCCTTCGGATACGCTCCTTTGTGGGGTGGCGTCCATTACCATCCCCGCTAATCAGTCGCATCACTTCGAATACCTTTGGCCATTCTTTCATGGGTTTTAGACTCCAGACCTTGACTTTTTCACCCCCAGCTATCACAGTGAGCGGTGCGGCACACCCCGCCACTAATCAGAACGCATTATCATCCCCTGTGGCGACGGAACGGCGTCCCTTCCGGACGGTATCGTATGTGCCACCTCTCCCTGCCTCCACCCCACCTTTCCCAAGGGAGGGCGCTCCGAACCCGCCCGCCGCTGCTCCCCACACCCACATCCCGCTGGGCGAACCGATTCATTTGCAAAACGGTACACCGGCGTAGCCTGGTTTGATTTATTGGTGAGGTGATGAGACGGCCAGGTTCCGGCGCTACCGGGGCTCTCGCGGAACATCGGTATCCGCCTCCCCTCCCCTCTGAGTCACGGGGCACCAGGGACACCATGGTGTGCGGTGAGATTCGAATGGAAATGAGTGTATAGGTAGCCAATGAGCCGGAGCAGTTTTGAATTGGGTCGGGACAATCACAACTGGTTTGTCCCCGTTCCACCGGCGCGGTGGTGTTGTTCGTCATCTCGCTCCCATCACATGACTCAAAGAAAAGAGGTGCATATTAATTATTTCTCAATCCTCAGCAGCAAATCCATGTTAACCACTATCGTCTTTTAGAATGCCAGGTACTTGTAACTGAAATGCAAGGGATGAAAACTACGATTATGGCCTAGGCGTAGCTGTTTTATTTCGTAGCATCTTCATTGTCTCTTGAGCGGCGCCCGCCAGACTGGCATCGTGTGCGCGGTTTCTCCCCGCTGAGTGTCCATATGCAAAACCTGTTAGACGACCACGACCTGGCGATTGCTGAGTTCCATTTCTCGCAGTCTGTGGCGTACACATATGCTCGTGCCAGTAGCCAGTCGCATATTGACCATATTGCTATCCCTCGATGTACTTTACCTCACTTATCCGAGTGTTATATAGTGCCTCCAAGCGTGGATAACTTGAGCCCACACCTTCCGATTATATGCAGCTTCCTTCTGCCGTCTGCCCGACCGGCATCTAGAACTCCCATTCGTCCAGTGGACACTGCTTCAGCCTACTCAGAAGTACTCGACTGGAGTTCATCGGAGAAGCTAGCAGTATATGTATCGACTTTAAAAGAACTTTTGGGTGCTCGTCAAGTTGACCCCAGTGCCTCCCCAGATGACATTGACACAACTATCACAGAGTGTCTTCACACCGCCGCCCGCAACGCTGGCTGCTCCAAACTACGCCGTCCTGCTTAGTCGTGGTGGTCATCTGCTGTGACGGAGTCGAGGGATCGTGCCCGCTTCTGGCTTCACCTCTGGGATAGCTGCGGCCGACCCTCGCTGTCAGTTGTGACCCGGTGCTACCAGTCAGCCAGATCCGAGTACCGACGGGCCCGCAGGCGGGCAGCAGTATCTAAGATTGAGAGCGAGGCCAATGCCCTCAGATTGCTGCGACGCGACAAGAATTTGTCGGCGTTTTGGCGGCGCGTCCAGTGCATTCGTCGGGGCGGTTTGAAGATGGCCTCGGAGTGTCACAGCTCCGAGTTCCGTGAACATGAACACTTCCTCGCCGTTCACCAAGACAGCTCCAGCCAACTGACTCCTGGTCAAATTCGGATATGTGAGTTTGTAGAGTCACGCTTAAGAGAAGCTCGCGACGATTCCCACACCATAACAGCCACAGCCGACCAGGTAGCCGGCTTCATCTCACGGTTACACCGGGGGAAGGCGCCAGGGATAGACGGCATTTCGGTGGAGCATCTGGTCTTTGGACAGTCACCTGAACTTCTGGCTGCCTTAGCACACCTCCTCTCAGCCTGCCTATCAACCTGCAGTGTGCCCGCCACCTTTGCAAACAGCATCGTGGTGCCACTGCTGAAGAAATCACAGCTAGACCCCAACCGTATGGATAATTACCGGCCAATATCAATCACGACTACCGCTTCTAAACTATTGGAGCTTGCGATACTGGATGAGCTGCATGTCTCCTTTTCACCGCACCAGCTGCAGCTCGGGTTCATCTCTCACCGAGGTACCTACCATGCAGGCATCGTTACTGGCCGGTGAGACCATACAGCAAAGCAGAAGTAAAAGTCTTCCCGTCTTTGCCGCCAATTTAGACGCTCGCAAGTGCTTTGACAGGATCTGGCACGACGGCCTCTTCTTTCGGCTGTTGAGTTATGTGGGCGCAAACTGCTGGCAAACCATTGTCAATTGGTATCGCCAATTATCGGCCAGAGTAACTTTTGGTGGTAACACGTCCGCGCCGTTCAACATTTGTAGATGCACAAGGCAAGGTGCAATTTTATCGCCGACTCTGGCCAATGTCTTCCTCTTCCCTCTAGTTGAAGCTCTTGACGATAGCGGCCGCGGGGCCTATCTGCACGGCCAGCATGTGCCTGCCGTCTGCTACGCTGACGACCTCCTGCTACTGTCAACCAACGCGCGTGACCTGGATGGTTTATTACAGTTAGTGGGAGAATTTGCCGCCAGTTGGCGTCTCGACTTTACACATCACGACCCAGACAGGACCAAAAGCCACTGCATCATATTCGGACGTCATCTCCTCGCAAGTACACCATCGTGGACTCTATCAGGACTGGTACTGCAAGTCCGGCAGACGTCCGAGCACCTTGGTGTAGTGCTTGACGAGAAGTTTCGCGCGGAGCACCACGTAGCTCAACGGGTCAGGCGCGCTGGCGCTGCTTTTTATGGCCTCACTCCATTAGGGCTACTGACCAACCGTCTGTCTGCCGCCGACAAGGTCTTCCTTTGGAAGTCGGTCGTGCTTCCAGCGTTCGGATGTGAGACCGCCCCTCTCAGCCCCTCGGACATTGACCGTCTAGATGCACGACAGGCAACGTGGATCAAAGCAGCGCTTGGTCTGCCCCGTTCCTCGCACCACACTGCTCTTCTACGTGCCACTGGTACTCCTCGGATCGCGGAAGTGCTTCATGCATTTTCAAGCATTTTCCGCTCGGATCACCGTCTCCATCTTGCCTATATCTCAGGCCTGGCTAAGTTGGCTGTGTTCCCAAACGAACTGGATGGCTCATTCCTGGCCCAGCTGTTCGCTATGTGCGGGGGCGACTTTGGGGCTCTTATGAGGATTGCTGCAGGAGAGCTGAATGAGGACATGGTGACGGCACCGCTCGTGGATGATGGCCTTGTTGACAGCATACGGCTAGTGTTAGCTGGAAACTGCCAAGCCTCAAGGCGTCTGTTGAGACTACTTGTTTGTTGATTGTGGGTATTGTGGGATGTTCTCTGCATGCATTGTCGCTTGTCGATGCTTAATACATTGAATTGAATTGAATTGAATTTCTATTTCCCAATTCGAATACACATTCCTTTTGACTCATATTTTCACATCATCCATTTGCGTGATCTTCTAAGCTGGTGCTTAAATGCATTGTTCTTTAAACAATGTTTATAAGCATGCATAGAACGCTCTTTTATTTGGCGCGTACAAATTTACATAAATTATCTCGAATTCGTGAGATGAGTGTAAAAGCTGCATCATGCTATGCTTAACCTGCTAGATTCTGGAATAACTATTTGCGTGACCTTTCCAAACATTCTTTTAAGGATTGTTCTGTTCTACTTATAAAACAAACATGTAGCTATGTGTTTAAGGGTAAGGTGAATTACTGGGTGGCTGGTGGTAGGTTGTTTAGGTGCTGGTAGGTACCTAAAAACAACACTTGGCATCGAAACGGTCACTGGTGTCACTTATGAGGTCAGGTCATGTCTCCACTTCCAGTATCGGTGAACATTTGCTTTCGTAACATAGGAAGGGGTGTGTCAAGCGACAAGTGAAGATGGTGCTATTACATGCCTCAGCCTGACAGAGGTGATATCTTCGCAATGCTTAATTTGCTTTAAGAAGTGGCTTAGTGCAAGTTGGCAAAAAACAATTAAATTCCAAACTGCAAAGGCAACTTCAGAAATTACATTGTCAGTTTAGTCAAAGTATTTGTGATCACCAAAGTCTACAATGCAACCAACTGCGCGCAGAACTATTTTAGCCAAAATCAAGGCATATATCGCCATCAATAGTACCAAATTTTATCAAAATAATGGATCTTTGATGTATCTCCCAAATATAGGATATGCCAAATTAATGTCTTTTTTCTTAAAACCCATCCCGAACGACGTCCTACGTTATATAAAACCAGTAGCGGCGGAACACCTTCAATTAGGGGGGGGGGGGGGCACTGCCGACTTTTGGTCCCATTCTTTCCATGCAACGCCCATAGGGCTAATGTTAAAATGCCAAAATCAAAGGGGGCATGGTGCCCCGGTGCCCTCCCCGTTCCGCCGCCTATGACGTTTCACCAATGAAATCATCTCTCACCAGCCGGACCCGAGTCTCTTCAGTCCTCAATTTTCTGCTTTATGTATTAGATCAAGTGCTTTTAAAAATTTAAAGTTTCCATTTCTGACGAATCGGAAAACCCCTTGTCAGATGAGGCTGTTACGCAACTGCCTTCATCTCATTAGCTTTACTCTTGCAAACGTTCCTTTGTCTCTCACTGCCCTTTGTCTTTTTACATAACAGCCAGAAATAGCAGCAGCTTTGCCTCATACATTTTCATCACCTCGATTATATGATTCCATCGGATGGCCATCAGCGAGCGTGAATTTCTCACCGCCTCCGATTTCCTTCATTCAGTCGGTGCGAGAGCGTGGAGTTAACCTCGCGGGCACACCAATGACGTCATCGTTAGCTGAAGCCGCCGGATGCGGCGAGCAGTGACGCACGCCGCTGGGAGAGTGGCGATCGCGCCGCGCCGCTCCAGTGCATATAGTGGCCCGGGTCGCGCGGCACGGCTTCAAGGCCCGGCGCAGTGCGGGTAGGGCCGGGCCGGGCCGGGCCCATCGCCCCCGGCGGTCCGTCGGGCCGACCTTGGGGAGCTGCGCCGGCCCGGAAGACGAGCGGGTCACTGGCCCGACCGGACTCGGCAGACGACGGGGAGATGTCGCCTGTCGCTAAGGTGCGATACGGGGTGCGATATTTATGGCCCAATTCGACAGAAGACGTGAGCTGAATGGAATTGGCGCCTGACTGGTGTCACTTGGGTTTGAGCCGTAGATGTGGACTGGCATTTGAATGCTAGTGTAATATTATCTTGACATATTCTAATACTACTTCAGCCCTCCCCTAGGCTGAACATTTCTTAACCCTATTAAAGGCAGGCTCCTGGCTCTAGCGACATAAAAATTGAAGCAGCTTATTTTCGCGCGAAAAGCAGATAGGGCGTGGCCGATACAAACCGGATTCTGAATGGACAACTGAAGATCCTGAACCTCCTGGTTACCAAGCGGGCACTCGGCCCACAGCGCAATGACAGGGTTTTCCGCACCGCAGTCGTAAGAGCAACCGCCTCCGGCTTCGCTGAGAATTAGTGGTCAAGAGGCCCTCAAAATAACAGCTTTGCGTTTTAGCGTAATCAGCCTGCCTTTTCGGCAGCTTATCCTAAAATCCATGAATGGGACGGCATTTCCATCATACCGGATCTGCACCCGGGTGAAATTTCATGCGCCGGACCATCACTGGCGGATCCAGGCTTGCGTTTTGGGGGGGGGCCAACTCATGCGGAGCCAAACCTAGGGTACCCCCAAATCCTGTTTTCTCATCGGATTTAGGCCACTTATTTTTCGTCACAGCTCTGACACTATTAATTTTTTTAACTAAAAAGAAAAATATATAAATGGTAGTCCACCCGACCCATGCCTTTATATTACTTTGTGAACACTTACCATTGCTTTTGTCGACCAGTTAACCCGCTTCGAGTCAGTTCTTGGGTCCGTTTGCGGGCCGGGAGGTGGTAAAACACCCCCAGTCTAACTCGGCTCCTGGGCCACGCACTGATTGAACTATGTTTCATTATCGTTTGGGGGAGGGGCAAACGGGCCACTTTAGGCCTCTGGGAAAGGGGCATGGCCCTAAATGCCCCCTCCCTGGATCCGCCAGTGTAAGACACCATTGGAGCTGCAGTTGGGTACCTCAGACGTCAGGGTACGCCCTCAGATGTATAGGACTTGCGTGGAGACCTCTTATGCTGTAGTGGACTGAAAGGACCCAAAGGAGCCCGTCTAGGGCTCCCGGAGAATGGAGATAGACGTGGGCCCTCAGGAGCCCGCCAGAGCCCCCAATGAGGGATAAGTGAGGGATACCAAGTGCCTGCAATTGCATATTGCATAAGCCATAACGCCTTTACAAATCAATATATTATGTATCAGTGGCAGATACAAGGGGGGCCACATGGGTCATGACCCCCCTTGGTGCCCGGGGGCACCACCGGCCAAGCAGGGGCACCACCGGCCTAGCAGGAGCACCACCAGCCCGCCAGGGGCACCACAGGCCTAGCAAGGGCACCACGGGCCTGTGACGGGTCCCACAGGCTTGTCAGGGACACCCCAGGTCTGTCAGGGACACCAGAGACCTGCCAGGGGCACCACCGGCCTCGCAGGGGCACCATGGGCCTGTTAGGGGCACCAGAGGCCTAGCAGGGGTACCACAGGCCTTACAGGGGCACCACCGGCCTTGCAGGGGCACCAGAGGCCTAGCAGGGGCACCACAGTCCTGTCAGGGCCCAGGGGCACCAGGGGCCTAGCAGGGGCACCACAGGCCTGCCAGGGGCACCACCGGTCTAGCCTTTACAAATCAATATATTATGTATCAGTGGCAGATCCAAGGGGGGCCACATGGGTCATGACCCCCCTTGGTGCCCGGGTGGTGCCTGTCAGGGGCACCACCGGCCTAGCAGGGGCACCACCAGCCCGCCAGGGGCACCACAGGCCTAGCAAGGGCACCACGGGCCTGTGAGGGGCCCACAGGCTTGTCAGGGGCACCCCAGGTCTGTCAGGGACACCAGAGACCTGCCAGGGGCACCACCGGCCTCGCAGGGGCATCATGGTCCTGCCAGGGGCCCTGCCGGCCTCGCAGGCATCACGGCATCACGCAGGGGCACCTTGGGCCTGTCGGGGACATCACGGGCCTGTTGGGGGCGCTTTAGGCTTGTCAGGGGCACCGCAGTCCTGTCAGGTCTCAGGGGCATCAGCAGCCTAGCAGGGGCACCCTAGGCCCGCCAGAGCCACCACAGGCCTGCCAGTGTCCAGGGGCACCACAGGCCTAGCAAGGGCACCATGGACCTGTCAGGGGCACCTCAGGCTCCCGTGCCCCCCCCCCCCCCCCTGGATCGGCCAGTGATGCCACACCACGCGAAACACCGCCAACTACCAGCTGCCGCGCCATAAACACGTGCCAACAACAGTCTTTTTTTAAGGTCGACTCCTCTCGCGCAACTTTTGACTGACCCTCACTGCTACCATATTGCTTCCATATTATGCTGTGGAAAGCTTTACTTCACCAAGTGGCTAAAAACCTCCATCAAGGTATATTTTCTTAGCATTTTTTTCGGACGTTTTGGGGGGGGGGGGGCCAAACCGGCCACTTTAGGCCTTTGGGGGGGGGGGGCCATGGCCCCCGTGGCCCCCCCCTGGATCCGCCAGTGCGGACCATTTAACTGCCTAATTGTAACCCTGGCAAACGTTCCACCCGGCACGGCGTCCCGGTTCGCTCCAGGACCTTTGACAATGACCTATTTATCTGTACGGAAAGTCCCACGCTGGCTGGCATCGTTGGGCTGTGATGGTGCGCACTGCGCAGCCCACCGCTGTTCCGCGAGATCGGCGCCTCCGGTGGGCTCCTTGGTCGTCTTTGTGGGAGGAAGCGGTCGTCAAGTATAGCGGAACTGCGCACCATCAGACAATCGCCGCCGCATAGCTCACGGTCAGTGGGGGAGCGGTGGTAAGAAGAGGAGACCGGCGCAGGATAACAAAGAGGGTAGGTACTTACTCCGGTGAGCAATGAGCAATGAGCTCAGCTGTGTCTCAGCATTCGTCTGGACCGGGTCGGTCGCAATGTGCGTTAGCCTCCAGAGCCGTAGCCTTGCCGGGCTCTCCGGGCCGTAGCACTTATGGCTGCCGAGTGCAGGATCGGCAGGAAACGGACTTGTTGGTCCTTTCTTGAGAGGTTCACTCGGCCTAAATTGACACTTATCCTTTTTGGCACCCAAATCCAAACGGGAGCATTGCATAATGCAGATAACAGACATGTATCTCATTGACGCCGTCTATGCTGCATCATCAATGCTCTCTATGCCCAAGTTACTTAAAACCGTGCATTTCGCCTGGGTGCACGTTTCACGGCGAAATAGAGGGACTGTCTGTAAGCCCGTGAGCGCATGACAAGTAATGAGTTGCATATGATTTGTGCCATATCGCAATTGTACCCGATCATTTGGTGATACGGTGACTGCCTCTCGAGATTGCATTGCCTGTTGGTGTCGAAGCTGGTGCACCACAATACAGCACTGTGGTCAAATCCATGTATGTTCTTTTATTATAACGGCGCAACGAACGAACGGATTCTTAACATACAGCAAAAGAGGGTACATAGCAAAAGGGTACTTCTCCTATTACGAAGGTGGGTCAGACTTATATTGCAGAGCCAAAGGTGATAACAAATAATAACCGTAGCATTAAGTGATAAGTGGCTGTAGGAAGACCACCAAACGACAGCATGTTTTACCTAAGTAGGGAGGTACCTTAACTATTAAAACAATTTTTCTAGTTCAATTGTCGGTGGTCCATGGGAGTAGAAATAGGCAGGCGATTAGCAACCTCATTGGTAGAACACATTCTCCCTTGACGACGGGGCATGTCTGCCACCCACGCCAATGGGTTCCCTGAGAAGCGCACATTCAGCACCCGGCACCAGTTTTACGGCCGCCGCCCGTGACATTGCTAAGTGCAGTCGGTCGGGTTGGCCCAGCTTCCTAATAACTCCGGCCCTACCGCAGTCTACTTATCCCCAACTCAACGCTGAGGACTTCCCACCCCTAACCCCATCCACTCTACCCCGGAATCCGGACCCCTAGTCCGAGAGCCCGGACCTCGAGGCTCTACTACCGTTACGTCACTGATTATTCCGGCCGACGTCCGGCCGCGGCCAGCACACGAGTTGATAGTGGGCCCCTCTGCTCCGGCCCGACCCTGCCATTGACCGAGTTCTTGAACCGCACTGGGTGCCACTAGACCGCCGACCGGGCCAGGCGAGCTGGGCAGCACGCGTGACGGCGACCGCTCCACCTCCCCCTCCTCTGCTCGACTTCCACCATTGCTGAGTCACCATCTCGCCCCGGAGAGCGGCCGGCGTACGCACGGGCTGCTCTCCCGGTCGGACGCGGAAATGGAAGGTGACGGAGGACGCGGCCGCGCCGGCAGCTAGCGGCGTCCCCGTACGGCGCCTACGGAGCGTGTCCCCGTATGGCGCCGTTACGGGGAGTGCGCAGCCAGAACGACCTGGGAGTGCGCAGCCAGCGCGACCTTCGGTCGTGACGAGTGCCGCACACATCGCACACCTGGGTGGGGCGACCCTTGTAGGACGCGGTGTGTGATGTGTGCATTTCACGTCATGCATCTGGTGCGTTTGTTCATTTTGCAAAGGAGCGTCTTTGATGACATAATTCGCATAATCCTATCAGTTGTTTTAACCTAAGCTTCTGACTCCATTTGTCTTTAAGCAAAAATAAAAGTGTCCTATACAGATATCCCGGAAGTGATCCATGTTTCCGACTGAAAGGCATTCTTGTCAAAAAAGGCCAGCAACCAGTTCACGGCCTCTTCGACCGTAAACGAATACTGCCGATATGGCCAGAAGTAACTTCAATATTGCATGCAGCATGCAGCTCGTTTATTCAGTCCATTTTTCCAGACTGTTCTCGCATCTTAGCTGGAAGTGGGCTAATCAAGAGGAGGCCATATGAACTTACGAATGATGCGCTCCATGCTTAGTGAATTTGAACACGTTCAGTGGCGGCGGAACACCTTCAATCCAAGGGGGGGGGCACTGTCGACTTTTGGTCCCATTCTTTCCATGCAACGCCCATAGGGCTAATATAAAAATGCCAAAATCAAAGGGGGCACGGTGCCCCGGTGCCCCACTCGTTCCGCCACCTATGAACACGTTCGCCAGACAGGCTTCACTCCTTCCGAAATTGATCGAAGTGATCAATTCTTTGTTTGACAAGCATCCAGCGCAGCCTGTCGGCGGCTGTGTCACAGCACCGTTCACAGCTGCCTCGTTCATGTCAATGGAGTCTGTGCAGTCCTTCCGCAATCTTGGCTGATGCAAGATCGTGACCAACACCTAAGGAGCTCAGCGCCATGGTGACCAGATCGTGATAAGTAAGCATTCATGAGGATCTTGGCCTCTTCATGGGCCAAGATCTTCAAAGCTCACGTGCATCCGTACGGATGCGTCCAACTCGGCTTTCCATTTATCCAGACTGAACTGAACCGATACGGCTATTCTGACTGAACCGATACGACGGCCGCGTTGGGTCTCCCGAATGACTTATCGACATATGTATACGTATTTTCCAAAAAGCAATGCAGCGGCACTCGGCTATATGTTGGCAACGACCTTACCGCTCGTTCTGTGAACAAATTCACTGATTTAGGTACTCACCTCACTTTGTTTTTAATTCATTTGACATTTTGAAATCGATAAGATGGATTCGAGCGAATACGGCTTTTATGGTGCTCCAAAAGTTCTTAAATGAGTATTTTGCCGTCATCTTCTCTCGAACGCATCCGATTATATTGGTAAGATCATCTTTTTTTTAATAAATGCGAAATGTGTGTTCGTTTTATGCATCGGTTATTGGTTAACCATATAAGTGTGGTTGTTAGCCAACAAGAGCCGACGTCAGGCCATCATAGCGCACATCTTTCCCACGGACCTATAGTCCCGACGAGCCTGACGTGTATGCTTCTCTCCATCCCGCGCCCATTGTATCCTTCTGGATACTACGCTCAACTTATCGTTCCCGATGACCGTGGATCAGATGTTACCTACCACCAATCATTTTTAAATCGTAAATATAACCCCCATGCACTGCCTCACCTCCTGTTATATAACCGACCGTCCGGCACAACGATTACGATCCGCCAGGCCGAGCCTGCGTCAGCAGCCATCACTGGCGGCGGCCGGGCCGTCACTTCCTGTGACGTAGCCGCCATCACAGTATCGTGCGGCCGTCATCGTTTCGCCGGCGCAGGGCCGCTGGCCGTGGCCCCCGGGGCGTGAGAACGGCGCGTCCCACCCCCGACGGCCGTGCCCCCTCGCCTCCTCTGCGGCGGCGGCGGCGGCGGCGGCGGCGGCGGCGGTGGCGCGAGCCTTGACCATGACGACCGTGCGGGTGGCAGCGGCGGGGTGGGGGCGGGGGCGGGGAGGATTGAGTAGCCTTGGCGGCTCGAGTGATCGCGAGACCGCCTTTGGCAGCGGGAAGACGTGCATTGCCGGCGCGTATGTGCATGTAGCCAATAATGGATGAATGGAAGATGGGAAAGGGGTTAATCCGCGCCATTGCAGTGGTGGTGGGGCCGGTGGGGGAGGGCTATTTTTGCCCCTCCCTTCCAGTCTTTTCGCGTTATCTCCAAAACCACTGCGCCGATCGTCGCAAAACTTGCAGTACCCTCTTGTACTTCACTTTTACACCTTGTGTCCAAAAAGTGTTCCAGAGCCTATGATAGGATGGTCACAAATGACGTCAGAGTGACGTCAAGTTCAGCCATTTTCGACCCAAAAATGGTTTTGCGGGAAGAGCTATCATGCCTACAGTTTTGAAGATAGAGAAAAATGTTCAAATTAATGGTAACATCTTCTAGCAACATAATACATATGTACTAGGTAACCGACGCTCTATCGATGCTTTCCGATAAAATGTGTTTTATTCGATGTTATGACGCGTTTCCTAGAGGACCCGTGAACGGTGAAACATTTTAGTTTTGACCTGACCTGTGACGTCATCGGTGACCCCGAGGTCAATGAAATTAATTTTCCCTCTTTACTAAATTAAAAAACGCCCAGTAGTTTTGGAGAAACGAGGGGAACAAAAAATCTCTCCACACACACACCAAAATCGTTCGATGACCGTGGGCCTCCTTCCTCGGACCTACGCCAGCGACCGACGATCGGCGGAGCACCCCGAGCTCCGCCTGTGGGGCCCTGTCAGCAGGTGGCGCTGCTACCACAGCCTCTGATGTGCAGATGTCGGCCCAGACGGGACGACACGGGCATCGATGTAACGGGCCGGCATACAGGTCTGCTTCAGTGGCTAAAAACGTATTGAGGTATGGTCTATCACGCAACTCATTAAAATCCTAACCATTCCTGACACTGAGCTAACTCAGGAAATCTGACGATTTTTTTCCGAGTCCGATCATTCAGACGGAAATTATCAGGCATTCATCAGAACTGAATAAAATGGGACCTAAATTAAATGGGAAAATTAAATGGGATTTTGTATGTTAAAACCGTTAACCCTCGCTCCGCTGGGGGAGGGGGCAATTTGCCCCCCCCCCCCCTGTGGTTTTTCATGGATGGCAAGAAAATAGCGGCGCGCAGCGCCGCCAAATTTTCAGTACCTTCCTGGGCATCAATTTGACACCTTCACACAAAATTTCAAGTCTTAGGTCACCTTAGGTCAAGAGTTTACTGAGGTCAAACTGAGATCATGTTCGAGCAAAAATGAGCAAAAAACATGAAATCTTGAAACGTTCACAAAAGCTACAGTTACCAAACAATTTCAAAGTTCATTATATGATCATCTAAACAAAAGACAGCGATACAAAACTGCTATTTCGGATTTTCAAAATTTTGGGATTTGGACCCCCAAAAATTAAAAAATATGATTTTTTTATAGGAAAAAAAAACGCAAAATAAATCCAAAAATTTCCGAATTTCGAAAAAATCGGAATATATGTGATAGTCATGCGCTCTTCTATAAACATACCAAATTTTACATCGATACCTCCTTTTTTGGCCAAGTTATAGCGAAAAACTGCTCAAAATTGATGACGTTTTATTTTTTAACTCAATTTTTAGCCATTCTAGATCACGCAGTGCAAAACAAAAACCGGCATTGAACTCCCCGTGACATCGAATTGATACCCATTGTATGCAAAAATATCAATTTCAAAATTTGACCTAATTTGACCTGTCCTTGACCTGACCTTCACCAGAAGATAATCTAAACTGACCCCAAAGGCTGCCTGACCCACATAATCGTATTTGGCATATAAAATGGACAATACAACATGCATCACATGATATTTTCATATTGTGACCCTCAGTGACCTGACCTCTGTGACCTGACCTGGTATCAGTGACCTCAAATTGTAAAATATGTGTTTGACGAACATTTCTCCATCGATGATATTCAATGAAATGCATTTTACTTGATTTTACAACGCATTTCTTGAAATGCCTGTAAACAGTGAAAATTCGACATTTGACCTGACCTGTGACGTCGTCGGTTTGACCTCTAGGTCAATGAAATTTGGTCACAAGGTAGTTTCCTGTTGGGGCTATCCAACACCGTTTGCCGCTGGTTTCACCCACGGACAGACACCAACACAGTTGCGTGGTTCTCGAGATCTTAGGGGGGGGGGCAAATTGCCCCCCCCCCTCCAGCAGGGCGCGTTGCTCGGCAGACCCCAGCGGGGCGCGGGTTAACTCATGACAAGACAATCCTTTATTTCAGTTACATCACATTACCATCAGCTAGGGCAACTACAAATGCTTAGTTTTGTCACGTGCTCGACCACGTGTCTCAACAGACATCATGCATACCTCTAGCAGTGTTTACCTACTGTTTAGTGTTCACGCACGGTTTACCCGTCGTAGTTTGCAGCGTCCTATCGCTGACCCCGCCGCGCCGGTGCGTTTGCCTCTAACGATAAACGATGACGGAATGGGATGAGTTGCAGTCTTAGTGTCCAGGCAGTCAACTGACAATTTTTTTTTTGTGCGCGTCGATTCCAAAATATTAAGGTGGAATTGCACTGATACAACATAATTTTGGTGGCATAGATATGGGCAATAATAGGGTGCCAAAAAGATACGGCATGACTCGCGCATACAGCACAAAGGTTGTAGGCATAACTAGATGGCAAAATAGCATGATGAACTGGATCTTCGTGCAGGAAGAGTTATCACTTCACCATTTCAAATATTATGATTATAGTGAAATAATATCGCGGTATACCGCGTCACAGACCTTCACACTGGCAGCTATGTGACATGAAAACATGTCTGTCAATGTTCAGTGTCGTCAGCATTGACATCCGTTTAGCTTTGCAGGAGGCACTTACCCCTGCATGTTCCAGTGACGCGAACAGCCGCCCCTGGTCACTGAACCAGACCGTGCGCTCCCGCACAGTGCACAAGGTACACGGCATTCCCTCCCGCCAATCAAATGTTTTGTTACCACCAACGGCAGTGTGCCGATTCCATGGTGGTAGTCCGAAGTCCGATACTTTATTTAAATTTACTCGTAACTACCGTATCGCGATCTATGATAATCACTGTCTGTTGCCGAATCATCTATAAACTAGGTATGCTCCAGGGACCTTGATCCCTTCACATCCCCCGTCTTCATCACCCCATGTTTCACTTGATCACGTGACTCGGCTGCGGACCTGTTCGGTCGGGGACCATCTATTTCAGTCCCTCGCCCCTCTGCTGACGCTGCCAGCGTGCAGAGTGCACTGTTCGCCCTTGATCCTGGCCGCCCCAACAAGGTCGGCGCCTGGCGCGCGTCGGCAGCGCACTGACCCTTCGCCTGCGCCGTCGCCAACGACACAAATCTTCGGCGAGGGAGGACATATAAAGAACACCCCGTCAGTCGCGGACAAAATGATGACACTGGTAACATATACCGTGGTCACTGGTCATGGCATATATTATGAATTGTATTTATGAGTCGGGTTGCCGTGGCCGAGGATCGAAGATAAAATCGTGCCGACTGTTACCATGGCGTCAATCTGCCAAACGATCGCAGTAGTTGAGCTGTGCAATAGATGATGCCGCCCAGAGGTGCGGCGGTATACATCTGAGCCCAGCGACTCCAAACCTGCAGGATCTGGATCGTGCAGGATCTGCAGGATTGCAGAGATAAGTCTGCGCCGCTGACGGCAAAGCTGAGCTGCTTCGGGTTCAAAGTGCGACAAAAACCGGCGACAAGTTCGCCCTGCAATAGGAATATAAACAGTCTTTTATCAGCTTTGTAGGACTAATTTAGACTTTGTGACCGATGTAGAGCTAGCTCCTTCATCTGGGTGAAATGGACCCATGAATGAAAAGGAAAAGCCCACTGTCGCGGTGCATTTCACATGTCCTATTCAGTGTTCGGAGCCTTTGGCTGCCCGAGATAACGATTGGACATACGGATATTGTGATATTGTGTTGTGATATTGTGAGCGATCGAATTCGAGACAAAAAGATCAGGTCCAAACTCCAAAACGTCATGCAAAACACCTTGTTTTCGCTAAATGTCAAGTGATGAAACATTCTGCTCCGATTTGCGTCTTCCAAAACAGCCTTTGCATAAACATTCATCCTCTTTGTGACGTTGAAGCAGGAAGAAGCTTTTAGGTACGGAATCAAGTGACTATTTCCTATTTACCGTCACTTGTACGGATATGCGCCTGTTCAAACAGTCAGTGTCCAGCGTCCATAACCAAGCAATAAGTGCAACAACTAGCAATTTCCGGAATGCCATGTATTTTTACGATTTATGCTTCTTGCATGAAAAGATTTAAACAAAATCGATGCTGCTTGAATGATAATAATTCGCCTGATCTGGTACGGGGACCCGCAGTTGCTACTGCACACGAACCCCAAGTCTAACCGTCTGTCCTGTCCAGTAACAACCGATAACATTGATATCGACTGCTGGTCCCTGTACAAGAGCAGCTGAGGTTTCCTGTGAGTACCCTCTGACAGCTTATCGTTGTTTCGGGTTTCCTGTGAGGGTGCTGGGACAATTTACTCAGGGTCGCTGTACAGTAGCAACTGCGGGTCCCTGTACTTCGTCCTGTGTAAATATACTGTGTATAACATAGATAGTTTTGTGATGTCAACTGGGTGACCATGGACTAAGCCCGGCGTTTATATACACCAAATCCTACTGCGCAGTACACTAGAAAACGTGCGTCTAGCCTTGTTTGAAATCCTGTCACAGGGCCAATACGGACCAGGTCAAATATGACACCGTCTAGCACCCGAAACACAGTGCATGTCTATTAGAACACGTAGGTCGGGCAGAAAATACCGATTAACCCACGAGCCCCTGGGGGAGGGCATAAAGTTGCCCCCCCCCTTTACGTTTTGTGGAATATCTCCGAAACCTGATGAGCTACGAACGTGAAGCTTGGCATAGCTTCAAATGAATACCTAGGCAATGTTTGAAGAAATTTTGGTGGTTGTAGCACCTAGAATGACGTCACAGTGACGTCATAAAGTTTTGTCGTTTTCCGATATGGACCGTTTCTGACGACGCTGAGCATGAAACTCAACTGTAAATGAACTAGACAGCACCTGATGTCATCCTAAAACATCTAAGTACACTTCCATCTAGTTCCTGACCAATAATCGGCCCTTTATATTCGGTCCCATATATCTGATGTATCGTGGGGAAACTGAGAGTCGCAAATCTATAATTTGACTTATGACGTCACTGTGACGTCATTTCAAATGGGATCGACACTAAATTTGGACACAACCTCGGCTAGGTATTCAGGAAGAGGTGTGCAAAGTTTCGCTTCTCTATCTCTTCGCGTTGCGACGATATCGTCGCGGAAGTAAAGGGGGGGGGCAACTATATGCCCCCCCCCCCCAGGGAATCCGGTTGCGCCTTACGGTGACATTTTTGCGCCCTCATTGGGCGCGGCCGGCGGGTGGCGCGGAGGCCCAGCGGCCGCCGGGTTAATTGACCCGCCCTGAATGAATTGGTGGGGTGTTGCATTACAATGCTCATGCATGGAATAGCTAAAAAGAGTTTGTCGAAGAATGGCACAGTACACAGCCACTCAAGTTGAGGAAGCAGGCTAGGGTCACGCACTGGTAGCTTGAGACGACTATTGAAAGGGGCGTGACGGTGGAATGGTGGAAGGGGCGGGGTGACCACAGCAAGAGGCGTGGGAGGGGCGGGGCGACATGATGTTATGGGAACGGCGTGGGCGTGGTTATGATATAAACAAAGACGCGCGTGTCATGAATTACATGGTTAGATTTGAGACTGTGTTTACAGAAGGCTGGATCAGGGTAGGAAGGGTAACCCAGATACTGCAGATAAGCCTCAGGGCCGCCCGCTCCTGTCAGTACTGTCAGAAGTATAGAGCGCTGGTTGCGTTCTCACCTGGACTGGTCGGGCTCCTCAGACAGCCAGCCGGCCGGCTGGAGGCCGAGCCTCTGCAGCAGCGCGCGGCCCGGCCTCACGGGAATCCACCTCTCCGGCTGCGGCTCCGGCTCCGGCAGTCCCAGCTCGTCCAACATGTCCTCCTCTGGAGGCACACGCTCCGGAGCCGGCTGCGTGGCGGCGGCCAGCCGCGTCAGCCGCTGCGGCGAGACGGTCAGCGCGCGGCGCAGCATCTCTGACCGGACCTGACCTGGCCTGTCCTGGCACCGGCTAGACTGCCGATCAGAGGCGTTCGCTCACAGAGTTGATTGGCGGCAGTTTTGAGCACTAGGGGCGAGCTCAGCTAACTTATCGCTGGATGAATCTACAGGTAGCAGGAGTCAAGGCGTTGACCCTTCGGGCGCCGAGAGTCAAGTGCCACCAGTGAACAGCACAGGTCACTCGGGGTCACTTCCAGACCCCCGGGTCAGCACAGGTTACCAGTGCACAGGGCAGGTCACTCAGAGTCACTTTCCGGGCTGGCCGGGTCAGTCCGGGTCAGGACACGTCCATTGGGTTCCCACGCCGGATGTCGAGTGACCACTGACCGCACCGCCTCCGGCTGACCCGCCGCCCCGACCCTACGAGCCGACGGGTACGCGACCGACGACAGGGGCCCCTGCGGCTGTCCCTGCGCGCGCACGGCCACACACTGAACACGTGCTGACGGCGTGTGACGTCACGACTGGCAGCCCCGCCCGGGGCACAGGGTGCGCCCGAATCTGGGACACTGTCGCACTGCCAGTTCAGACGGGGGGGGGGGCACCAGATGTGCGCCTGCAACGGCAACATGAGATGGAATTTGATTTAAGACTGCTTATCATTCAAGCATGGTGGCTGGTCGTCTCAGTTTATACAAGGATTCCAATAATAAGTCTGCGTTTACAGAATCTGCAAATCTACAGCTATGCCTAGGAACGTCTAAAACCTCTGACTGCTACTTGGATCTCATCGGCTCATCAACATAAATGTTCGAAGCTGTCTGTTGTCAAAGCCTTAATTCGGCATGTAAATAAACAAACTGCCACTCCAAAGGTGTAGCTAAATAACAGATCACAAAAAATGTGCGGTAGTTTGCATCTCTTCGGCCAGAATGTTTACGCATGGCGTCTGCAACAGTTGCCCCGGCAACGGCTGCCCTGTCATGGATTACATTAAACTTTGAACCTGGGTCAACCAGAGGACAAAGTTCAGTCTCTACACAAGGCTGATGGAAATGTTGCCACCTCTCAGTCAGCACCTAAGTACATACTTCGTGCTGTAATTGTACGGCAGACCAGGACATGCATAATTAAGTTCGCACGGCTTGGAACAAGATTGGAACTAACCCAGTATTTAGCTAGCCCAGTATTCACACGCCGAATTAACCCGGCAATGATGGTTGCTGGCTGCGGCACGTGGCATGTACTCGTTCGTCTAAGCTCGGTGTTAATTTCCATGAAATCATCCACACATCGACAGTAAAGGTGGCGTTTTCTCTATCCGTCCATCAAAGAAATGAAGCTTTTCCTGGCATGTAATACATTTTATCGGCAGTTTTTAAAAGCATTATCAGCCTGACAATGTGTGTGTGTGTGTGTGTTACGATCGCCTACTGCACTAAATCGATACCTACCACCGCGACATGCAGACCTTTCATGTCCTCGCATTGAACTCGACTGTGGCGGTCGCACGTGGGTCTGACGTAGGTAGTCACGCCATTCAGCGTTCATACGTCGCTTTCAAGGAGCGATTCAATGATCGAGCGGTGGATGTGCCACATACAGCACAGCTGCGACCGTCAGTTGCAGTACCGTGCGCGGTTCGAACCACACGCGGTGCTACTGGCGCGGTGTTTGCTGAGGTGGTACCTGGTGCTACCTGCCACGAAGAACTAGACTGGACTCACTGCGATAGCTCAGGTTGTGTGCCATGCGATAACCGTGAACAATTTGACTAGAAAGTATACCTTGTCGCAAAATATTTGATTATACCTCTACCTCGTGTATACCTTATATGTGTTAATTGTGTGCTCGAGTCGTATGTATACTTTTTGACCTGTGTCGAAACCAACAGGGCTGGGAAGCGGACAACTCCATCAAGATACATCAAATTGGGTGATGCGGCTTAAAAGGTGGGAGAACTGTTAGCTGTGTGAACCTACTTACAGCTAGTGCTTATTTCCATATGCAAAGTGAACACAACAGAAAACGACAATAGCGTGCGGGGTTCTGTCTCCCACGTTGACTTCCAGCGTAACGTTTTAGGAAACATGTGATTTCCAACTATAATATGATCAATAAAAGTCACCATAATTAATCCAACGCCAATATGTTGCTAGTCCTTCAAAACTTACAAAGCTCGCTGCTCCATGGGGTGATGCTCCGTCAGGTTGTGGGTGAGTCTGCTGATCTCCATGTCAGTCCTCCTTCTGCTGCTGTCGAACTCGGGTCAGCTGTCACAGGAGGTCACATGGCGACCTCCGCGACCCGCCGAGCCGCGGCCAGCACACCGGACACGGGCCTCCGGCGAAGGTACTTGCAACACCCCAATAACACCGGTTCATGCAGCATTATAATGCTAGTGTGCAAACGTGAGCATTTATATCGATTTCAGGACTCTAGAAAAGCAATTGATGGCTGCTACCAACTTTTGTAATGTTATGTGACCAATGACCATCGTATAACTTATAAGAGTGTTCAGTTTGTTTTCAATTTTCCAGATCTATCCTGGAGACGGATGGTGCGGACAGAAGGTAGAAATCGTACCAAGCCCTCTCGTCTTGTGATTTACAACAGAGTGGATAAAGCTGGTAGTTCTACGCTACAGACACTCATTTTTAGGTGGGTAAAAAGACATTACATAATGCATATGTGATATGTAGGTTACAGGCAATGAATGGAGTCAGACATTGCCTAGGCATTATATATGCCTGACCGACCAGGTATTCTATAGAATCCCAAGGCAGGCATTCTATAGAATTCCTGACTGTACATAAATGTGGAGCATAGACGGCGGAACGGGGAGGGCACCGGGGCACCGTGCCCCCCTTTGATTTTGGCATTTTAACGTTAGCCCTATGGGCGTTGCATGGAAAGAATGGGACCAAAAGTCGGCAGTGCCCCCCCCCCCCTTAATTGAAGGTGTTCCGCCGCTACTGATGTGAAGGGAAATAGCCTGCATCTGCTTCCAAAGAAATTATCATTGCGATCATGGCTAAGAAGAGAAGAAACGATTTCTTGCTTTGATCTACAAATTCCTGTGTATCCGTACTAACTACATTGAATGTCTTGTGTTGCAGATTAGGGATGAGGTCTCGGACCTTCAAAACTGAAGTCTCCAAGCTGTATTGGAGCCGGTATCTAAGCAGAAAGGGCGAAGCTGCACTAGCCAATTTCCTGATTAATAAGTCACGGATTGTCCCCTTCGTGTATAGTCGTCATGTTAGTTATGTTGAATTCGCCAGGTGAGAAAATGCTACATGTGTGTGGCGGCCGATGCAACTGGGCTAATGACACTTTAACAATGGTGGAATGATATCTTTTATTGTAACTACTAACTTATGTCAGCTAGCTTTCATAGACATTAGACGATTTTGCAAAGAGTTATTAGGCGAGTCTTCACATAATGAAGTTTTTATGCGAGCAGAGACACATAAGATAACGCTTGAAGAGGTCAACACTATAAAAACGAAGATCGCTGCTTTGTACCAATTAAGTCTCGACGAAAGGTTGGGGGAATGTCAATATTTTGCCATCATCACTAGTAAAAGTGTCAGGTGACTGTAGAATAATACAAAACCGTTTCTTGCTTTCGTAGATTGAAGAAACGACAGCCCATCTACATCAACCTCATTCGGAATCCTGTGGATCGCTTTGTTTCGCTGTTTCATTTTCTGCGCTCAAATCGACGTAAATTGAAGAACTCGACGGACACGGCATGGTGAGATTTCAATAACTCGAGGACGAACGGCACTTGGAATCGAAACCCAGGAGTGATGCCTTACCTGAGCTATGCGACCAGGGTCGCTGTTAGCCGTTTTCACGACGGGCTATCCGGCGAATGCACCTGATTTGACCAAATCTGCACCTAATTTCTTTTACAGCAAATATCTTCATTTTATGAATTTATTTCAGTGTTTTAATCGATGATGTTCTCTGATAATATGACAAAGCAGGCATATAAGTAATTGGTGCAACCCTAGATGATAGCTAAGAGACACACTGAACCTGATTTGACCAAATATGCACCTAATCTGTACCAAATGTGCACCAAATGTGTACTAGATGGCCGTCGTGAAAACGGCTATTAACTTTATTCCACAGCATGAGTGTTGTGTGTGTTGTGTCAGCCGTCTTAACCTTCCAGGCGGTGGGGGGGGGGCATTTTTTTGCCCCCCCCCCTTTAGTTTTTTCGACATATCTCGAGAACCGCTGCGCCGATTTTCACCAAACTTTCACTACCCTCCCGGGAGCAGCTAGCGCACATGGTGACCAAAATTTTTTCCAAAGGCTATGATGGGTTGGCCGCTAATGACGTCAGAGTGACGTCATTTTTGCCATTTTCGACCAAAAAAAAAGGTTTCGCGGGAAGAGCTGTCAGGCCTACAGCTTTAGAGATACAGAAAAATGTTTCAGACATAAAAAGTGTGGAATTAAGAGGGCTACAAAACTGCTATTTCGGTTTTTCGAATTTTTTGGATTTTGACCCCCAAAAATCAAAAAATAATTTTTTGAATATATTAGCCTAAAAATCCAAAACGTTTTTTGAATTTCGAAAAAAAACCGGAATATATGTGATAGCCCCTACCGCCTTCTATCTACATACCAAATTTGAGATCAATACCTCTTTTTTTTGGCCAAGTTATAGCGAAAAAAACTGTTCAAAATTGATGACGTCAAATTTTCAAACTCAATTTTTAGCAATTCTAGACCTCGTAGCGCAAAACAAAGACCACCATTAGACTCCCCGTGACGAGCTGCATCGAATCGATACCCATTTTATGCAAAAATATCAACTTTGAAATTTGACCTTTTTTGACCTGACCTTGACCTGACCTCCACCAGAAAGTGACCTAAACCGTACCTGATGGTCTTATAACCAGCACCATTGAGTTGGAAATGAAAAACTGGCCATAAAACATGCATCGCATAACCTTAGTAAAGTTGGGCTCATGTGGTGACCCTTGGTGACCTGACCTGTGACCTGACCTGGTATGACCAGTGACCTCTAATAGCAACATATGTACTAGACAACTGACGCCTTATCGCTGATTTTCGACAAAATGCGTTTTACTCGGTGTTATAGCGCTTTCCCTGGAAGCCCCGTGAACGGTGAAACATTTTATCTTTGACCTGACCTGTGACGTCATCGGTAACCCCGAGGTCAATGAAATTTGGTTTCCCTTGACAAATTTGACAGGGCTATCGAACGCCGTTTGAATTTTCCGGATCCGTCCAATAGTTTCGGAGATACGGGGGGGGGGCAAAAAAGTGCCCCCCCCCCACCGCGCGGAAGGTGGCTGGTAGGCCCACCGCCTGCCGGGTTAAGGAATACAGTATTCCATTATAGTATTTTTGATCAAAATAATTGGTAACATAAGGTCGATCACTGTAAACTAGAACCAAAAAGTAACTTCTCACTTTGTTCCGCTAACAGGCTGAAGAAGAATCTGACAGAATGTGTCCTGAGTGGCGACGCCGAATGTGCCATGTCACAGGAGTACAGTCACCGACGGTCGGGTCAGAACCCAGAGTTCTTCCAGCCAATGACCGCGTTCTTCTGCGGCCACGAGCCATTCTGCAGGTGAGGAATTATCCTCGCGGCCGGTGGGTTCACATGGTGTGCTGTGCCAGGCTCAAACCCATCTCACAAATCAAATAAGAGATTTTGTATTTAAGTGTCGGACCTCACCAGCATTGTATATTTTAACTTTATTACTGTCTCTTTGAGCGTCGTTTCAGCATAAGTGTGAAACGAGATACCGATTTGAAATGAAGTGAATGACCGATGGCGCCATGTAACTTTACCTTCTTAGACATCTTCATATGATCGTTCTGTGATTGTCTTGGTTACAGGAGGTTCAACAGCAGGCCAGCTCTGCAGAAGGCCCTTCAGAACCTGGAGCTTAGATACTCCGTGGTTGGCGTGTTGGAAACATTTAGAAAATCCCTAAGTGTCTTTGAGGCCTTTGTTCCAGAATATTTTAAGAATATTGGAAAGCTTTACGATAAAGCACGAAGTAAGAATATCATTTCAGCGATCGTGTAGTGTCCAATGTCAATGGTGTTTTTTATTTTAATTTTTAAATTAAGATTTAAGATCATAGGCGGCGGAACGGGAAGGGCACCGGGGCACCGTGCCCCCCTTTGATTTTGGCATTTTAACATTAGCCCTTGCCCTATGGGCGTTGCATGGAAAGAATGGGATCAAAAGTCGGCAGTGCCCCCCCCCCTTAATTGAAGGTGTTCCGCCGCTACTGTTTAAGATGTATAAGGTTTAAAATGTATTTATAATGTAACTTGATGCAATATGCATTGTCCATTATGTGCTTGAAAGCTAGAATCGTTTCAATTACAGCCATAACATATCATTCCTCATATTTACGCGAATGCGTAGTCATGCATGCTCCATTTCAGATAAGAAGGTGAACCAGAACCCGACTCACGCCCAGCCTCCAGCAGCGGTGAAGGACATCCTGGCCAGACGTATGACGTCCGACATAGAGCTGTATATGTTCGCCAAACAGCGGCTGCATCTGCAGTTCAAACGGATCTGGCCCCGGCCACAGCGACGACTGGCCAGTTCAACGGCTGTGTGAATGCACGTCCTTACTAGCGCAGTGCAATCCTGTTATTTGTGATTTGCATATTCAAGTTAATCAGTTGTCGAGGAAGTGACATGCATTATCTATTCCTATTGGCAATGTTCTTAGTGGAACCGTATGTATTGGCAATGTTCTTCAGAAGGTCTGACTAAAGCATAAAACTGGTGTTGATATCTGAATCAGGTAGAGCGTAGCTCATCGTTTCCTTTATGTTAACCCGCGCCCTGGTGGGGGGGGGGGGCTATTTTTTGCCCCCCCCTCCAGACTTTTCGATATATCTCCAGAACCGCTGCGCCGATCGCCACCAAACTTTCAGTACCCTCTCGGACATCAATTTTACACATCGTGACCAAAAATTTTTCCAAAGGCTATGATAGGTTGGCTGGAAATGACGTCAGAGTGACGTCATGTTCTGCCGTTTTCGACCAAAAAAAGGGTTTCGCGGGAAGAGCTGTCAGGCCTATAGCTTTGCAAATACAGAAAAACGATAAAGACATAAAAGATGTAAAATGGACAGGGCTACAAAACTGCTATCTCGGATTTTTGAAATTTTTGGATTTTGACCCCCAAAAATCAAAAAATAGATTTTTTGAATATAATAACCGAAAAATCCAAAAAGTTTTTGGAGTTTCGCAAAAACCGGAATATATATGATAGTCCTTACCGCCTTCTATCCACATACCAAATTTGAGATTGATACCTCATTTTTTGGCGAAGTTATAGCGAAAAAACTGTTCAAAATTGATGACGTCAAATTTTCAAACTCAATTTTTAGCAATTCTAGACCCCGTAGCGCAAAACAAAGACCACCATTAGACTCCCCGTGACGAGCTGCATCGAATCAATACCCATTTTATGCAAAACTATCAACTTTAAAATTTGACCTTTCTTGACCTGACCTTGACCTGACCTTCACCAGAAAGTGACCTAAGCCGTACCTGATAGTCTTATAACCAACACCATTGAGTTGGAAATGAAAAATTGGCCATAAAACATGCATCACACAACCTAAGTACCTAATGTTAGGTTCATGTGACCTGACCTCTGGACTCTGACCCTTGGTGACCTGACCTGTGACCTGACCTGGTATTGTCAGTGACCTCTTATAGCAACATATGTACTAGGCAACTGACGCCCTATCGCTGATTCTCGACAAAATGCGTTTTCTTCGGTGTTATAGCGCATTCCCTAGATGACCCGTGAACGGTGAAACATGTCATCTTTGACCTGACCTGTGACGTCATCGGTGACCCCGAGGTCAATGAAATTTGGTTTCCTTCGACAAATTTGACAGGCCTTTCGAACGCCGTTTGAATTTTGAGGATCCGTCAAGTAGTTTCGGAGATACGAGGGGGGGCAAAAAATAGCCCCCCCCCCCCCCACCAGCTCGCGTTATAAACAGACCCCACCAGGGCGCGGGTTAAAGGATACGATCATGCCTTCGAGTTATGAGACGACAGATACATTTACAGTCGTGCTATGGTCATTATGTGATTCTAATTGTAGATTATTGTTTCTTTGTATCAAAGGATCTTGCTGATGATATTGATGAGGTCTGACGAAAGATGTGAAGTCGTCTTCTGACTATTCGTGGATTCGGAGTCATGGCATTTAGCTCCTATCCTATGGAGCGCGTTATGGCCAATTCCTTCAATGAGTAGGTACGATGTGTTGGTTTATTGTATTGTTTATCGTTCCTATGTGGTTAATAATAAAATGCAATGGCTTTAGCAAGCATGTGCTCAGTAGACCTTTCATTAATTTCTGCAAAATAAATCAAACTCTGTTAAATAAAGTTTATAAAAAAACTGTGTAGTTTTGACCAACCATGAAAAGTCAACGCATTTTTAAAAATCAAGATGAAACGCCCTCTCATGTAGTCATCCACTAGCCTATCTCCATATATTTTCTCTTCAAGCTTTATTAATTAACTATTGTTAATACGCCAGAGCGTCGGGCGAGGACACTTAGCAACTAACACTCCTGCAGGCATGACGTAAGGAGTGCGTCATATATCCTCTGTACAATATTTCAGAGCACGGGTATGTTTTTCGTTTCCACTTGCTCCGTCCTCTGCGTATACCCCGAAATCCGGAAGGAGCCGGCCGGAACCGGCCCTGAAATGTTTTAGAACGACCTTGGCACGACCTTTTTGTTTAGTTAAGTGCGACGAGATGGCAAGGACGTCACAACAGTGACAACGTCTGATAGAGGAAAATAGTGTCACCGAAACAGTAACCAGACGCTCCAACTGTGGATCAACTAGATGATTGTTACAAATAGGCGTCTCACACTGAACGTTGAAGTGACAATGACGACAATTTAAGAATCCATCCCTCTCGTTAGTAGTTCTTTTTAAAGGTACGTTTGTGGTCAAAGCTCAAACGTACCCTTAATTGATGGCAAAACGTTTAACCCTCGCCGGCCGAGGGAGGAGGGTGCTGCCCCCATAGTTTTTTTTTTCACGCTAGCTCCGAACACGCCGGAGGTAGAGAGCTGAAACTTGGCATACCTGACCTTTGATCGGAGCCGCATCTTGTGACCTTGAAAGCATTTTCAGGTCAGGTCAGCTCACTGACCTATGACGTCATAAGTGAAACTCTCCACGGTCTTCAAATGTAGCAACTTCGCAACGCACTCAGTGCCAGCGAAGCTTTTACAGGGAGATGAAACTTACAGGATTTGGCATCCTCCAGAGGTCTCACCACTTGTATGTCTCGGATTTTTCCTAAAGGTCACATGAGGTTAGGTCGGTCACGTGACCTCACCATTATACCTAAGTCAACGGGGAAAAATGAAAGCTGCTATTTTAGCGCCGGGAACGATCTCATGCTATCTCACGCACACGGAATCGTGATTTCCTGCACTCCATGTAAGGCCCAATGCTTCACTTTTTCATTGTTGACCTTGTGTGACGTCATTAACCCGGCAGGCGGTGGGCCTCCCGGCCACCCTCCGCGCGGTAGGGGGGGGGGGGCATTTTATAGCCCCCCCGTATCTCCGAAACTACTGGACGGATCCGGAAAATTCAAACGGCGTTCGATAGCCCTGTCAAATTTGTCGAAAGAATCCAAATTTCATTGACCTCAGGGGTCACCGATGACGTCACAGGTCAGGTCAAAGATAAAATGTTTCACCGTTCACGGGTCTTCGGGAAAGCGCTATAACACCGAGTAAAACGTATTTTGGCGAAAATCAGCGATAGGGCTTCAGTTGTCTAGTACATATATTGCTATTAGAGGTCACTGGTCATACCAGGTCAGGTCACAGGTCAGGTCACGAAGGGTCACCATATGAACCCAACTTTACTAAGGAATTGTGCGATGCATGTTTTATGGCCAATTTTTCATTTCCAATTCAATGGTGCTGGTTATAAGACCATCAGGTACGGTTTAGGTCACTTTCTGGTGGAGGTCAGGTCAAGGTCAGGTCAAAAAAGGTCAAATTTCAAAATTGATAGTTTTGCATAACATGGGTATTGATTCGATGCAGCTCGTCACGGGGAGTCAAATGGTGATCTTTGTTTTGCGTTACGAGATCTAGAATTGCTAAAAATTGAGTTTGAAAATTTGACGTCATCAATTTTGAACAGTTTTTTCGCTATAACTTGGCCAAAAAAAGAGGTATTGATCTATCTCAAATTTAGTATGTAGACAGAAGGTGGTAGGGACTATCACATATACTTCCGGGTTTTTTTCGAAATTCAAAAAGCTTTTTGGATTTTTCGACTATTGTATTCAAAAATCTATTTTTTATTTTCAGGGGTCAAAATCCGAAAATCTCAAAAATCCGAGATAGCAGTTTTGTAGCCCTCTTAATTCTACACCTTTTATAATCAAAACATTTTTCTGTATCTCTTAACCCGCGCCCCACTGGGGTCTGTGTATAACACGCCCTACTGGGGGGGGGGGGGGGGCTATTCATAGCCCCCCCCCCTCCTAACTCCGAAACTACTGGGCCGATCGTCAAAATTCAAACGGCGTCTGATAGCCCCGGAAAAACTGTCGAGCGAAACCTAATTTCATTGACCTCGAGGTCACCGATGACGTCACAGGTCAGGTCAAAGTAAAAATTATTAGCACTTTGGCTTGTTCACATTTTGGACTCTGGCCGCCGTCTTACAAGTCAGATCAGGCTCATTTTTGGTTTCCACACTCGTGAACAGATGCTCTAGATACCTTGAGGGTACCAAACTTGTACTTTGATTTTCAGGTCAGGGTCAGGTCATCACAGGTCACGAAAATATTATATCATGCGTCGGTCACGTGACACATGTTTTATGGTTCATTTAGGCCATAGATTTCGAATTTGATGTCGTCTGTGTCATTCAAGGTCATTTTGAGTCGAATTTAGCTTAGGTCAGGTCACTTTCAGGTCAAAAAAGGTCAAATTTTGAAGTTAAAATTTTTCAACAAAAAAGGTGTCTATTGGATGCAGTTTGAGCTCAGGAACACGATGGTGCCATTTATATTGGTGTACGATGTCAAATACGTACTGAAAAATTGATTTGAAAAATTAATAATTGTGAATTTTTTGCAATAATGCGTATAACTTGGTCATTTTTGAAGATATTTAGCTAAAACTTGCTAGAGTTAGTCATATTCATGCGTTCTGTCACATATATTCCGGTTTTTTTCGAAAAGTCAAAAACTTTTTGAAAAAAATATAAAAATATAAATTTTGAATATTATTATATAAAATTTTCGAAATTTTCAAAATTTTGAAAATCCGAGATAGCAGTTTGATAGCGCGGTCAATTCTGAGTCCTTTCATGCAAAGAAATTGGATCTAGCTTAAAAACTGAGCTCTTGGGAGCGATTGCCGTGGTTCAATGTTTTGCGTCGAAATCGGACGAACATGACGTCACTCTGACGTCATTTCCGGCCGACCTATGGCAGCTACGAAGTTCAAATTTTGACACAAGGTGTCAAATTGATGCAGCCGAAGGTACTGAAAGTTTGGCGTCGATACGTCAAGCGGTTTGGAAGTTATTGCAGAAAAACGGGAGGGGGGGCTATAAATAGCCCCCCCCCCAGTGGGGCGCGGGTTAAGCTGTAGGTTTGACAGCTCTTCCCGCGAAACCTTTTTTGTCGAAAATGGCAGAAATGACGTCACTCTGACGTCATTAGCGGCCAACCTATTATAGCTTTGGAAAAATTTTGGTCACAATGTGCAATAGCTATTCACGGGAGGGTACTGAAAGTTCGGTGACGATCAGCGCAGCGGTTCTGGAGATATATCGAAAAAACTAAAGGGGGCAAAAAATGCCCCCCCCCTCCCACCGCCTGGAAGGTTAATGATGTCACTTCGGTCATAACAGTTTTTCGTCCATAACTCCCGATCAAATTGCGCTAGTGAGTCAGGAAAGCCACCAATGGACTCAAGAAGACCTGCCGAATCCTTCGACCAGCTTCGTGACCTTGGGCCGCTGATCTGACCTGGACCCGAGGTCAACACCACAAGTTGACCTCACCCGAACAAAAAGTATACCATTCGACGCGCCCAAGCGAGGCGAACACGATGAAGCCAAAATCGCGGCACTGCGACCGTATTTTTTTTTTTGCAAAGTTATTTATGAAAAACTGAACCCGTGCCTTGGATTGCTTGACCTGATCTCAGAGGTCACCGGTTGACCTGAGACCTTAAAATCGGATACCATTCGCTGTGTCTCATAACGGCTCGTTTTTTTCCGCGACGCTCCAGCTCCATCAGGGGCGAAACGGCCATGGGGGGTAATACAAACCAACTCGCCGGCGGCCGGCGCTTATGTAGGCCGGCACGTATGTAGAAAACCAATAGGTCCGGCGAGGGTGAAGTTCAGTGTCAAATGTAGCGAGCCTCGCATGAACAAGGTCCGGGAAAGGCGGCGCCAAGCCAAGTGCCGGGCACTGCCACATTATTTTACCCTAGACCGTAGACGTCTTATCAGCACAGCTAAGGGTTCTGTGATGGATCAGTATGAAGCCGTTCTTTCTATATAGAGCGGAAGCTTCCGTTTGAAGTAACTAGAACCCTCGCCCTGACCGAATGCGAAGTTTCCTCATTACCAATGTGGGTGGGCTCATCAGTGGTTGTGTTGGATCATCGTGGGTACCTCAGAGATCGACGTGAGGCCCTCTCAGGGAGAGAAGGAGGGCGTAGGTAAGGCCCTCCGTCTCTATCAAGTGGGGCGTGGAATCCTCATAAGCCAATACGGGACCCTCGGACGCCCACCTATAAGCCCGCCCTTAGAGCGGCATGGGGGGGGGGGGAGATTGAATTGGCGTGGGATTTGGGAGCATAAGTGAAAAGGAATCTTCTTCGGGTGCTTCAGCCAGGAACCGATAGGGATCATAAAAAAATGCCAATATATGTCCTTAGAATCTGGCACGATACCTATGAAGGCCAGTGCACTCTCGAACACCTATTTGCTGCGCAAGCGCCTTTGAGGCTATGTGACGCCTGACTCCTTGAAAACTGGGTTTGATCATCAGACCGGCGCAAGTCCCTTAGAAGCTGTTGTACGGCTCTTGATATCGGCGTGGGGTGCCCAAAGGTGGTGTGGGGAGAGGGGCCTTCTTAGGCCGACGTTCCTCCCCTTTTCTCCCCGAGAACCGGCGTGGGACTCTAGGATCCGACGTGAGGCTGCTGGAGCCTGGAGTCTTTCGTCTTCCAAGCCAATTTTTACCTATTACGCTAATACTTATTTGGGACCACCTACACTACACCGATTTACGGTTAGATTGCGAAAGGCGACCCGCGCTGTTGTGATCTCACTTTAGTAGGTACACAATGCTCTACACACGTGTAGCATACAGGGGCCGTTTCTACATCTCAAGAACGACTGGACTGATTGCACCCAAAGTTGGTTGTGGGTACCGGCAACATATGTAACTTGTTTTTATCTGAGTAAGTTACACTGTCAAAGATAGATGGCCCGATCATTCAGCTAGCTTACCACAGATAATTTTTCATTTGATTATTTTTCAATGCAGATTGCAGCGAATAACTTACAATCCCACTTTTACATTTGATTGGTCGCCAAAAAAGTTTTATCTAGTTGTTTTTATCATAAGAATTGTACAAGCAGTACATTTATTTATTTACTAGCGGCATGCCTCTTCCGCCCCTCAATGCTATTTGCCTCGTCTGCGCCGTACAGGCCGTAAATACAGATTTTGTTATGTGTGTATTCTACAGACGCGTTTGCTGCTCACGTTGATGATGCAAGTGACGCATAACAGAAATCGAAAACGAAAATATTACAAATAAAATATTGTTTTACCAGATTCTAGGAAACCAAGGCGAATGTAACTTTTGATATGAAAATATTACATGTGCAAAAAGCTATGTAAGTCATCTTAAATGAGAAAAACGGACACCAGCCCCACCAGCCAAAGCATGAGTTGCAAACTTCAGCAGTTCAAATGGCAGATAAAAAACACAGTTTCATAATTAATATATACTGCCTTGATTAAAGTTATTCACTTATCGTTTTGTAATGGTCTCGCCGGATAAGAACGAAGGAATATCAATATCAAAATACACGTTTGATAGGTGAGAGATAAACTATACTCAGTCTGCATAATGTATCTTTGTTACATTTTGTAATCTGCATGTTACAAGCCTTTAGCCAGAAGATGCCATAAGTCAGAGTAGGTTTGTGGGCATAGACTTTAAAACTAGGAGTTGTTTTGCCTTTAAGCTAGTTATCTAGGTACCTACCCTTGCAGCGATAGGTAGGTACCTACCTACACATTTTTAGGAGCTATATTTTATCCAACCTGCTACATGTGATTTTAGGATAATGGTTTGCCGAGGAGCCATATCGATATAAAAGATAAGCTCAAGCTGGGCTGCTCGTAATTATAATGTGATGGTCGTACATTTCTTCTAATATCTTCTGTGAAGTGCTGGAACATGAGTGGAGTGCAATTTTCATTATCATACAAGCTCCTTCGTTCTTATAATGTGCCATTGTTACCTATGCATGCTACATTCAATAAAAGGTAGCAGACTGGTATTAACATTCATGGCAAGAAGTGTGGATTTTGGAATCAAATTGAGGTTTATAATCTCAGGCTAGTAGTTGTGAAAATGTTTAATTTGGCAAGTCTTTAAGATGGCACATTTGGGTTTTTCACATCATGCCTCATGGTATTTCAAATTTTCTCAGAAAATATTTACAAGCACAGGTTCACAAAATATGTTTCTGCTTCTTCTAGATTTTCTGGCTTGCAACTAATATAACCACATATTATCTGAATTACCACACTACTGTTTATTGACATTCAGATGACTGAGTTTTGTTCTCAATTACCATGCCTAGCTTACTATTTTGCCCTTTGATGAATGAATGGATTGATATGCTGTAATTTTGGTGTATGTGAAGATGAAATCTGAGTGGTAGGTAGGTTTGTTTGTAGGTTGTAGGTTGGAAGGTTGATGGTTAGTAGGTTACCTACCTAGTAGGTAAGGTTAGGTCAGGTTAGATTATATTTTTATCTCTTTGGACTTCATCTTCACACTTGCTGTAATTTTGGTGCTTCTTGACTTGTTTTAAGGGTGCGTTTCACGCGACCTTTACACCACCTGGCGAGGATCTTGCCGACATAGAGATGCGTTTCTGGACCAGTAGATGGCCCTAGCGCTGAACGCCGGTTTGTTGTCATAGGACAAGTATCACATTTCCCCTGTCCATCCATCTGTTAGCGCAGAGGGGTTGGACTGCCGGGCCGCCCCTCCCCATCCGCGCCCCGCGAGTTCGGGGAGGATTGGCACGGGTCCGCCGCGCCGGTCAGGCCGGGCGGAAAGGACCAGATGTCATGCTCTCAGTCGAACCACATTGGGCCGAACCCGCGCCCGGACACACACGGATAGGGAAAGACCGAAATAATGAAAAGGCTAACAGAATGAGGTACAGAAAAGCAGCTTCAGTCACATTCATAGTGTTTGCTTCATTAATCCTTGCTTGGCGTGGAGAATGGGGCGTTTTTTAAATCAAAATTGCAATTTTTGCCCGGAAAAGCGCCACGAAACTTGGCATAGCTTATCATACATCAATTTCTAATCGCGTGTGAAATTGTGGAACCCAGGTCTCAGAAGTTTAGGTCACCCAGTTCAGGTATATCATAGATGCTCGAAACTCGGTTTATTGCATGAGCTATCAGCATGAGCTATACTGTATAGTGCCGGATTTTCGCATCAGAAGGCACAGAAGAATACGCTTTATAAAACACTTTTTTTGCAATTTTGTCACCGCTTCAGAGCCACAGTAGATGCCCGAGTCCTTTGAAAGTTGCTGTGCACGATGTAATAAGGCCATTGGTAGCTACCTACAACTTGTATGTCTCGGAATCTTATAAGTTCATCCGGACTTAAATCCCCCAAGAAATCGTTTGGGTCGGAGCTTTCGAATTGTATCACAAAACTTCGTCAGCGTGTCGTAATCGGGTTCGGGGGTATCGGTCGCAAAATTGAGGACGTTTTGCGACCGACTGGATTCCCCGTGATGAGGTACATCGAAATAGGTACTATTTTTATGCAAAAGTATCAACTTCGAAAGTTGACCTTTTTACCAGACCTTGACCTAACCTCCACCAGAAAGTAACCTAAACCGTCCCTCATGGCCGTTTAACCAAAACCATTGAGTTGGAAATGAAATATTGGCCGCAAAACATGCATCACACGGCCCTAGTAAAGTTGGGTTCATGTGTTGACCCTTGGTGACCTGACCTCTAGGTTACCTGACCTGGTATCAGTGACGTCTTTTAGCAACATCTGTACTAGGCAACCAACGCTTTATCGATGATTTTCGATAAAATGCCTTTTAATCAATGATATAACGAATTGTCCAAAATGCTTAAAAAATTACTACTAAAATGTTCGTAGGCCCGTGAACGGTGAAAATTTTAACTTTGACCTGACCTGTGACGTCATCAGTGACCCTGAGGTCAATGAAATTAATTTTCTCAAGGCAACAGGGCTATCGAACGCCGTTTGAGTTTTGCGAATCCGTCCAACAGTTTCGGAGATACGGGGGGGGGGGGGGAAATAGCCCCACCAGTGAAAGTCTTAAGGTTATGTGATCCGAGGTCGATCTTTGACCTTGACCTTTCAAAGTCAACACATATATGCTACGAGGCGAAATTACGAGAGGACTACGATGCTGCTAATTGCTATTATGCAGTTTTGCCTAGCTTTATTACTTCAAAAGTGATACGTGAAAAACTATCTCTAGAGACGCTATTTCGACTGAAATTCAATCAATTACACATCATTTTGTTGCTAATTCGTTGAGAAACACGGTCATGAAGGTTTCATGTCGCTATCTTTCATAGATTCGCCAATATTGGCTAAGTAATTTGGATAATTGCAGCTTTCCCCGAAATTTGACCTTTGACCTGCCATAACTGGGTCAACTATTAAATTAGGGTTAAAAAATATACCACCAATCGCGAGTAAGTACTCGTTGAGAGCAATCGACTGCTCTTTGTTGCGAAGCGAGCTACGACGCTTAGTTTCGAAACGCCGGGGGAGGGGTATGAAAAATACCCTGCCAGGGCGAGGGTTTTGACATAACAGTCGAACTGATATTTGGTCTCACGTCACTCAGGGTCTATGTGTCCATGGAATTTGTAGGCGTTGCTGGTTGTTTTCATTATTTATGTTCAGTACGGACTGCCCAGGTCAGGTCAAATACGGGCTAGTGACTGCCCAGGTCAGGTCAAATACCTATTGTCAAAAGATACCTGTTCGCTGTTCGTAATACCACTCACACAAACTTGTGACATCTTTCAAAATTGTTAGTTTCTCACAAGCTCTTCCCGGCGTACTCCCGATCAAGAGTGAGAGGCGCGCGATAGGAGACGCCTGGCTGGGCGCCGCTCATGGATAGATCGTGGGATGAGTCTCCGACCCGTCTGGTCACAACGAAACTTAGCAGGGAGGGTTCAGAGCACCTCGACGGCGGCCGAACGCCAGCGGAGCGCCGTAACTAATGGGTGTGACACTGTGTCAACAAACGCCGCTGAGTGACGGCAGTGTTCTAAAATTGGATTTTGGTTGGGTGTGACGATGATGACCAAAAAATCTAGGATGAGAAAAAAACAAGTGAAAACCTATATCACTTTCGCAATAAAGGCGTAACGCTACGCTGGCTGATAATAAAAGAACATACCATTCCTGACCACCAAAACTAACCGAAAAAGACGATGCAAATAGGTAAGGATGATATACGGCAGAATTATAACTTTAGCATCTGATCGCCAAGTGTTTCGAAATCCGTCCCATTTTATCCCAACCTTTGTGTTTGATTGAGACTAATGAAGTTAAGAATCACCCTTGCCTCTTATACAGCTAAGAATGAATACCTACTTCAACCAGTGAGATTTCATTCTCCTCACAAGTCAAAATGCATCGTCACAATTGAATGACTGTCCAGTGGCCATCCTTCTCCTAGCCTTAAATCAATGCCTTCCTTTCCGTTTCAGATGCAGACAGCAGATATTACCGTCAGCATCTGCTAAGTTCCTACTCATGCTTACTGGCACGGATCCAGGACGGTCCTTCTGCCTGTATATTTCTCCAAAAGATCATCCGCGGACCTCCATCCTCGCGACGCCAGTCGCCATCATGAGCGAACCAGGTCTTTAAGAAGCAGAAGATGCAGTGATTCTGTTGAAATCTGTTGTCATATCTTAAGGAGGGTGGGGGAGGGGCGGGTGAGGGAGCTCTCTCCATATGCAGGCTTTGGTACTAGTGCCATGTGGAGAAGTTTTCTTTCTTTTCTAAGCAAAGGAAGTGGGAAGGAACCTGTCGTTGCCGTTGCAAAGGGTATCATTCTGTCGTCCTGTATTATTGATTTAGCGCAGTTGACTCAGACTGTGTATTTGTATGTAAGTGTGTAATGCGTGAGGCGTGGTCATCACTGTGACACTGTCAGACATAAAATCTTAGGTAATCATGATACCCTGATGGGCAGTTTGTTGACGTAACTGATCGCTATGAAACCAGAAACCGTATAACTCATGTGTTCTGGCCTCTGGGACGTTTTGCGCCTACAATATGGCAGCACCGCTTCCAAGATTACTGTATATTTGAGATAATATGCGGCAATATAAGTATGTAGTTTTCGTTCGCATCTGATCTGGTAATATTCGTACAGTGTACGCAGTATAGCTTTGAGCTTTCCATTTTCAACAGATATGACAATGGCCGGATGATACTGGGCATGGTGCCTTTGCTCTGGGCACACGGAACGGGACGCAGTATTGAGTATGCAATTGCAGTCGCACGCCACTATGCAGCATGACATACGCCGGAAATCTCCCGGCCCGAACGCCGGAACGGCCAGCGATAGTCGGTACTCATTACGCATAGTGAAAATGGAAACGGTGTCAGCGCAACACTTCGAAAGGAACGGTGCACTACATGAGACTAGACAAAGGGTCACTGATTAGGGCACCCCAAACGGAACGATGTGCACTGCGCAGCATAATACGCAATATCGCAATAAAAAGCGTGCAACTGACCAGTAACCAGGGCATCCATATCGGAACGGAACGGGATGCAAAAAAAAAAAGATAAAAGGATGCCACCGACCTCATGGCCGGCCACCGAAACGGAGCGGTAGCTTCGTATCATGTCATATGATAAGTGCTGAGTGAGAGCGTCAATGATCAGTGATCAGTGATCAGAGCACCCGCAACAGAACGGAGGGCATCAGTGATCACTGATCAGAGCAACTGCAACGGAACGGAGGGCATCGCTGATCAGGACACCCCAAGCGGAAGGGAAAGCGAGAGCACAACTGACCAGAACACCCGAAACGGAACGGGAGTGAACGGAACGCATTAGCGGCTCGCCGAATCGCGATTCCGGCCAAACATGGCCTCAAGAAATAGGTCACAGGTCAAAGGTCATTTGGGTCAGGAATATGAGATTTTCAGAGTAGGTGTCAAATTAATTGACTCGAGGGTCCTGAAAGTTTCGTCGCGATCGGCCGCTTTTTACGCGAGTTATTCTCGAAAAAAAACGAGGGGGTGGTTCGTTCGACCCCCCCCTCTACGGGCGAGGGATAATTTATTAAAAAGCTAGGGCCTTCTTAATCCCATCTACCAGCTTCAGAACATGTATTGGGCAGATCTGGGAATACCGTATCTTAAATTTATCCCTAGAGGTGTGCCAAGGTATCCTTTCATTCATCTTGGCTTTCCCTCGGCCGAACGCTTCGTGTTTAAAAACCTTTAGAAACTAATTGAAATAAATAATTGGCGGTAAGATTATTGCAAAGGCATGAGAAATTAACGTAAAATACATCATTACCGGTCTTATAACCTCATTTCGCGTATGAAACCTGCCAGAGTCCACAGAGTTTCATATTCATCCCTAGGGTGTGCCAGGGTGGCGTGTCAGTCATCTTGAACCCCTGCCCGACCCGACGCCTCGAGGTTTAAAGACATCTAAAAACTAATAACGTAAATAATTTGTGGTGAAATTGATATAATATGATCAGAAAAGAACGCAGAATAAATTAGTATCGGTCTCAAAACATTATTTTGCCTATGAAACCAGCCAGAGCCCGCGGAGTTTTAAATTCATCCCTAGGGTGTGCCCAGGGTGGCTTTTCTCATCTTGGACCTCTACCAGGCGCGACGCCTCGAGCTTTAAAGTCCTCTAGAAGCCATTGACGGACATAATTTGTGGCGAAATTAATGCGATAGGATCAGAAATAAGCGCAGAATAAATTGGCATCGGTCTCAAAACATTATTTTATCTATGAAACCAGCCAGAGCCCGCGGAGTTTTAAATTCATCCCTAGGGTGTGCGCAGGGTGGCTTTTCTCATCTTGGACCTCTGCCAGGCCCGACGCATCGAGCTTTAAAGTCCTCTAGAAGCCATTGACGGACATAATTTGTGGTGAAATTGATACAATAGGATCAGAAATGAATGTAGAATAAGTTGGTACCTGTCTCATACCCCTATTTTGGATATGAAAGAAGTTAGAGCCCACCAAGTTTTAAATTCATCCCTAGGGTGTGCCAGGGTGTGCCCAGCTGACTGCGGGTCCAAAGATGAAAATTTTGTAGGCGCATCCTGCGCAACTTAGTCAAAAGCGAATTGCAGAGGTAGTGTTTAATTTGCGCAAGCAGCGGCTCATCCGTTTTGCGTTGGCAGCAAACCACTAATCATAGTTGTTATGAATATCCAAAAGCATTTATTCAGAACACAAGCCTGGTTTTTACAAACAGTTGAGGTGATCAAGGTCATTCAACGCATATTTGTTATTAACAGCTGGAAGTGTGCAAGGTTATTTTCTTTCGATGTCAGTCAGGGTGAGTTGTTGGGTTTGTGCCTTGATTTCGCTTTTTTCATGGAAATTATGTATTATGTAGCAAACCTATAAGTTCTAACTGTCTACATGGCGCTGCTAGGTACCTATATCTGGTAATCTGGCTGTTAATTATTGAGCATGAGTTGAGCATTTTTCAAAGATGAAAGAATTCCAATTTACCTGGTTTTGGGGATGAAAATATTTTACCCATTAGGTGTGATTTTCCACCCAAAATTTCCAAAAATGGAACACTGAGTGACGGGCGGAGGGGACCGTCGAAACGCGCGGGCCATACAGCCAGAGACATCTCTCGGCGATTTTATGAACTAGCTGTGCAATGACTTTCAAATGAATAGAACTGCATAGTGATGCATGCAATGATGATCCACTCTACAGGATTGTGCAGAGAATCGATGTCTTTATGATTCCTAGCAGCCACATTTTTGAAATTGTTGTCATGGCTTTCATGCAATGCACTGCAAGATGAAAATTGTATCATGCAAAACATAGTACAAAATTTGAAAAAAAGGCTTGCTAGGAAATGTTTTCCTTAACTTTGTCAGTCCAAAACTGCAAACATCACAGTCGTACGACAATCCGTTATTGAGTTCTATTCGTTTGAAATATTGATTTTGCAATATGTTTGTCTAAATTGCTCAGTATATGTGGATTGCAGAACAACGGTAACCACTCTGTGATGACGAGGTTAACGTCCTTCATGACATATCCAAAAACGAAGGCAATCGAAGCAACGATGCTCTAGATATTTGCGAAAAACGTTTCTCATAGCGTTACGCGTGAAACGCACCCTTAATCTTCTTTCAATCCTTTCTCATCAATAGTTATGGTACACTTGTCTCAGAAAGTTGACAGGTTACTGGCATTCCAGATGTGCTGTCAGCTGTTCAGTAGGGTTGTTCAAAAAAAAACGAATTTTGGAAAAGTATTTGGGCTCATGGCTCATGTGGTGCGGTATTCTTTTATGAGTCCAATGATGCCTTTTTTTCTGAAAAGTATTAACTTTTAGGGGCTCCTCAAACGGCTTAAAGAGGACCATGTTACGCCCGCCGACCGGCCGGTGTCCATAAGGGCGAGAATTCGACGCCGCGCACGGGCGGCAGCGCCTTATCGGCACCGCGCGCCACGACATCTGCCGGGCGGCCGGCCGGGCGGTGGGAAGTTTTAAGGGTGGTCTTTATCACGCGGTTGGGGTGCGCTATCCCATGTTTTCGGGGCGGAAAGTTTCAGTGCAGCATCGGTGCGTCTGCCACCGGGTGGTCTGTGTCGATGGTACAGAAAATAAGTCAAACAGAGCTAGAAAAGAGTGAGTGATTCTGGGTAGTTGCCTCGAAGCAATCCTTTTTAAGAATACAGCTGCCTTCTTAACGTACCGTATCACTTGTTAATTCTTCAAAAAGCAAACTCTGAGCAATAACACACCTCTTTGCATTGCTGTTGACAATTTACGTTAGTTTTGGACGGTAGCTCGCACCCCCAATATGCTGCCGCCCAACTTTATTCCAACGGCGAAACGGCAACTTCGCGAGAATCGAAAATTCACGATATACGTACAGCAGGGGCTGGCAATGCAGTATGCACAAGGACATAATTTAGAGGAGACCCGACAGTCATCGGCCCAAGTTTGGAGGTGGCTTTGACGAGCATAGGCGTCACCAATGTCATTATTCAGATACGTTGATATCAGATGCTGGGGCAACAGAATCGACGCCAGGGTTTAACTTAGATTAGCAGGTCGAAAGAAAACATAACATGTCTGGGAATGACAGGGTGGCCACCCTGACAGTGTGACGAAGTGAGACATGAGTAGAGACATTAGCCGGAGTACCTACTCATATAAATCAAGCGCCGTTTATCCAATCCTTCGAGCATAAGCGACGCCGGCAGTCCGGCCAGGGCGGCCGTGCCCACCGATGCCGATCAAGACGCGAATCCAGACCCGGCATAGAACACAGCTCTGCCCTGACGTGACACATTACCCCGGTGTGTCACTCATGACGGATAGACCAATGCAGGAGCCTTGCCAGCTCCTGTTATACCTACTTCGTTAAATTTTCGATTCTCGCTAAGTTGCCGTTTCGTCGTTGGAATAGAGTTACGCGGCAGCATATTGGGGCTGCGAGCCACCGTCCAAAAGCAGCTTGAATTGTCAACAGCAATGCAAAGAAGTCTGTTATTGCTCAGACTTCAGAGCTTGCTTTTTGAAGAATTAAAAAGTGATACAGTACGTTAAGAAGGCAGCTGTATTATTGAAACGGATTGTTTCGAGGCAACTACCCAGAATTATTCAGTCTTTTCTGAGCTCTGTTTGTGTTATTTTATGTACCATCGACACAGACCACCGTGGCAGACGCACCGATGCTGCACTGAAACTGAAACGCCCCGAAAACATGGGATAGCGCACCCCAACCGCGTGATAAAGACCACCCACTTAAAACTTCCCACCGCCCGGCCGGCCGCCCGGCAGATGTCGTGCCGCGCGGTGCCGATAAGGCGCTGCCGCCCGTGCGCGGCGTCGAATTCTCGCCCTTATTGATACCGGCCGGTCGGCGGGCGTAACATGGTCCTCTTTAAGCCGTTTGAGGAGCCCCTAACAGGTAATACTTTTCAGAAAAAAAAAATGCATCATTGGACTCAGAAAAGAATACCGCACCACATGAGCCATGAGCCCATAAACTTTTCCAAAATTCGGTTTTTTTGAACAACCCTACTGTTCAGGGTCCATCCTCCAGCCTCATACAGTGTGCATCATCCTCTTTCTGATGATGTAATTTGTTGTATTTCCAGCTATCTGGGCCCAAGGAAGACATGTCTCATGACCAGGATCAGCCTGATGTGGTGGATCATACCCTGAAGGTGGATGATGATGATCTGTTTGCTTCTGCTGTTCAGGTCAGTTTGCAGCTCACTGCTCTGAGATGGGGATTGAATTTAATGTATCACATTCAATATCTTTCCAAGAGATATATTTTCTTCATGATCATCCTAATGCTCCCTTCGCCCACGGTGTACGTTTTCGATTGATGAGGCTTCATTTTATCATATATGAATGTATCGTTTAGGGATGTTTTCTTACCACAGTTCCCTCAGTTATCTCATTCATGCACCAGTGACACCCTCGGCTAACCTCTGCTCTTCCTCCACCAGTCGCCGCTGACGGAGAGCGCCGCCTCTCCGCCGCCGTCGGGCGCGGCGCCCGGCAGTGGCCCGCTGTCAGCGGACCTGGCCGACGCCACGGCCGAGGTCAGCCTCGAGGACGACGAGGAGACGCCGTCGCCGGCCGAGGCGGCGCGCCTCTCGCTGGACGACGCCAGCGAGCTGACAGAGCCGGCAGAGCCGGCGCCGGAGCCGGCCGACCGGCAGACGGAGCCGGCGAGGGAGAATGGCGCCGCCAGCTCGGAGACGGCGCAGATCCAGTCCACAGTGCAGGTAGGGAGGGGAGATGCTATACTGGAGGTAGGCAGGTGTTGTCTGTGCTGCCTTATAGGGGGAGATGATCTGTGATGTGTACTGGTGGAAATGGGACCTGCCTACGCGGGAGGTAGGAGGGTTTATTTGTCCGTGATGTTGGAAAGAAGACGATCCATGCTCTGTGCAGTGTGCAGGGTGTGAAGGAGAGCAGCTGTTGACACGAATCTGTTCGGGAAGTAATAATTGTATGGTGAGCTGATCCCTAGTGCACAGTGAACTGGTGGTTAAACATTACGAACGTAGCTCATGCCTATCAAATTTCATGAACATGCCTTGAATTGCCACTTTTCCGCTAGGTACCACGTTATCTCCATTCACTTAGATCAGCTCGCGAGATACCGTCTCGTTTCCCGTAGTTCGTTTTCCGGGTACTGCCCTGCTGCTAGCCGAGCTCCTGCTCACGTCTCTGGTCTATCTAGGGCCTTTGTAAATATGACGTCACAAAGGGTCCGCTGTACGGATTCCGCCCACAGTATGACTCATTGTTGATGCAGCTGTGTGTCTGTGAGACACCTGACGTCGATGTTGGTAACTTGTCCGTTGTGCTACAAGCCTTTTGGCGTAACATGTAAGGTGACTCTCCAAATCCATAGCTTCACGGCATGAAGAAATGATTATTTGGTTTTACCGGATCGGCAGTGCTATGTGTACCGCTATTATGACACTGTTTTAATTTGGTGTTACCTGTTTAAATAGTAAGTTCGTATCAAATGCCATTGCCACTCACCCCGTGTCTTGTTAACACCTGTCCTCCCGTTTTCAGGAGGACGGTAACTTAGCCTTGTGCCATGCCATGTTAACGCCTGTCGTCTCTTCCCCAGGAGGACACTAACCCCGCTCCGTGCCGTGCTAACGCCTATCCTCCCGCCCTCAGGAGGACTTAAATTAACTTCACCCCGTGTCTAACTACGCTTATCCTCCCGTCCTCAGGAGGACGCGAACGGCGAGGAGGACGATGAAGAAACTGACCAGTTCATCGAGGTCAGCGTCGTGGAGCCCGTCAAAATCGGCGACGGCATGTCCTCCTACATGGCCTACAAGGTCATCACCAAGACCAACGTCTCCTACTTCAAGTAAGTCGTGAGTGGCGGCCGGTTTGGGAGAGCGGTGACTGGGGTGATTGGTTTCAGTGGTGTAATGACATTTTACCAGTTTGCCTTCGAGCCGGGGATATTTTGACTTTCACACAAAAAAAGCTCATTATGAGAAATACGTGTTCTGAGATTTTCAGTTATTGTTTTTTTTTTCATCTGGCGATGCGACTTACGTTTGTCTTGTGCTTTTTCTTTCCAATTTAATTGAACCATCAAAAAAATGACCGCTAAGTTATGAAGTAACTACCTGTCTCGCGCGCCCTCCGCTGACGGTGTGCTGACGTGTGCTGGATCGCCGCAGACGGCAGCGGTTCTCTGTGATGCGTCGCTTCAGTGACTTCCTGGGCCTTCACGACAAACTGGTCGAGAAGCACATCCGCTCGGGCCGCATCGTGCCGCCGGCGCCGGAGAAAAGCGTTATCGGTGAGGGCGGCCATGTGTGCCGTGGGGGGAGGGTTGGGGAGGGGAAGTACCTACCGATAGTGACCCCGATTGACTGGTGGTTCAATCCCATTGGTTTTTAGAATCCAGCATGGTGGTGAATTCGACCAGGAAGTGGTATGCCGAGTCCCGACGGAGGTTTTTGGTGTGTGAAAAATTATCAGACTGGGAGGATAGTTCTATGGGCGTATATGAGTGATTCATGCGACACAACATCCATGGGTGGCTGTAGTATGTTACACACGACGCTATCGCTCGATATTGCCGATAACAATGTGTGGTTTGTAAATGTCAGCATATGGCTCGGTGTCACTATCAAGTCGACTTATGGCATATGTTGTGAAGTATTGCGTTATTTCTGCTCAGCGCCGTGATGACGGGACGATACCGTATCTCTTCTAACCCTGTCTCACCCCACCTTCAGGCACCACCAAGATCAAGATCGGCGGCGGCAGCGGGGGCGGGGGCGGCCACGCGAGTCACGGCGGCGGCCCGGAGACGGGCGGCGGTCAGAGCGAGTTTATCGAGCGGCGCCGCGCCGCCCTGGAGCGCTACCTGAACAGGACGGCCGCCCACCCGACCCTGCGCGCCGACCCCGACTTCAGGGAGTTCCTCGAGCTGGGTTAGTGACAGTCGAGTCCCGGGGAGTGGTGGTGGAGGGGAAATGAGGCGAGCCACTGGACTTTGGAGAGGTTTGGTGTCACGTCACCGTACAAAGAACACGCAATATTTCGTATATTTTGTCCGGCTGTTACCACGCCGTGACATTGAATGTTCATTTGTTGGTTGATGGCACGCTGACATTTCCCTACTTATAGCCTTCGACGACGACTATGACATAACATCTGTTAGTCTATGCACGAATGTAGCACTAGGGCGTATGAATAAGACTAACGCCATTTGTATTGCCTTGAATAGCCAAGGCCTCGCCTGCAAATGTTCAGATCCGTTCGAGACTCGAGAGCCCACTGACATCTCACCGAGTTGTGTTGTTCCCGTTTCAGACGAGGAGCTGCCACGCGCCACTCAGACGTCGGCCCTCAGCTCAGCCGGCGTGCTCCGACTCTTCAACAGGGTCGGCGAAACTGTCAGCAAGATCGCCTTCAAGATGGACGAGTCGGACGTGGTACGTGCCGGGCGGGCGGGACGAGGGATCGGGCGGGTTTGGTGAGCTGCCCTTCATGATCCGGACGGTGGGCGCTGGTTGAAGGCTATGTTACTGTAGATCATTAACGTCAGACACTGATCCACTTCATTCGATGGGAATGCTGGGTGTTAACTTCATGCTGGGTGTTCTCATCTTGGCCGTACACAATTATCTACATCAGCTGTTAATGTAATTATCCATAAATGAGTTCCTTGCTCGCACAGCTAAGTGACAGAGATGTAATCGTCTCCTCATGCTCTGGTCTCTACTCTGTTCTGACATTTGCCGGTACTGGTTGAAAACAGAGTGTGTTGTGTTGAAGCCATAAATCCTGAGGCTCATTTTCGATGGCGGGGCGATAACACTTGTGTTTGCCGTCTCGCTGCCTACATTGTTCCGCAGTGGGAGGGCCAGGTATCTTTATTCGCTCAGTCGACTCAACTTATTGCACGCATATATTTTTGCTGTAACCCTTTACTATTCCTTTTTTGATAGTGCATTGTTTTACCATCCTGCGGTTTGAGTTTCGCTTGTTCTTTGTCTGTGGTACGTATTCGATTGATCGATTATGTTAATGTACTCTGAACAGTCAGAGGGTTCTAGCAGGACTCTGCTGGTAGATGAGCTGGTCTGCTTCTGTGTTGAATTTATCAATTTTCAGTGTCGAATGACCCTCTGCTCGTGTATACTGTTACCCTTCTACTCAATGGTAGCCAGCGCTGCTGTGAGGCGAAGACCCCGCCTTACCCCGTATTAGCGTGTAGAGGTGTCCACTTGTGGATGGACATTTATTACCAGTCCTGACAGCAGCAGCTGTGGAGGTGATACAGCGTTATCGGTCCCCTATCTTCGCCTTCCACCGCACGGTGGCACTAGTGTCGGCATGAGGGTGGACTGACGCTCCTTGAATAGTGGACCGTCGTTCCATGATTGTTATGTTGTTTGAGCGCATTTGGTACTCACCTATCCGTGCTTCTATCCTCAGGATACTGAAATCCTTCTCCTCCACGCCGCAACCCCCCTCCGGGCTGGACAGGCAACTTTATCTCATGCGGGCTGCTCCCTTGGAGCGGCACCGCTGCTCCTGAGGGAGCGCACCCCGTAGCCGGGTGCAGTGAGTGCCTTGGGGCTGGGTGGCCTGTCCTTGGACGGGCTCAGCCCCGGCGACTCACTAGGGTGCCTGCCCAGACCAATGTCTCCCCCTAATTCCTATCATCCTTCCGGCTCTGCAATGGTCTTGTCGACCGAAAGGGCCTAACCCAACAAAACAAACAAACAAACAATTTGGTACTCTGCCTGATCCGTGCCCTTCCATTCGATGTTTCCATATTTTTTAATAGTACAATAGTACCTACCTTCTGTCTCAATGCTCCTTTTAGAACATAGCTAGCATTGCTCATGCTGGTGTTGTCTTTCTACTTGTTATCTGAACTGTCTTGTTCTATCTGTTTCTAGCAACGGAGCCGGGTACAATCGACAATCGTAGTTCTTGATCTTTTTATGGCTTAATGTGTTCGCACCCATCACGTCATATAGCTCCCAGCCATTTGTACTGAACTTTCCGACCCCAGCTCCCCACGTGAGCTGCCCTGTGCGAAGAAACTCCGCCGCGTGACTCCTGTCCCCCACTGCTGCTTGTTCTTCCAGTAGCCACATCCTCTCCCATCACCCGCGCACACAAAGGACTGACCACTGCTGTCTCACGCCCCCGGCAGCGGTTCGAGGAGCGTGTCCATTTATAATTATCCTACCCTGTCTTATATTTACCTCCCCTGACCGCCGGTGTCTCCCGCCGTCTGGCAGTGGTTTGAGGAGCGCGTCCAGCAGATGGAGTCGCTGGACGGCCAGCTGAGGAAGCTGCACGGCTCGGTCGAGTCCCTGGTGCTCTACAGACGAGAGCTGGCCACCAGCACCGCCCAGCTGGCCCGCGCGGCCGCCATGCTCAGGTGGGGAGCGGGGCGTGGGGAGCTGGGGACCGGGTAAGACGCAGACTGCTTAGGGAGAGTGAGAGATGAGGTGGACAGTCCCGAGCGGTCGCCACGCTCAGGTAACTGTTGGGGGACTGTGGGACCGGGGGGGGGGGGCACTACGGAAATAAGGGAATGGAAGCGGCCGTGGCGAGCAGGTATTGAGATGAGGCGAGACATGCTATTTTCAAATCTCTAGTGCGTAGATGACTTATGATATTCGTACATTTCGTACTTGTTTAATGTCTTCCGTATCTCACTCTTCAGAGTAACGTGACGTGCTGTCCAATGCTCACCTTCCCTTCAGGATGATTTTATGGCTCTGACTGACTTCTCTATATCTAGTAACGTAGAGGAGCTCACGGCGCTCTCTGACCCTCCATATCCCCTCTCTCCATATTCCAGTAACGTGGAGGAGCACACGGCGCTCTCTGACCCTCCATATCCCCTCTCTCCATTCAGTAACGTCATGGAGGAACACACGACACTCTCTGTCCCTCCATATCCCCTCTCTCCATATTCCAGTAACGTGGAGGAGCACACGGCGCTCTCTGACCCTCCATTCCCCCCCTCTCTCTCCATTCAGTAACGTGGAGGAACACACGGCCCTCTCTCGGGCACTCAGTCAGCTCGCCGAGCTGCAGGAGCGTGTCGAGCGCCTGCACTCGCAGCAGGCCGACAATGACTTCTACATGCTGGCCGAGATGCTGAAGGACTACGTCATGCTCCTCGGGGCCGTCAAGGTAAATACTTTTACTTCTAGTGGGTGTTTCGATTTACGAATGACGATATTTACTTGTGGAAAATGGTTAACGAAATCGCACACTTGACTCCACGGAGGAAAGTTATACTCACGGCCATGCGTGGGTTGCATTACCAGGTTTGTGGAAAACTTGCGTATTGATCGAGTTATGTCGACGTTTGCACATATCATGCTGCCCAGCTGGCTCACTTCATACCGACTTGGTCCGATACCTATATTCAAGTCTGCGGATATACTCCGTTGATCTGTTTCTGACGTGTCTCTCTCCCCAGGACGTGTTTCATGAGCGGGAGAAGCTCTACCAGACGTGGCAGCACGCGCAGCAGACGCTCACCAAAAAGCGAGAGGCCAAGGCGCGCCTGGAGCTGCAGGGACGCTCCGACAAACTGCAGCAGCTGGGGGACGAGGTCACCGAGGTCAGTGTCGGGGTCACAGGGGTCACCTAGGGTTACTTTGGGTTCCCCGAAATGACTGATGGCCAGACAGGTGCCCCGCAGGTTACTCCGAATTAAATCAGTCACTCTCGCATTAGGAAAGGAGATCAGACTGTCATAGAAAATACGTAATAAAAGCTTGAGACTGGGCGATAAAAAGTGTTTCATTGACCATCTTATTAGCTTAACTAGAACTTAAAATTTGTTTTGCTTCGTGTAGTTCTTTTCAGTTAATTGTAAAATAGGTTTTTGACGAGAGGACATTTTCACTTGGACGTTGCTAATTTTGTTTCACCAGTGGGAATCAAAGGTTGAGAGGAGCCAGGAAGAGTTTGAACGTATTTCGAGGTCGATTAAGAAGGAGATGGAAATGTTCGACTGCAACCGGGTAAAGGACTTCAAAGACTGCATCGTCAAGTATCTGGAGACTTTGATGGCCAACCAACAAAAGGTAGGTGGGACCGAACTTGGGAATCATATGGGTGGAGACTTCCAATTCGCGTCTAGCTAGACGCGTCTAAGTCTTAGACGCGTCTAGCTGGACGGCAGCTGCGTCTATCTGGCGACAGCTAACTTAAGACGCGTCTAGCTTGGAAGTCTCCGTCCAACAGTTACGACGCCAACCTAGCCGCCAACTTGGACGTCTGCTCAGTTATACGCCAGTTGGACGCCAGTGGAAGTCTCCACCCATTGTGTTATAAACATTTAAGTATCACACAGTGATGCATTTAAACAGCTGCAGCGTTATTTGCCCTTAGATAGTTAGCTGGCAACGGACATTTCTGCTGCTGTGGGACCTGCTGCCCTGACACCTCTCCCCCTCTTCCCAGCTGGTGAAACTCTGGGAGACCTTCCTGCCAGAGGCCAAGGCCATCGCGTGAACGCCCGGTGGCGCTGCGACCTCCATCAACTCTGGTCATTCCTCTGGGGTCGGTCAGCTCGGGTCGGTCGGATGAGGGGCGGACTGCGCGGCCGGCCGGTCCCTGTCCGCGCCGGACCCTCACTGCGCCGCTGAGCGCAGGGCGGCCGCACGCTGCGTCCCTCTGACTGTATATACAGGGGACGCCACTGACGGCGGCACAGAGCGCCCGCTGCCGCCAGACACACGCCGCGAGTCGCGCCTTGCCCCGCCGCAGCGACGAATGTATGTTTATGAATGTTAACCAGTTGTCAGGTGTTGGAACGACTATGCCCTACGAGCACATCTATTTGCGCGCGCGCGTGTGTGTATAGGTTCTTTTTGCTTTTGTACGGCTTTTCAGTTTGACTTGTCCTAGCCCTCGCCCGCACATGGGGGGGGGGGGGGTGGTTGCCACCCCCCCCCCCAGGTAGTCTTTCTGCTCTGCACTCAACATTTTTAGAGCTAGAAGGCTGATTTTTCGTATAGCTGCTCCTCTGTCCTTTCTTGATGTCCACTTAAAATTTCAAGTTTCTGTGGTTTTTGGTTTCGGAGATATGACCTTGTTTTTCAGGTCATGTCATGGCCCAAATGGCCAATTCTCAACATCTTGCGTTGGCTATGGGCCTTGTGAGCTTTTGACACCTTGATTTCGGCCTTTTTTGCCAGTCTTACCTCCCACCTATCATGGAACATGTTGTTCGACGATGTACAGATGTCAAGGTCAAGGTCAAGGTCAACCTAGGTCATCTAAGATAATTGCGTTTTAGGCTAGCGGAATTTACTTTTTGTGAATTTTTTTGACTGCATTTTTGGTAAAAGCTTCTCAGATCATGATTTCATGTAATATGGACACACAAACAATCGGTGTACACATCAGTATACGCACAGACACACACAGACATACAAACACATATAATTGACCTTGACCTAACTTGACCTGAAATGACCTCAGCAGCAAAAACCTGGTCGGGTAGTGTGACAAAGAGGTTCTAGCTGGCTTGGCACCAGAAAACGGCATCGTCATCGGTATATGACAAGCAGCGCACTTGATATCCAACGGTGACCCAAAACAGAACATTTTTTAGTTTGACCTGACCTGGAAGGTCAATGAGTGACCTGAGAAGGTAAAACTGGGTATCATTGGATTCGTCTCTTCCCAAAGAATCTTTTTGGTCTTTACCGCTAAGCTCTATCTCCAACAGGAACGAAATGGCGCGGGGGGGTGGCAACCACCCCCCCCCCCCCCATGTGCGTTCTAGGATGGAAATGGCATGTGCGGGCGAGGGCTAGTGGATGGCTTCAAGTCTATCACCTGCCAACGTCTAATGCCTATGGGAGGACCCACGTAGCCCGTTATGCTCTGTGATATGCATGAGGAGTGCACGGCAGTATTGGGGGACCGGCTCCCTCAGCCAGTCGATCCACTCTCTGTGCCTCCGTGGTAGCGAACTCTCGGCCTCCCCGACTGTATGCCTCAGCCTGTATCCAACCAAAAGGAAGTTGTTATGCGATACTGGAATCATGCGTTATCGAAAATACACTGCATCTCTGTACTGAAACGATTTTATTATATCGTAATGTTTTTCTTCTCTTTTTTCAATAATTTGATGGGAACAGCGTGAACATGAATAACTTTGAATGATTACTTTTTTAGTTTTCTGCCAGTGTTCGCCGTTAAATGGACTTCGAAGAAATTTTGGGATGGTTCAGCCTGTTCAGTCGAAACATCTTTTTTGGCTGTTTTTTTTTTTTTTTTACTAGATTTTACTTATGTCAACAAAACAATCGAATTTTGCATCGTTCGTTTGTTGTTTATTTTCGCAAGGTATACAGTTTCTCCGTCTTTCGGATACACCACATAATTTCAGTAGCACCCTGAATCGTCCGGTACCCTGCCCGCCAGCCCCTCCCTCGTCACTCTGCGCTGGTGTCCTCTGAGTCTGTCTGACATGTCGGCTGACTGGCCAACCAGGAGTGGCCGGGCAGCGCTGGCCACTTGGTAACACGAGACGGCGGCTATTCCTGTCGCCCGGGGCGACGGCACCGGCCGACGACACTCCGCACAGACCGGCCGACGGACCGACGACGTACCGCACCGACACACGGCGCTGACAGACCAGCGGGAGAACACAGGGCCGACGGGCCGACAGACCAACGGGAGAACGCAGAGCCGACGGACCGACCGACAGCGTATGGGTGTTACTGCTCCTGTGGGCTACCCACGACTCCACCGACCGTAACACAAGGGAGACACGAGGCATAGGTACTAAAAGCGACGGAGTGTAATGCGGGTTATAACTTTTATCTGACTGAAGGTGGTGTAAAGTAGATCATCTCCATGGGAGGGGGCAGATAAGGGGACTTACGATGGGGACAGAATGATGGAGCTTACGACCCCATCATTCGATACTGGATTGAATCACATTCACATCGACCCCTCTTCGTCACGATCTCGACACCTCTCCAGTGCCTTCGTCGAGACACATTCGGTGTTGGTGTTGGCAGCCGTCTACTCCAGTCATCTCCAAAGCCGCGGGGAGCCGCCAGTCGACTTTTTCCTATGACGAGTCGTTAGCAGTGGCACAGCTGGACTGAACACACAGCCCGCCAGCTCACTCCTTTGTATCATATATGATATGAAATCATCGAGAGAAATGAGACGGGCGGCTTTAAAAAGGAAGATCTTGAAAAGTGCTGCCACTCCAGCTATCGAGATTATTTCAAATCGTGCTTATTTTTGTTAGCGTTCGACTTACTTGCGGCAGAGGCGAATTATCGGGCGGGGCCTGATCGCCACGGTTCGCGAGGACCTCATCGAAATGCTTAACCCGGACAGAACAAACCTGCGGACCACGTCATCCACGGTGTGGAAGTGGATGCCTGGATACATAACGCTATGTCACTATCCTGTCCATGTCTCGCTTTCTGAATAATCATAATGACGCTAACGTATCGGACACGCTGACACTGATCCTACGACCCGGCCTGAGACGTAAATTCCCCCTAATCACGGACCCATGTCATCTGAAGCGCCGGACGCGTGCTCGTGCCGAAGCTGGGAGCGCCGGTGACAGGCGGGCCGGTCCTCCTGCCGGCTGGCCGCCCTCCAGCGGCAGCAGCCGGGCTAACTGTCGCCGCCCGCCTCCAAATCAAACAGGGATGACGCCGGCGGCGACCCGGCCATCCGCCGTGTCACCTGTCGCTGACCCCTGACCTTTACAGAGCTCAGGGTGACCGCTGCCCAGTCGGAGGTCAAACACCCGGGAAGGTGTCTGATAATCATCGGTGTCTAACACTGTCTGAGTGATGTTCCTTTCACTCGGAAGTTAGTTCAATTAAGAAGTTAATAATTTTCAGATCAGAATGTTTTGAATTTGATATTTTATGTATAATTATTTTTACAGAGACCAGGATTGCACTTGAAAATCAACGAAATATATTGCAACATTCCCCCAAAACATTTACTTTGCCTGCCGAATGCCTCTCACTGGAGTTCGGTATCACCACCGGTCACGTGACCGGACTAGGTCGCCGCGGGCGGTCCCCATCACCCCCCCCCCTCTGGAGGAAGGGGGGCTCACGCGCTGACTGAGTGGCCGATCAGCGGACGCGCCGTGTTTGTGCTGGCGCACCGCGCCGCTCCTCATCTCATCTGTCATTGTGTCGCGAGCCGGCAGCAGCTCAAGCCGCTGAGCGCCGACTCACTGGGACTGGGACTGGGAAAGCCCATAGGAGCAGCAGCTCCAACCGCTGAGCGCCGACTCACTGGGACTGGGACTGGGATAAACCATAGGAGCAGCAGATCAAACCGCTGAGCGCCGACTCACTGGGACTGGGACTGGGATAGCCCATAGGAGCAGCAGCTCCAACCGCTGAGCGCCGACTCACTGGGACTGGGACTGGGATAGCCCATAGGAGCAGCAGCTCCAACCGCTGAGCGCCGACTCACTGGGAATGGTTGCCGTCAGTGGACTCACTGGGACTGGGATAACCCATAGGAGCAGCAGCCAGCTTGTGTGCGCTGCCGTATGCGGACTCACTCGGACTGCAGGATACGGGATAATCCAAAGAAGCAGCAGCTCAAACCGCTGAGGGCTGCCGTCGGTGGACTCAGTGGGACTGAAGGATCAGGGATAACCCAAAGAAGCAGCAGTTAATCCCACTGAGCACTGCTGTCTGCGGACGGACAGGATTTCGGGGCAGACCACGGAGCAGTGGCTCCGGGGAAGCTCACATGAGCAGTGGCTCAAACAGCATAGTTATATTCTTAAGCATGAAAGACCAAATTCATAGCACGCTATAGAGTTGGGGGGGGGGGGGCAGGTGTCAACCGTCACCGCCTGAAGTCTGCGGCGGCGGCGGTGGCAGTGGCGACGGGCGGTGAAGGCGGTGAGTGTCGCCGGTATTTGGGGCACGCCCAGGCTCGGCGCCACCCAACTGTGTGACAGTCGAACCAAAGACAGAAACCACCCAACGTCTAATGGCGACTCGTTGAGAAAGATGTGAGAAGGACTGCTAGCATCAGCATTGAGCATATGGCACAACCAACGGGAACAACCCCAAATTTATTCATTTTTGCACGCATTAAACGCGCGCTGAAATGAAACGCTACTGAAATGAGAGACCTATCCAATATTCATGGCACCTCACACTTTCATCCATTAATATATTTATGTTGTCATATAAAGCAAAGGTCATATGAAAGCGTGAACATATAAAAGGAGGTATGGTCAAAAGCCAGCAGTCAAATTCCGACCATGAATGCTTTGTGACTACGTAGTACATATCTTACCAATTTCTCCGAAAATAAGCTCAGTTCATTTGACCATTGTCAAGAATTTCTGCTAAAAATACACGAAAAAGTCGCCAGCCTAAGATAGCGCTATGCTTGTAACAACAGCATCATGCCAGCAGCGCCGGATAAAAATAAGCGTCGCGACATCCAGTGTCACAGAAACGCTCTAGCCCTGTCTTATGTGACACCTGATGGTGCTGCAAACCAGGCCTGCCAACTACCGGACACGATCACCCCAGTTACCGAATGTCTGCAAACATCCCACCCACACACCACAGGGACCGAGGTAACGACGTCATCTCATTCCTCATCATCTGAGTCGCCGCGTCAGTCGGTCAGGGATGATCCGTCAGCCCCCAGTCCCTCCGCCAGAGGACCTCTCCGCGAGTATGGCATTTGGACGCACGCGGGTGCCAACATACCTGTGACAGGGCCAGAGACATTCAGAAATAGGCGTGCGAGACGCCGCCACCGCCGCTGTCGAGGCCGGAGCCGGGGCCGGGGTTGGGGCTCGACGGAGCCCAGTGGACCAGGTGGGCCGTTCTGTATATCGGAGCGAGGTGACACCAAAGGCGCCGCCGAAGCCTGGCCGCCGGCTGGAGCCATACGGCCTCCACCTGGCTGAGCTGAGTGGGCTGATCACTGCGGTGATGGGTCGTAGGTCACCCACTGCTTGTGCTAACCTCTGTCGGGGAGATGGGTGGGGAGAGGGAGGGTGGGGTAAGGTAAACGAATCATCGACCCTCCTCCTTTGAACCGAGGTGCTACTACGTGCGAGAATACAAACTTCCGATATACATACATAGAGTGGAGAAGAAACTCGTTACAAAAGATGTGACTGCGAATTTCCAGTCGCCATCAAACCGTTTAGAGATAACAGTGGCTGTATTATCGTACTCGAACCATCAAAATATTCGTGTGCGGAATACGCGATTAATATTCCTTATAAAGCTGCAATCTACCTTTTTATTTTCCGCTGGCATGCCGTTTTCTGAATGGGTTTCGGCACCTGACCGTTAGCTGTTTGGACTCTGTCGGCGCGCGGCCAGCCATATATCAAGGAGCGTGGTGTGTGACCAGCGGGGATCTGTTGGTTCTGGCTGCAATTATAGACTGGGCGCGGCAGGCTGCGACACTTTCAGCAAATATTTCATTGTATTATATATTGCAGGCCTTTTAGAAACTCGAGCTGTTTGTAAACGGTCTGTCTGGGTCCTTGTCGTTTACAAATGACCTTATTTTCAAAACGGCTAACGGAATGTGTACGAATTACAATAGCCCTTAAGTAAACAAATCACTTATCACTAACAATAATATCCGTGTCAATTCATCATTATTTTATGCATTAACATTGCCCTTAAAGTCTAAAGTCAATTGTTGGTAATCATTTTTGTTTTGTTTTTGTCGGGTTGTTGCTGGTCACCACATTGCTATAAAATGGTTTATATTGTGTATTTTGTAGAGGGAGCCGAGAGCACTAGCAATGCAAGGGGATATGGGGCAATTGCTCACGCAGCGCCGGAAATCGATTAAATTTTATCGTTCTTTTTTTAGAAAAGAAAGAAAGGTACTAAGTAAACATCTACTGTGAATAGAAGCTTGCTTGAAACTGCACAGCAGTGCATAAGGAATCGAAATCCGAGCAGTAGCGCGGAACACGTTCAATTAAGGGGGGTGGGGTACTGCCGACTTTTGGTCCCATTCTTTCTATGCAACGCCCATAGGGCTAATGTTAAAATGCCAAAATCAAAGGGAGGCACGGTGCCCCGGTGCCCTCCCCGTTCCACCGTCTGCGAATCCGAGGAGTTTTTTTTTTTTTGTTTTGGAGATTTTTTTCGGGGTATGCGCTCCGCAGCGTCGAAGGCAGCATTTTTGGATCCGCCTATGGCCAAGCGGAGAGAGACTTCATAAACTACAAGAAACTGAACATGTGCCGTAAGAAAGTTACATGACTGTATTTTGTCCTCATTTTATTTTGCTAGCTTTCAGTAATCGGTTAAATAATGACAAGAGATTGAGCGACCAGCGTGCGCCAGGCCAACACCGGTAGCTCTGATTCCTTCCGCCAGATGGCACTAGTAGTCGGCGCCTGAAGTTATGCTGTGCCGCAAGGCCTGTACTGGGCGTTGCGGCACAGCTTAACGTCAGGCGTCAACGAACCCAAGGCGTTGTTTGATTATTTCGCCCTCACTGGTAGTTTACGTGCACACATTAGCGATTGGTGCCGCTGAATGGGACTGTCATTTGGCCGATTTCTCTCACATCACGGCGGGCCGTCGACTATGTTGTTGTTGGGGATCAGACCCCGCGTCGACCCGGCACCCGGAGCTCAGGGGGCTGAGCACCGCGGGACAAACGCCTGTGTCAATGTTTGGACAATGTTCTGCGCGGGGTGGCTGACAGCCGTTGCTTGCTGTGACTTGGGACTGTGTGTTTTGTAGTAACCTCAAGTGTGTTTGGCGGTGTTAAACGTGTTGATGTACTCACTACTCTGTTTATTGTAGCGTGAGGGTGAAAAAGTGCGGTATAGGACCGGGGCAAGAGTACGGGTAGAAGAGGTAACAGTGTTCACTGGTTATCATCGAAGATGTAGGTAAAGGTAAGCTTGGGAACGAGGATGATTAAGGACACTATATCAAGGAAATTGTGAAAATTGAGATAATTGAGATTTAATATTGAAAAGTTTTCGCTTGGTCATGCTTGGTTTTACACTCCCAGTATTTTAAAGGTTTAAGTAGGTTTATCATGATGTGGTAATGCGGCCTTCACATGAAAAATTGCATGTTCTTGATTCAAATGACATGATTGGAACTTCTGCCAAGCGAAATTCTAGATCCCATGGTTTCCAAATTGGCATCTAGCCTGGAACCGTTCCACGAGATGCCTCACCACGTGAAACTGAAGAATTCATTTATTCATTCATTTATTTGCCACGACCGTCGACGGAAGCTTTAAGTCAGAGACGAAACCTGAGTGTTGGGAAAAATCGTGCTTTATTTTTCGCCGTTGGAAGTGAATGTACGACCTATAATTCTCATTTTCGAATAAAACGTACATAAACATAAAATGTATAAATAAACATTTCATTGCGTAATACTTTTCCAACACGTTCGAGTCAGACCTTTTCATTGTCTTTGACACAACACTTGGACCATGACCCGTTTGGCCTGGCGCGCCCTGACCGTACAGCGCCCTCCCCTCCCTCTGACGGTCGGAGGGCCGGTGGAGGGCCGGTGGAGGGCCGCCGCACAGTGGGCCAGGCGCATCAAAAAAGCGGAATTAAGTCGAAAATCAACTTCGGTGAAATTCCTGTAATTATGGGATAGAGTATTGTAAAAATGTCCAAAGTTTCCGAATAAGCAAGTTTGCTTTCCCCAATGTCAAGGCAGATAATGCTATAACGTCGCAAAGTAGGACTTACCGACTGGAGATGGAAAGGACTGCTGTGTACCATATTCCGTTCCCCCGATTCAAAAGCCCTCAGCGTAAAATCATTAAAGTTATTCCGTACAAAATAGCTTTAAAAAAACAGCCGGTATTTCTGCGCATGTTTCTCGTACTCAAGTTCCCGGGAACTATTTCATGCTTACTAGTAGCGGTGGGGTTTACAGAGCCTGTTCGGAACCGTGGTAGTGCAACGACGCAATGAATTTATATAAGGATATAAAGAAAACGGCACCGAACAACACGAAGATATTTGCTGCCTGACTTTCCTCAAGGTGTATAGCTTGCTGCCCAATGCAAATATTTTGCGCATTTTTGCGCGAAATGGACAAATAAGGGTTTAACCCTCGCCGGCATAGGCCGTTTTGCATCCCTCGACGGCACAGGGGGATGCGACCCTCCTCGCGTTTGGCCCCTAATTGAGCTAGAGCCTCGCGGAAAAAACCATCGTGTAGGTCGTCACGAGACAAAGCCAACGGTACCCGGTTTTAAGGTCATAGGTCAAATGGTGACCTCTGAGGTCAGGTCAATGGCCGAAAGTCGGGACCTGTTAGAACGTCGTATAGTGTGGCTGCTAAGGGGTTTTTCGGGATGCTGATCACGAATATCATGTTAGTTTTGATCACAGATGATGTCTTCATGCATTTAGGCCAGGTCGGGTCAGCTCAGGTCAGGTCAACCAGTATGGGTCCTGCCGGGTATTCGTAGTAGGTGTCAACCCGCCTCTGACAGCTTCGTAACATGTTACGAAGGCACCAAAACTACTTCGTAAATGTTCAAATGGTTCCTAAATTCGAATTCAGCTCCAAAAACTAGCCCAGAAACATGTAAAACTCGAAAAAGTGAACCGAGGTCATCGAAGGTCAATGACCTGACCTGACCTTCAGGTGACCTATACACCCACCCTAATGCATGGGACCAACATCATATCACATGTTTGAACGCTTGAAACCACGAAAAGACTACAAACGCGCGGCCAATGCGGCATAGTGCCCGCCTGTCCCAGGCATATGTGCAGCGCAGAAATTAAATAATGACGTCATAGGTCAGTGACCTAGCGTAACCAATCAAATTTGAAAATGGATATCGGATTCGGCTTTAGCATGATATTCTACCCTATAACGAATCATTTTTGGCACCGCAGCTGTGCTCATTGATTTAATTCCGCTTTTTTGAAGAGCCTGGCCCACTGTGCGCCGGCGGTGTCGCGCGCCGCCCGCCGCCGGGTGACGCTGGCACAGCCGTCAGCGCGGCTATGTTTGGTCGCTGGCGGCCGGCCAGGCGGCGGCGCCGTCCGGTGCCCGGGCGGGGTGCCGCAGTCCGCGGCCCGGGTGCCCCCGTACCACCGCACCGCGACTCGGCTGGCTGATCTCTCGGAGAGCCCGTAAGTTGAAGTGAACCGCCGCCGCCGGACGCGCCGAGCTACGAGCTCAGCTACGAGCCCGTCAGCCCCGCGCCGCGAGCTCACTTAGCCCGAGGTGTTTGTGCTCCAGGTTTTAGTGTTGGTTTGATGGGTTATGAGAATCACGGTCAGTTGCGAACGGTGAATAGACAGGTTCAGGCTCCGTGGACGTGTGATTACCAGTGACGAGACTGCCAAGGAGTCACCATATCGTAAATCGACCTGCTGAACAGATAAATATTGTTGAACGGTCCTCTACATACATTTGAAATTGCATTGGTGTGAACGTAACCCAAAGAATTTGCTGCTTCTTATAAAACACATTAAACTTTTTCGTAAATTTTAAAGTGATTTTGAAAAAGACAAATAAAAATGAAGAAAATTGGGTGCATAACTTCTTTTCTGCGACAGTCGATTATCAAATGCATATAATTCACTTAATTTGTACAGAGTACATGCAAGCTTTTCTCGCTGCGTCACAGTATGGTAAATGGTATATTTAAGTAGTTTCGTATTTCCGGGAGACACAAATTAGCGAAAATTTATTTGGATATTTTGCGCATGATTATAGTTTACGGCCGTCATTAACAACTATGCGCTTATAGACAAATAATTCCTTTGGGCGATAAAATACAAATAAATAAGTAAGTGCTAACCCTTTCCACGGCAGCCATCTGGTACATATTTGGTTCACATTTGGTGCAAATTTGGTGCAATTTTGGTCAAATAAGGTTCCTTGTGTTTCTTAAGTTATCAGATTGGGTTGCTCAGTCGCTTATATATTTGGTTTTCCAAATCATCAGACATTGTTTTCAAGTAAAACACTGAAAAATTCATTACATTAAGACATTTGTTGAAAAGAGATTTGGTGCAGATTTGGTGAGGCTTGGTGCATTCGCTAGATAACCCGTCGTGAAAACGGCTATTGTGTAACCAGTGCGTGTAAAGCCAATTCAACTCATGGCTAAATGCAAGACATAATGATGACAATCCATCATGTCCAAAATAGTTAGTTGGGAAAGTTCCAAACTGTTCGCTTTTGTTGGCAACGTTTTGAAGAGCTGGACGGTTGAGGGACTTGGCCTGGGATTTATATCCAGTGAAGACCAACTGAGGCTTTTGTGCTGTCACATACATCGTCATTTTGATGGGGCGGATCGGCGGCCCCGAGATCTCTTGGCGAACTGACCCACACAAGAATTATTTTTTAGCTGAAATGTTTAATCACTTGAAAAAAGTCTTGCCGTTTCACAATAGCATACTAGCGATCTCTTTTCAACGGAAACTGGTTTATATGTGATTTCTTTTGCTTTCTCAGCAAAGTGTGTGCGATCAACCAAACAGAGCTCTTGGATTCATGCACTTATGCAAATAGCATTGGGTCTTCTAATTTGTGTCTTTTATTCCAGGTAACTAAAACACACCAAAATGTCGGACGAAGAATACTCGTAAGTATCCACGACCTTTTGCTTTTACCTACTTATAACCGCGTGCATATTCTAACGCGATATTTATGGTGACTCTCGTTGGCATCAAATAATTAAATGGCTCTTTTTCTCAAGCACTCTCTCGTGGAAATAACTCGTGAAAGTAACCGTCTCATGTAGTTCACATTTCAAGGTTTAGAAGATCCTGCTATGCTATTGTCCACCTGTGCTTTCAGAATCTAATTTTGTTCATCACTTTGAGAAGAATAATACGCTTGCACGTATTTCACCGGCGTTTCATCCCCGTCTGTTTCAGATCTGAGGAGGAGGTGTAAGTATCCACTCCAGAGGGGGTGTAACTCCCCTCCGGAGAGTCGGCCGGGTGTAAATCTACCCTGGGTAACCCTCAGCGGGTAACCTTCCGCGGCCCTCCGCCGAGACCGTGCCTATGGCCCTGTAGGTCACTGTAGCTTGCCACCGGACGCATTGTATGTTGGTCACTTTAGGTGGCCGCTGACACCGCGCCCGACCCGACAGTGCAGTCGATGGGAGGCCCGGCCAAGGGCGCGATCCTAGCGTAGAGTATCCATGGAAGTGTGCAGCAGATCGGATTGATTTCTTGCAGTGGAGGATAGCCAACGCCCCTCAGCTAGGGGAGCTGTAGTAGTGCCTTCCCACGACCGTACTGGCCCTCAGAACCAGAGTCCTTCCTCAATGTCGTCCTGTAAATATTCATAAAGAGAAGTCCTACTATTGAATCCTTAATTTAATTATTCTTATCATCTTAAACCTTTGAAGCAGTTTCAAACTTCAATGCCACCGTACTGCACAAACTTCATTAGGAACGACTTAGGTACAAGTTTTTGAAAAATCACAATCGAAAGCCCTTCTACGTCACCTTTCAAAACAGAACAAGTCATAGAAATAAAGACAATCATATCTGTTGCATCCACGCCTCATTTTCCTACTTCTCCATCCCACCTCCACCCCGTAGATGTCAGTGACTCTGGTGGCTGATTGGCCCTCTGACATCTCTCGGGACAGAGTTGGACTGACCCCGCGCTGTGTTTGCCCGTGTATTTAGCAGCGAGGAGGAGGAGGAGGAGGAGGTCCCAGAGGCCAAGGAAGAAGAGTAAGTATACTCCAGCAGTCAGCATACTTAGAGAATGCGTCCGTGTGCCAGTCCCGCACTGCACCGTCAACCGCGGTAGCGCTAGCTGCTTCTAATGTCGTCACATGACGCGTAGTGAAATTCATAAAAACATATTCTGTTCATGCATTTGAGTCACAAAACAGTCGTGTGCAAGAAAGCAGGCAAACCATTAAACGCTGACATTGATTACATAATCTAAGTAATATTAGAATTTAGAACGTTCAATTATCCAGCAAATAAATCATAAGACATTCCCATACACCTCAGATCACCCAACAGAAATAACACAATTCATAGCACAGACACTATGTAAACACTACCATATAAATAGCTTTAAACCGTTCATATTAGTCTATATTCTAGACAAGTTCTTAGCGCTGCCTCACCTTGATGATGTATGCAGATCCAAAGCCGCAATCTCAACGTAATCTACATAAAAAATGCATGGGAAATAGATGAAAACTACACGCTCACAAAATGCCACAGCGATTACAGTATTGTAAAACGGTGTAAATGCTAAAAAGTGCTTGCGTACTATGACTAAAAAGTGACGCCAGCCTAACAAAATTTGCCCATATACCACTGCCTATAACTTTTCAACATGCAAAATTTTCTTTAGAGAATGCTGAGCTTATCACTTACTTAGCTTTCTGTCCAGTTGTTTTATCATTTTATTAAAATACGCCTATTTCAATGCACCCAATTGCTTCACCATATTTCTAGTGATCACAAGTTTTGTGATCAAAGCTTGGAAGCTGCATAGACTGAACTAACACGAGAGGCGCTACTGCTTGGACCTTAGAACTTATACAGACACCGTTAGAGACCCATTGAATAGCATTAGAATAGATCGCCCTCCCTTATAGAGTGTCCAAGTAGTGACGTTTACCCCATCTATTCACAGGGCACCGGCGCAAAAGTAAGTTAGCCTCAGCTGATTCTTGAGTTACATACAGCTGACTCTCTGTGTGTCGTTTGCTGTTTTACAACTGACACAGTTTTGTTCTCATCAAAAACACTTCTTAATTAATCGCAACTGTTTTTCGAGTATGAGGCAGAATGAATTTTATTTACACGTACATACATTGCATTCAGCTATATTTGATTTATGGTCGTTCGGTGTGCGTTGAATTGTCTGCTCAAATATTTATTTGTATGTAAACGTATTATATTACTTTATTATATGGAATTAATAACACAGTGCGTGGGGTGTTTCGCCCATTGGCGGATCCAGTAGGTACGGATTTTGCCTCTTCCAAAACTGCTGCTTTTCAAAAATGCGTCCATTGCAGTGCATGACGCAACTTTGCCGGATGTATACTTTATAATCTACCGGTCGGATCCGCCAGTGCGTTCGCCTATTAAAAACTCCGATTGTTCTTCTTCTTGTTCTCCGCAGTGCGGTTGCTGCCTTGCTTTGCCAATGGCTGTCCTATGATTCTTTCGCTGTTTGATCTGGCACTAATTTCACCTGGGTCACAATTGATGAGACACTCTCGTCTTTTTCCGGTATTTCATCAGTTGGACGCCCACTTTTGGCGATTTTTGGCGCGTTTCGATGTTGGCTTTTGAGGAACATATGCACAATAATGTCACAGTGAGGATACGCTAAGCTCCATTTTAAACATCAGTATGAATAAAATCGTCTCCAATTTTCTTTGCCGTCATCAGGGTACGGTGATAAAAATTGATATGTTTTATCGTTGTGTGAATATATTGCATGACTACTCAGCGTACAATTTTCCAATTTTACCGTTCATGTTTCACTTTCAGGCAGGAAGAGAAGAAGGAGAACATTTTCACGGTGAGCATAACAACCCATATTATACATAGCGTCATCGCTTAGATTTCATAATACTGCACGTTGCTTAACTTCAGACGCTTCCGTCAAATTATCTATCATGACATCCCCCATCCCATAGTTCGGCTGAAACCCGGGCCACCCTGCTGACATAATCCACCGTTTGACCTTGCAGCAGCGGCAGGAGAAGAAGAACACAGAGCTCGACGAGCAGCTGAAGGAGTACATCGCGGAATGGCGCAAACAGAGGGCCAAGGAGGAGGAGGAGCTCAACAAGCTCAAGGAGAAGCAGGCCAAGCGCAAGGTGAGCCTGGTCGCTGCGGTGGTGTGAGTCTTAATCATGTAGCGACTAGTGACACGATTTAAGGCGCCGAAGAGCGGTTGTTCGTTTACTTGATAACGGATAGGTATGACTTGATCCCATGCGATTGATTTCCTAAAGCGCAATTTATAAACACAAGGCGTATGGCATTATCAAGCTCACATTTTGATGTAGGCAGCATTGCCGCGCCACCACCAGTAGTTACATGCACTCCTAGACGTGTAACACGCCATTGTGTACGGACATTGCCAGGTCCTGCGCGCCGAGGAGGAGAAGCGCCTGGCCGAGGCCAAGAAGGCCGAGGATGAGCGCCGCTACCGCGAGGAGCAGGAGAAGAAACAGCGCGAGCAGGAGGAGAAGAAGCGCCGGCTGGAGGAGGCCGAGAAGAAGAGGCAGGCGCTGGCCCAGGCGCAGAAGGCCGCCGCCGGAGGAAAGGCCAACTTCAAGGTCGGCAAGAAGGACGATAAGGTGAGTTAAAAGGTCACGGACTGGTGGCAGAACTTAGCGTTTGACGGGATAGCCCAGGCTGTGTGAATCGGATGTGAAATTCAAGGGGAGCCGCATCATTATTTTGTCGACATTCAAACGCACAAAAATCAACGATTCGGCTGTTCTTGCTTTATCGGAGCTCTGCCTTTGCTTACTTTGGCGTCAGTTGCATGGTAGCTTTCCAACCACAATTTGTTATGTGTGTGTGATAAATAAATCACAAACAACGATCCGACACGAATCATCTCGTGTTTTCAGCTGTCCAACATCCAGGCTGCCAAGAACGAGATCAGCAAGACCAAGGAGCAGCTGGCAGAGGAGAAGAAGATTGCCCTCAGCATTCGCATCCAGCCTCTCAAAGTCGATGTAAGTGCTCCACATCACACTCTTGACTTTTTATTGATTTACCTACATGACATTTTGACACCGCCCAAGATGCTGAGATGCTGACACTGTGAATGCTGGTTCACTGACTCGTCTTATCCTATTTCCGTGAAGGGTCTCGGTCTCGAGGCGCTGAAGAAGAAGGCGGAGGACATGTGGAACCAGATCGTGAAGCTGGAGACGGAGAAGTACGACCTGGAGGAGCGCCAGAAGAGGCAGGACTACGACGTACGTATAGCCGCCGGCGGAGATGACACAGAGCTCGCTGCTCTATATGGCTTTGACGTTCATTGGGATATTCAAATAATGATAATTGATTATTGATAGAAAATTACATTCCAATTGTTTTTTTTTTTCAATGGGTCCTTTGCCGATAAAAAGCTTAATCTTGTAAGCGCTCTGGGGCTATTTTGCCGTTTATTTTGTAAAGGACAATGATCTAGACACACATATCCAGCTCGTCCTACTGATACCTATGCATCTTTCTATCAACGTAATCGATGCTAGTTAGGCGGCCAAATGGAAATGTGAGTGTATGAATGTCGTGTCATGCTGTCTCTTGTTTACATTTACAAGGCTGGGTGTTTGTAAGGGTTCCTTCAGGTGGGTACATTCGCCAACCACACCATTTCGCATTACATTTTCATTAAATGTAACGTATTACTTTACAGAACGCCAAGCACACGTGTACATTGCAACCCGAAACAAGCTTACAATAGCTTTCATCGTAAATCTCTTCCTCCCATACAATTAACCATTCATATTTAGTTTTGAAAAATCAATTTAATTCATATTTCAATGATTGTTTCATATTGTTACACGAACAATCATTCGTCACAACACATTGTGCTGTTCACTTACGTTTATTTAAATCTTCTCAAATAACATTTTAGCTCTACCTGAATCATTGCAGCTGAAAGAGCTCAAAGAGAGGCAGAGACAACAGAACAAACAGAAAGCCATTAAATTGGGTTTGGATCCTGAGTAAGCAGCCCATATGATCTATATCGCACGCGCGCTTGGCGTCTAGACGGTAGAGCGGTTCGGGGGATATGCCCAGGCTTCAGCTACGCTGCTCCCGTACCCGGAGTGACACACATGTAGAACAATCGTGTATTTCGCAGAGCCGACCAGTCGTGCTTTCAGTATTCAGTGCGTGTTTTGTGTGACATTAGACCAAAATAGTTAATGCTGATTTAGAAGTGGATTTCGGTACACATGTCTATAAAACTTGAAAATTGCTGGTGCATGTTGGGTGCACTTGAGCGCCTCGTTGGTCACAACTCACAATGGTGGCCAGAGCGGTCTGTCAGACCAGACCCGGGCAGCGCTGCTGTCAGACCAGACCAAATTTCCGGGCAGAGCAGCCGCGCGGAAGCCTGCGCCGCCCCCGGCCGCCTCCGGTTGTCTTCAGTGTTAGCTTGTGAAACAGTGGGAGGTGTGGCACTCGCTCCCACTGCGTCTCTGACAGGAGACTGCGGTAGTGCGGTGTGCTACCGGGGGGCTCGGCAATCCACCGAATGTGGCCGTGGTCGCGCTGGGGCCGCGGGAACAGGGCCGGCGCCTTCGTAGGCGCGGCCACCATGTATGCTAGGCTGTCTGCGCTAGACTGTCGTGTGCCAAGCGGTAGACACTATTGCAGTGTTTCTGTTCTGTAGCTTAAAGAGCTCAAAGAGCGACAAAAGCAGCAGCTGCGACACAAAGCCCTTAAGAAGGGGCTCGATCCCGAGTAAGTCCTCTCGGCCGATCGGCACGCATTGGTTCTGCGTCACAGCCGGAGTAACTAGACCAGTAGACACCCTTTTAAATTCAGTTCATTTTGGTTGGCACGATTCTCATCACCCTTGACATGCAGTGGGGTCGGCTGCGCCTAGCTACTGAAATTTTGTTTTTAGTTTACGCCAGTTTTATTTCTTTTGGACGATTGATTTGTCCTTGGTCTCGTTTGTCCTTGGAACCGGCTGTTTCTCACTCCATCTTTTATTTTCTAATATTCGAAAGAATAATGTGCTCACAAAATAATCAGTCTGAAGGCATGCTACCCTTGCAGATATTTAGTGAGCTACAAAGCCAGGAAGTTGCCAGCTGACTTGTTGGATAGTAGAGAAGCCCATTGACACCACAAAACCGCAACGGGAGGCATGTGGTTTAGTTGACTGACTAAAGAAACGCAGCTGCTCACATCAGTGTAGAGTTTAGAGTTATCATAGTGGTTTGTCTCCCCGTCTTAGCGGTAGTACAGTGCCGTAACCTCTGTCCAGTGAGTCGGAATGCAACTAAGTGTAGCTCCCCGTGCAGTCCATTCTTATATAGCGTTAGTGCATGGTGTTTTGCATCTGGGAAGGGCCGTCCGCCTAACCCACCCTGCCCGTCTCGTCCATCCCTAGCTGTGACAAGACAGCGAGTGGGAGCACACTCGTCCTCCGTGCGTCTTAGAGGTGGGCACATGGTTCTGCCGGCCTCCAGTGAGTACCCGTACTCTGTGCGCCATCGGCACATTTTGAACTCATCAATCAATAGTGTTCAGCGTCTACTTCGCAAAAAACTTCTTCGTATTAGAAACGTTGTTTGCCACACATGGTTATAATTCATAGGATTTCAGATATAGAGGGTTCTTGTTCGAAATATAGCTCAAATATCGAGCTAGTACATCTTTGGACGATTTTATAATTGTTTATGAATGTTTTAAACAAATAAAGAATGTACAAAGCCGTCACTCAGCATGCAAAAAGTACGGTGCAATGCGTGCTCGAATCTACCAGGCCGATTTGTTTTGGAAATGGTGACTGACACATCGAACATTTTCGCAGGGCCCTGACCGGCAAGCACCCGGTAAGTTATTTTCACTTTTCCTATGTGTTTGACGTATTTAAACATCAGCTGTTTTCCAGGAATTATATTTGTGGGCGTGATTGCCCGGCATAACTAAGATCATAGACCTCGAGTTAGCCTATCATTCCTATTATTCTAAGCCTATCATTTTAATATTACCACTGGATAAATCATCTTTGCTGTTTTGAATGTGTCGGGCCATGGGTATCAATTCGAGTAGGATTAGCCCAACAAAACTATTTTAGATGATTGAATTTTTAAACTGTGTAAATAATCCGATTGGGTGCCATGTCGTGTACTTTACTTATCTTTAACACGTTATCTTGCTTAAATTGATGAAGGTAAACTAATATAGAAAGACAATTCATTTAAGCCATCCCACACATTCCGACATTGTTTAGAGACACGTGTTCGTGGACGTTTCAGCCCAAAGTGCGTTTGGCGTCCAAGTTTGAGCGGCAGGTTGATAGGCGCACATTCTCCGAGAAAACCCATCTGTTCGATGGTGTGAGTGGAGTTACCGGAAGGCGTTTGTGCTGGAGTAGCCGTACACCCTTTGCAGAAGTCGTAGGCAGCGGTTCGTGAGTGTAGTCGCAGTTCAGAACCGCACGGATCGCAGTGAGGAGCAGTCAGTAGTCCGGGTGGTAGCTAGGAGTCTATCGCGCCCGGTAGTCGGCGGGAGTCTATCGTTCCAGGGTAGGTAGTCGTTAGGGGTCGTCAGGCCAGCATGCTGACTGGCAGTGTGGTGCTGTGTTCTAGCCCAAGATCCGAGTGGCGTCCAAGTTTGAGAGGACCATCGACCATCGCTCGTATGGCGATAAGATGAACCTCTTCAACGGCGTAAGTTGGCGCCAGGCTCGTGCATCTCTATCCAATATGCTTACGGCATATTTATCGGACACTAAATGTTCGACATTTGCAAACAGCTTTATTTCTATACTACGAACGGTTTCCTTGTTATATTTATTTACTGCGTTACATTTATTAGTGGTATTTAATAAGCAGTTTTGGTACAGCTAATCATGTGGAAACTAGCATGCATTTCCCTCGAGGTTTGCTTTGCTTGAAAGCAATGATGTTGTTAATGCTGTTCAATGTATCAATTTTATTGTGCCTAAAACATATACAAGTCCACCTAGAAAAGCTTATAATTAAATCCATTACTTACTTGAAACTGTTTTTTTTATTAAAGTAATATTTTTGAGGTCAGCCTTCTAAATATGATACATGCGTACACTTGAGTCTGTGCGCCGTGGTCCTCGTCGAGACTTTGCGTCTTTTTTGTGACATGTATGAACTAACTACTTGTAATGATGTCCAGTCGCTTGGTTTTCGGTGTAAAGCTTAGATGTGACTGCATGATATCACTGCTTAAGCACTGTGACTGTCATGTTTTATTTCATATATTCATAGTGCACTAACACATAGGTATAGAAGACATTTAAGCATAAAGAAACGCACCTATACCTACCATAAGTAAATGCACGGACTAAGTAAACCGATGTTATTGGTACCTATACCTTCATACTAATGAATGAATTCCTCGGATATTTTCATGATACAACTCCAAAATGCTATTTATCGAGTCCAAGGTTTGCTCCAGCGATACGGGTTTGATCAAGATAGCGCATATCTATGCACATTGACTGATTTTGCTTGACAAACACGCATATGCTTCGTGTCTCTAAAAACACCGCGCTCTTTGCGAAGGCCTGACGTGTCTAACACCTGTCTAAAATTGCCGTGGATTTCTTGAGACGCTTCGTAAGTGGTTCCGCGACCGGACTGACGGGCGGATGACACTAGCAACGTGTCGACAGGGCTGGACTGTGTTGTTCTCCGAGCAGAACGATAAGCTCTGGGAGGAAAAGGCTGACGAATGGGGCAAGCGTCCCAAGAGTGAGTGTCCTCTGTCGGACCGGTCCGGCGGGCCGCCACCGCATGAGGCCGCCGCCGGACCGGTCGCCCATAGGTGGACAACACTGTAGCGGTAGCCGCACCCGACCCCACCCGGCCTCGTGATATAGATCGTCACAGAATGCAGCCATCATCACATGGGACGTGTTACTTTCCTCATTGAAAAAGAAAACTTCTCTTCGCCTCATTGGTCCCATTTACCATTTACAACTGACGTCTTATTTCCATGAAAAAAAGCAAATACAATGAAGAAAGAAACGGTCTCCATGACTACGTTAACCATATAGTACCCGATTATCTAGAGCAGAAGACGATCCTATTTGTGCGGAATGGTTCTCTGCATGGGCCATTGAATGGCACGTCCTTCCCACCCTATATCCCCAAAGAAAACGACGAGACATCAGCTAACTTTATTTCGTTCACCGCATGTTTATTTTACGGTAGCTCCGTAGTAATGTAGAGGGCTGTATGTGATTGACAGGGCTTTGAAGCTAAGGAGAAGGAAGAACAGGACAAAATATGGACCGTCCGATTGAAGGACTTCGGTGATCGGGCAAAGAGTAAGCTACCAACAACGAGCCGGAAGCTGCGGGAGCTCCGATGGGCTGTGCATACAGCACAGAGCATGACATATACATACACTCGTAATTTATATGGCTTTGTATTATTGTCTCCGACTATGTTGAAACATTCGTGAAGACGGTGGTGCATGCAGCTGGCATGGTTTTTACTGCTTATCAGCACATGCAGGTGCAGTGTCTCACTCTCGTCGTTGAAACGTTGAAACCAAGGACAGATCCAGACGGGCAAAACTGCTCTGTCAGTTTTAAATTTCGGCAAACACGCCTTCCATGACATCCTACCGTTAGAAAGAGATAACAAAGACGGCAACCATTGTATCTCGGTTGATTTCTGGATCTGTCCTTCGTTATTATAATTAATTTAATCCGCGCGGCACTGGTGGCCGGTCCAAATGAAAAAAAAATGTTGTAACGGCGTTTTTACACCAACACAAAGACCCTCTAAGACATAGGCGGCGGAACAGGGAGGGCACCGGGGCACCGTGCCCCCCTTTAATTTTGGCATTTTAACATTAGCCCTATAGGCGCTGCATGGAAAGAATGGGACCAAAAGTCGGCAGTGCCCCCCCCCCCCTTAATTGAAGGTGTTCCGCCGCTACTGCTCTAAGACGTCTTGAATGTCAAAGCGGTGGTAAATAACTGCACCAGACTCGGTCATAAAGAAATATCGGACTGATGGGGTCGGCTGGCCGCGCCCGGTGTGTGACCTGTGTGCCCTGTGGCCCAGCGCGGCTGCCAAAGTGGTTCGGCGAGCGACCCGGTAAGAAGACCGACGATCCTGAAACTCCTGAGGAGGAGGAGAAGGAGGAGGAAATGGCGCCGCCGGCCGACGAGCCGGAGGAGGTGAGAGCGGGCGCTCAGTCAGTCAGTCAGTCAGTCAGTCAGTCAGTCAGTCAGTCAGTCAGTCAGTCAGTCAGTCAGTCAGTCAGTCAGTCAGTCAGTCAGTCAGTCAGTCAGTCAGTCACCAAGGGCTGGTCGGAGGGGTCGGATGCATGGCGGGATAACTGCAAATGGCATGGATCGCGTATGAAGAGAGGAAGAAAAGATAGATGTATATATAATACATAAATAGATAGAAAGAGAGAGAGAGAGAGAGAGAGAGAGAGAGAGAGAGAGTGAGAGAGAGAGAGAGAGAGTGAGAGAGAGAGAGAGAGAGAGAGAGAGAGAGAGAGAGAGAGAGAGAGAGAGAGAGAGAGAGAGAGAGAGAGAGAGAGAGAGAGAGAGAGAGAGAGAGAGAGAGAACTGCCCAGGTGTCCATATTACTAGTGATGTAGACACTTTAGCCTATATTTAGAATCCAGAACGTTGTTCTTTTGTTGTAGCAGTAAAAAGTCGTCCTTTTTGCCCTTATTGTTTGTGCACATATAAGAAAGGAAGGGATTATTTCTTAGATCTTATTGTACGAATGCTAGAAATAGTTTTGCACCCGCCTTGGTAGACTTGGATAAATACTAGATAGATGTCCCTGATAGTTTGCCCACCTCTACTATTGTCGTCATCTAGAAAAAAAAACATAATCATATGATTGACAATGATTCATTGTTTTTCTTTCAGCTCGAAGCGCCGGCCGTAAGTCTGGTTGACTCATTCATAACTGACACTTAAATACTGCTGGCACATGCTAATCACTTCGGTTTTGATCTTCTAACGATGACAGTTATCTCAATATATTAAAGTTGTAACAGCTTTCACTAACATTTACAGTACAGGCTACAGCACTGTCCGAAAACATTCGGTGACATCATCGAGTCGTGGGTTTGATTGTGCTTATATCATTGGTGACACGTTCAACTAATGCTTGAGAGGTACATGCTGGTCAGCTACGTTGGTTTGTTATATTTTATTTATACGTGATGCGACTGTTTTCTTTGCTTTGATTTGCTCTGTCTTGTGTTTTATTATTTTCTATCTCTCTCCGTGACTCGTTAACGCTCGTTCATTTCACACTAATCGAGCTCAACTTCATCTTTACCTTAACCCGCGCACCGACGGGGGTCTGCGCCAACTTAGTACCGACGGGGGGGGGGGGGGCGGATGACCGCCCCCCCCTGAGATCTCGAGAACGAAGCAAGATAGCGACAAGCGGTAAACGGCATCGGATACGCACGGACAAGGTCTACAATTTTTACTAAGGTCATTTTCAGGTCAGGTCAAAGATGACGTCACAGGGGTCGAAAAAGTCAAAATGGCGGCGCTAGATATGGAGAGGGTTTTTCTCGAATAACTTTCGAAGTAGTCAAGATAGGAACAAACTAAGGGCATCATCGTGATCCTCTCGTCTATCCGCATCGAATGATATATATGTTGACCTCGAAAGGTCAAGGTCAAAGGTTGACCTCAGGTCACGTGACCTCGAGGTCATCATGTATATCATTCGATGCGTCTTGACGAGCTGAACACAATGAGACCATCCGCGCGGCTGTATCTTGTTCCTGTAAGGAGTTATTGGCAAAAAACCTTTGGTGACCTTTGATGACGTCACATGACCTCACAGCTGCCCAACAGCAAAACAGACCTCAAGGTAGTGAAGGTTGATCGTATGTGAAGTCATGTATGGTATATGGGGCCATTCCGACCCGTTTTAGTGGTAAAAACAGGGAGTTGATTTTTCCCCCATTGACTTATAATGGGGAGGTCGCGAAATTGACCTGACCTTAGGTCACCGACATCAAAATTCCGAGATATACAAATTGTAGCTACTAATGACCTAATAACATCCTGCGACTTTCAAAGGCCTCCGACATCTACTGTAGCTCTGGCACGGTGACAAAGTTGCAAAAAAGTGACTTGAGGTTGGGTCATTCAAAGTGACCTGGTGACCTGACCTTAAAAGTTAGGAGGTTCAAACTTGCACACCATGTGTAAAATTGATGAGAGAATAGTCATACCAAATTTCGCGGCGCTACGCGCCGCGGTTTTCCCGCTATCCGCGAAAAACCTCAGGGGGGGGGGGCGGATATCCGCCCCCCCCGTCGGTGCGCGGGTTAACTTAACTTCATCTTAACATCTTTACCTACTTCAATGCTGGCCGTGTTACCTGTATTTAATTTCATTATTCGTTTTAGCTCCATGACAAACTGACAGATATTTATATCGAGTGAAAACTGGTGCATTTGATCAATATGCTTTCGTTGTAGAACTTTGAAGACGTTGCTAGGTACAGCTACTAACTAGCAACATCACCGAATATCCTAAATTCGAACATCATATCTCTCTGATATCCAATATCATTTGCATCAGTGCATCCCGATTATTTCGTGCTAAGGAAGACTCACAATACCTACTTTTGTGGAATTGCAGGAAGAGGAAGAAGAGGAGGAAGAGGAGGAGGAAGAGGAGGAAGAAGAAGAGGAAGAAGAGGAGGAGGAAGAGGAAGAAGAGGAATAAATTCAACCCAGGTAGTTGGCACTAGCGTGCACATCACTCACGCACTTCATTTGTTTATTTCGGAGTTTTTCAAATAATATGTAAAAAAAATGTATCTCTGAGCTGATCCTACTACCTTCAGGGAAGATAACAAAAATCGTACTTAAAATGAAGAGGTACAGCCCTCTGCAAACTGCGTGGTAGGTATTCTTTTTTCGATAAAACAAAGAATAACGCGAATACTATGCTATCGGTCACTCAAAAATCGTAACAGCAAGACGCGCGAGACTCCGCACCTTAGACTGGCATTGTCATCGTGTTCATTTTCCATCAAGTTTGGCAACAAAACCCAGAAGTTTATATTTGCCCCCAAAACAAACTTTTGCATTTTGCTGCCACACAAGACGTATACTTTGTTTAGTGATAGACCCATTCGAAGGAGTGGAGCATGGAGCATCTATTTGCAGTGAGTTCCGACCGACTGATAACATAGCCTTTGAGCTATTATCGGTTTTGTCGAAAAAAGAATACCTACCACGCAGTCTGCTGAGGACTGTACAACATATGCATTGCAATTCATTGAACATTGCCATTCTAAATTGACGAAAATGCAGTTTTGTTTCCATTTTTGAACGATCCCGTAAACCTCGTAACAATGCTCTGATGAAAGTCGCTCGCTACTCTTCGCTCATTTTAACCAAAAAACACACATATTGCTACTGATGCATGCGGAACAGGAATTGACAGGAGCTCTTCTTTCGCAGCGTATGCTTCAAGTCTGTGTACCATTGTCGCTCAACCGTGTCTCCATGTCAACTTCAACGTAACTCCTGCTACTGCCTTCTCGTCGCGGGCGCCGCGGCGGCCGATCCACTGACGTCATCAAATCGACCCAGTGACGTCACAGGCCGGCTCCGTGTCACCGCGGCGACCCTATCCCGGCTCTCAGCTCATCCAGTGCCGGAAACACACCGAAATTCATACTCATGCGCCAACGGGCGGGCGTGGCGTGCGGCCCGTGTAACACCGGTCTGTCGGTCACGTGTGAGGTCAGGTCACCCGGGTGGGTGGGGCCAGCGCGCGGCGGGACCCAGCCACCGTTCTGCGCCCCGGCCCGGCCCGCCCGGTCACCGGAGAGGCAGCCTGGGCAGCGCCCGGGCGCCCCAGGACCCCGCACGAGCTCCAGCCGCCGCGGACTTGGTGATTGCCATCAATACACATCTCGGTACGGGATACGGGCTGTCTGTTTGGTGCTGGGGATGTGGTGGGATGAAAGGCAGTGAAGATAGAAAAAGACGCAAACTGATGAAGCAGCAATCTCGCTTTCATACGAATCAATCGCTAAATAAAAGCTCACTCACCACCAGGGGCCCGGGAACGATTTTCAAGTTGGGGGGGGGGGGGGGTTAGCCTAAAATACCTGACATGATGCATATGAAACAGTGGCGTAGCTAGGGGTCTAAGGGGACACGTACCCCCCCCCCCATCGGGATAAAGGGGACCCTCGGGTCCGAGGGGCCCTGCGGCGCCATTTGACCGCTGAGGGTTAACGATGGCCATATTTCTACTCAGAAGGGCCCCATGAGGCTCGTCAGAGCACCTCATGGGCCCTAAATAGCCATACTAAGATCTCCATAAGGGTCCGACGCCGGCGTCTGAGGGCCTCTTGCGGCTTTTAAGGACACCTCGGTGATCTCCAAAGGCCCGTTACTGGCCTCTGAGAGGTCTTACCGGCCTATGAGGTGCCAGTTCTAGGGGCATTTCTCGCCTGTGATGGTCCCACACTTAATTTTCTGAGGGCCCCATAACGGCAACTGTGGGGCCCTCGTCGGCGCCTATGAGGGCCTGTCTCTAAGGACCCCACAGGACTTCTTCTGCCGGCGTAAGGTCCCCTTGCCGGTCACGGAGACTCCCTGCCGGCTTGTAGAGAGTTCGCGTCAGCAGCACTAAAGGCCCCACACCCGTCTGTAACGGCCCCACACCAGCGTCTATAGGATCCACAGGAACGCCTGTAACTTGTAAGGACCCTCATCGGCGCCTCTGAGAGAATCACACTAGCACCTCTGAGCGCCCACACCGGCACCTGCATGGCGGCCCCACACCAGTGCCTCTAAAGGCCCCTTACCGGTGGCTCTGAGGGCCCTACGCCGGTGATTCTGAGGGTGCTACCGATAACCGAAGGCACCACACAAGCCCTTAGTGTCGCTGAGCTTTAATCCCATACCGGCCCTCCGAGGGCGCCACGTCAGTGCACTCATTGCCCCACACCCCTCCATCACATCCGGAGCGGGTAAACTGTGTTATACCTATAATAGCAACGATTTTACCACCGTTGTACGTTATGTATTTCTCAAAGTTGACTCAAGCTGGACGCCGCGCTGGTGCAGTATAAAATCTGGCCTGCCAAACTTATGGCCACGATCAGACCCAAGTCAAAGCGGGATGACAATAGTCAATAGCAGATGTTGTCAAATCGATACCTACTGTATCAGCAGAAACCATTCAGATGGCAAGGAAAATGCCATGTGCTGATGCGTAGATGTATGAAGGAAACAAGAAGGAAAAAAGTCCGGAAAAGGGAGGAAAGATCTTTTATCGCTGCCTCAATGTTGAGGGGGCGCCGCCCCCTCGGCTCTCAAGTTGGGGGGGGGGGGGGCAAGCGCCCCCGCTGCCCCCCCCCCCCTGTTCCCGGGTCTATGCTCACCACAACCTTCATCAGCAAGTGTGCATATGTCATGTGAACGTATTTCAGAATGGTAAACGGAAACGATGACCGTTTGATCGCACTCGACTTTGGTGAAACCAAATATAATCAACCTAGAATCTGCAGAACATCGAGACACAAACCCATGCACGAAGAAAATCAGCTCAGCGTCAAGGGAGAGGGAGACTATAGGCGTCAAGGGAGACTATAGGCACGACTGGCACTGAATCTCAGAGCTAAACGCATGGTAGTTGATAGACTGTCCCGCACGGCACGACTGTCTTGCGGCACAGCCTACCTACTGGACGGCGATTCCTCAAATGAAATGTCCGTTAATCAATTCGCAAAGTTTTTTTCATGAATGGTTTAGCAACCCGTTCAAATGCTGAAGGGGTTGGAACGCGTCCGCATTTGCAATCAATTCGGTTCTGATTCAACAGCCTTTGCACATGTATGTATGTATGTATGTATGTATTGATCTAAAATCCATCCACATAACATGGTTTTTCAGGATTCAGCGTCATGCACAATACAGTAAAATGCAAGAAGGCGATAGGCACTGGCAGATAAAATAAGACAACTAACTGCACTAAAACCGGAATAAAACACAGCACCCCAAGATCTCAGGCTTCGCTGGCCGCCACTGCGCGGCGAAACGCGGTCAGCGTGGGCTGCTCCCTGACGGCCGGCGGCAGCCGGTTCCACGCGGCAGCAGCGCGGTAACTAAACGTTCTCTGTGTGGAAGAGAGCCTACACTTCTGCAGCTCCAGGGCGCCAGCTTCTACAGAGCGTGTGACCCGGCCAGACACCTCAGAGCGGGACACAAACATGCGGCGGATGGAGAGAGGGTAAGCTGGTATGTGGAGCGCCTTCCACACCTTCAGTAGGTCCCTCTCCCACACCAGCCGCTCCACTCTGGGCCAGCCCAGGGACGCCAGAGCCGGCCCGATCCTCTCCCGACGCCGCACGCCTGTCACGATCCGAGCACTGAAGTTGATGCTCGATTGATTTTCGACACGTGAGAGTTTTTGGATCCGAGTGAGTTGATTTTTTGTGGTTCCGCCCCACACCGAAATGCAGTACAGAATGTGAGGGAACACGTGGGTCTCAATGAGTAACTTTAGCGTTTCCTGGTCAAAATGGTGGCGGAACTTGGAGAGGGATATGAGGAGGGCATTGCACCTCCTGACGATGTGACTGATGTTGGCGTCCCAGGCCAAACACGAGTCGACAGTCACCCCCAACAATTTGATGGTTGGTGACGGTTTTAAGACTGACTCAGCTATGCAGATATGGAAGTTTTCGACCTTGCTGAGAGTCTGGCGGGTTCCGATGAGAATGAAGTCGGTCTTTTGAGGGTTCATTTTAAGAGAATTTGAGCTAAACCAGTGTTTCATGACATCCAAGGAGTTTTCGACACGTTGTTTTAGTGATGCTAAATTTTGAGGGTCAGGACGCGAGTGATCGAGCAGCTGGGCATCGTCAGCATATGCGATCATCCGACAGTCCGGTAGATGGCAGTGCAGTGCACATGTCTGATTCATACTTTTTTACATGAAATTATACGTAGGGCCTAATTATCATCTCATGTCGTTTACATTAGACATCCTCTCATGGTTTTCAGTGGTATGTTTTCGGTTTCAGCCGCGACACTAACAAATAGGCGAAATCACCGGAATCGGCCTTCATGGAAGTGGTAGCTATTCAGCGAGCAAAACCCTTTTCCTTTTCCTGATATTTAGACGGACAGGCACCATTTGCGCCATTCGGAGACGGCATCGAGAGAATCTGAATGGGTGTTTGCGCGATGGTATGTTCAGAGACGTTCAGAAATAGTTCACTTTTTAACATGGGGTTTTGAACTGGAATAGCAGTTCCGTAGCTTGAGCTGAGAATGCATTAGGCTAAAAGTGAGATAACTATATCTACTTCTGGGTTTTTAAGTTGGTCGATCCTTCCCCCAGTAAAAAATCCGTGGCGACTCCCCTGTGGCCTTCACTAAGTAAAACTACTTAGCCGAGTGACTTACAACGATAAAACTTCATCTTAGAAACGACGAAGATCAAATGTCATTTGATCTAGACATACTCGCTCTTTACTCCCTCCCCCCCCCCCCCCCGGTCGTCAGAATTCATCATTCAGACCCAGCATGTGTCGGCCGACTTGTGACCCCCCCCCCCCTAAACGTTCCCCTAGATCCGCCCTTGTCGCTATGTAGAAAACCAATGCATAGATCCGGCGAGGGTTATATTTCTTCGTGTGATCATGAGAGGAAATGCACCCTCTGGACCCTTTAACAAGGTATATTTAGAAACAATGCTAAGAAGTGTCTCCGTTATCGCATCCTCTTACTCACCAAGTAACAGTAATCAACAATCTGCAAGTCAGGTGCTAATCCGCACCTGGTAACCGATAGAAGAGAGGAAAAGAGACAACTGGAGAATAAAAGCCGCACGCCTCAGCCACGGCCCAGAGCAGTGACTACTTTCGTCGTTGACACTTGACTGACAGTGACAGCAGCGGCAGCATGACACCGCCGAGCAGACCAGTCCTCGGGGTTCCTCTCGCAGCACTGCTGCTTCAGATTGCTTACGGTGAGTTTCGGCTTTGAAAGGTATAATTGTGTGCTGAACAGTTACGGATAGGCGATAGCCAAATGGCACGTCTTATCGCTAGTTAGGAAATATGTATATGGGTTACAAACATATTCATTTGAACTTGAGTGTACCGACATGACACCTTAAATCAACATGAACTAGTTATGCCCGAAGAAGATTGACCAAAATTAATCAATTATAATAATACTATTTTTCATCCTCAGGACAGTCAAATCCTTCTCCTCTAAGCCTCTAGCCCGGTGAGCCAGGCTGGACGGCTATCTTCATGCTAGATTCATGCTTCATGCCTTCATTCATGCCACATTCACGTAACCCTAACGAACAGGGTTACGTGCAGTGGGCCGTGGGGTGACCGGCAGTGGGGCTGGGTGGCCTGTTCCATTCCGGCATGTTTTCGCTCTGTAACTCCGGCCCACTGAGCACCATGTGACTCCAGAACAGTGAGCCCTCAGTGACTCGAGCGGCCACTGGTACTTACTCTTTGACCTGCAGATCACTGCACTGTCAGTAACCCCGACCCACTGTACCCCCGGCGTCCGTCCGACCGTCAGGCTCGGGGACGGTGTTCGATGCCAACCTGTTCCAGCAGACGTTCGACGTGCTGGGAGCGCGCTTCTGCCTGCCGGCCGACTTTGACAACTCAACCATCAGCCAGCTGGCGAGCGCCTGCGAGGCCAGAGCCACCGCCCCGGTCCAGCCGCCCGAGTGTGCGGGCGCTTCCTCGCTGGGAAGCTTCTACAACTGTCTGACCAGAGAGTAAGCGACCTCAGGGACCGAGCAGCGTCCTCAGGTTGTGGAGGACCTGCCCACTGTTGTGGTAGCGGGGGGAGCGGGAGTGGTCTGTGTTCTTTATCAGTCAGACCAGACGACTTTCATGGGACACTAGGCATTGTGATAACATTTCCTGCAGCTTTTTGTCATTCTTATTCTTCTTGAGGTGCATTTGACCTATCAGCGATAATGAAAATACTATTCAAGTTATATCAGAAATAAAAGCCTGGTAAATTAACCGCGCATGACTAGGGATAGGGTCTTTACAGAGCCCCTTCCGGTTTTTATCTAAAATCTTCTAAGCCGCTTGATGTATCAACACGAAACTTGCAGTACCTGCCTTCAGCGACACCAATTTGACACCTTGTGTCTAAATTAAAACTTTCTAGATATTATCGGTCGGCCGAAAATGACGTCACAGTGACGTCATGTCAGCCGATTTTGATGCAAAACATTGAACTAAGGAAATCGCTCTCAAGAGCTCAGTTTTTAAGATAAATCCAAGTTCTTTGCATAAGTAGACTTAGAAGATACATATATGCTTTCCGGTACCTAGGATGACCTGGCCTTGACCTGAAAAAAAAAAATGGAATACAGGTTTGGTACCCTCACGGTATCTCAGGCTAGAGGCCTAAGATATAAACCAAACCAATATATAAACCAATGGACAAACCAAGAATGAACCTGATCGAGCGTTTGGACCGGCGGCCAGAGCCTAAATTGTTAACAAGTCAAAATAGCCGTTTTCACGACGGGCTGGCCGGCGAATGCACCTAATTTGACCAAATCTGCACCTAATCTCTTTACAGCAAATATCTTCATTTTATGAATTTATTTCAGTGTTTTAATCGATGATGCTCTCTGATAATATAACAATGCAGGCATATAAGCGATTAGTACAACCCAGGGCATATTTTAACATACTGACTGCGTCCCATTTTGGGACGCAGCCCCCTGCCTTTGGGACGTAGCACTCGCGAAATTTGGACCACTGCGTCCCACACTGAAATGTCACGGTTTCAGCGGAAAAGTGCAAGCAATAATAATTAGCATGCCTCGGTCTTTTACTATGCAACAGATGTTGCCTTTCTCATTGCTTTGTGCCCTGATCTACTATGCACCTAAGCACATACATGCGCTCTCCAGTCCTTGTGCCCTGCCCTATCCTAGTGTCGTACACATTGTTATGTCCCATGCCCTACTATACCCCTGGGATATGTGACCTGCCCAGTGCCCTGTCCTAAGGTCTTGTACCTTGCCCTGCCCTTCCTTCAGGCCTTGCGCCCTGTTCTGCATTCAGGCCCTGTGACCCTCTCTGCCCTGCCCAGTTCCCTCAAACCCGATACCTTGTTGTCTTCCCGTCTTAAGGACCCGTTCGGTGCTGCTGCCGGTTCGGTGCTGGGTCCGGATTTCGGGAAAATTGTGCATATCTAGTCCTGTTCCTTGCCCTGCCCTCACATCCAATAATACTGATATTGATAAAAATCAAATGTAAGACTTTAGCTAAAGCTGGAGAAGCTTATCCATCCCTGGACCTGGGCGGAACCCAGGGAGGCGAGGCGAGTTATCACAAGCAACATACATAAGTGTCACCTTTAATCACCTTTTTAATTTAGCACCGGCGGCTAGCGCACGCCCGGTGTGTTATCGGCCGTGAGCCGCTCCAAAACGGCTGCAGTAAATGGTCGATATAGGTAGTAAGCAGTCTTGAATATGTTTTCAACGCTAACTTGAGAGACATTGTAACAAATAGTAAGAAAACTAACCTCACTCTCATTCTATCTAAAAGCAAATTCCGGATTCGAAATAAAACAAACTTTTTGAGAAGCTTTCGGCATTGCGCCATCATCAGCTCTGGAGTTTTATTTGCAAGCATTTGAGAAAATATGCATTCGGGCTGATAGTTTGTCTGCAGTTATTTCATCCAGTACTTCCTTCATATTATATAACAGTTGGCGGTGCAAGCACATTTCGTTACACATGCATGTAGATCGACATCGTATCAAATAAACATCGTATAAATTAACATCAAATAAACCTCGTATCGTATCGTGCATCATTCTTTTGAACAGATTCTTTTGAACACATAGGTGGCCCAGATATTGTGAATTAAAACACCTTAAATACATTCATCACACAAACACACAGCGAAAAAAAAAAACACACATACAACATACAAATAAGACATACACCTTGCATACAGTTGATCGATGTCGATCAGTCTGTCAGGCTCAGGTACCACGCCGTATCAAAGACCACGATGAGGTCTGTGTGTTAAGGGTAGGTTTCAGATCACGAATGTATATTGATTCCCAAATCTTTCTATCTGGACCGTCTTTGGAGACATGCAAAATTTGGATCGAGATGTTGTCGCTGCCCAGCTGAATATCTGGATGTTTGGTTTGATGGAAGCCAAAGGGAGTGTCTTCTTTCCTGTTTCTAGCATCTCTGATGTGCTCGTTGTACCTCAGCCTGACAGACCGGCGAGTTTCTCCAATATAAAATGATGCGTTTTCGTCGCACAGCTTACAGTCCATTCGATAGATGACTTTTTTTGTGACATTTGCCTTTAACCCGCGCCCTGGTGGGGTCTGTTTATAACGCGACCTGGTGGGGGGGGGGGCTATTTTTTGCCCCCCCCCCCTCGTATCTCCGAAACTACTGGACGGATCCACAAAATTCAAACGGCGTTCGAAAGGCCTGTCAAATTTGTCGAAGGAAACAAAAGTTCATTGACCTCGGGGTCACCGATGACGTCACAGGTCAGGTCAAAGATGAAATGTTTCACCGTTCACGGGTCTTCTAGGGAATGCACTATAACACCGAGGAAAACGCATTTTGTCGAAAATCAGCGATAGGGCGTCAGTTGCCTAGTAGATATGTTGCTATTAGAGGTCACTGACGATACCAGGTCACGTCACAGGTCAGGTCACCAAGGGTCACAGGTCAGGTCACATGAGCCCAACTTTACTAAGGTTGTGTGATGCATGTTTTATGGCCAATTTTCATTTCCAACTCAATGGTGTTGGTTATGAGACTATCAGGTACGGCTTAGGTCGCTTTCTGGTGAAGTTCAGGTCAAGGTCAGGTCAAGGTCAGGCCAAAAAAGGTCAAATTTTTAAGTTGATAGTTTTGCATAAAATGGGTATTGATTCGATGCAGCTCGTCACGGGGAGTCTAATGGTGGTCTTTGTTTTTCGCTACGGGGTCTAGAATTGTTAAAAATTGAGTTTGAAAATTTGACGTCATCAATTTTGAGCAGTTTTTTCGCTATAACTTCGCCAAAAATAGAGGTATCAATCTCAAATTTGGTATGTGGATGGAAGGCGGTAAGGACTATCACATATATTCCGGTTTTTGCGAAATTCAAAAAACTTTTTGATTTTTCGATCATAATATCAAAAAAAAAATTGATTTTTGGGGGTCAAAATGCAAAAATTTCAAAAATCCGAGATAGCAGTTTTGTAGCCCTGTCAATTCTACAGCTTTTATGTTTCTTATCATTTTTCTGTATTTGCAAAGCTATAGGCCTGCCAGCTCTTCCCGCGAAACCCTTTTTTGGGTCGAAAACGGCAGAACATGACGTCACTCTGACGTCATTTCCAGCCAACCTATCATAGCCTTTGGAAAAAATTTTGGTCACCATGTGTAAAATTGATGTCCGGGAGGGTACTGCAAGTTTGGTGACGATCGGCGCAGCGGTTCTGGAGATATATCGAAAAGTCTGGAGGGGGGGGGCAAAAAATAGCCCCCCCCCCCCACCACCAGGTCGCGGGTTAAGGCCTGCCTCACACCCATTGCACCGCCTACCTGCTCCCGGACACGGTGGAGGAAGGTAGGCTGACCTAACCAGTTTTTTCTTCAAGCTGGGACCTCCCTTCCACGCTACCCTTATGTTCAGATGACTACTCCTGATGATGCCTTCTGTCTTACGGCACAGTTCATCATCCACGAAAGGGAGGGTCATGAAGGTTTGAGAGGGTTGTTGCTGAGTGGTGTGAGGAGAAGCTGATGCTCTTCGGACTGCTTCGTTTTTCAACCGATTGACTAAGTGAGGAGGGTAGCCATTTTTTACGAATAGTTCCTGGATTGTTTTCAAACTGCGCGCCCGAGGGAGTCCCGGGGAGGAGACCCTGATGGCCGGTAAGAATTGTGACCGTACTGTGTTTTTCTTTGTGGAAAGGGGTAGCGCTGAAAGGAAGTGAACGATCACTGGTGATGACATGGGTTTTACGAAAAGTTCACTTGTGTAAGACCCTGACTCCAAAATTGATATTTTGGTGTCAAGGAAAGCCAATGAACCGGTATCGGCGGTATGCTCAATCGTGAACTTGATTGTTGGGTGAATGGTGTTCAGAAAGTTGAAGTACTCTTCGAGGGCTTCTTTCCCATGGGTCCAGACCCCAAAGACGTCGTCTATGTACCGCAGGTACAGGACGGGCTGGAGGCGCTGGGTGGCAAGGGACATTGATTCTAAGGCATGCATGAACAAAATTGCTAGTGGTGGGGCCACCCTGCTGCCCATGGCGATGCCGTCCGTCTGTTTGAAACATTTTGATCCAAACCGAATGAAGTTGTTTGTCATGCAGTGCTCTAAAAGTTTTTTAACGTCAGCTACTTCCAAACCGAAAGTTTCCACCCGTTCCTTATGGTGCTCGAGGAGGGCCATGGTGGCGTCGATGGCTTCCCTAATTGGTATGTTGCCGTAGAGGTTTACGACGTCGATGCTGAAAAGTATCGTACCTGGTTCAATGCCGAAACTGGCGCGCCCAATGCCGAAAGCTTCTCAAAAAGTTTGTTTTATTTCGAATCCGGAATTTGCTTTTAGATAGAATGAGAGTGAGGTTAGTTTTCTTACTATAGGTAGGTAGTAAGCAGATGCAAAGATGCAGGTGGATAAGGTATGTGCCCTTTCCGATCGAAGCATGTGCCCTATGCCACCTTTGGGACGCAGTAAAAAATCCTTAAAATATGCCCTGGTACAACCCTAGCTGACAGCTACTTAGAGACACACTGAACCTAGTTTGACCAAATCTGCACCTAATCTGCAACAGATGTGCACCAAATGTGTACCAAATGGCCGTCGTGAAAACGGCTAATATTGATAATTTTTACTTTGACCTGAACTATGACGTCATCGGTGACCTCGAGTCAATGAAATTAGGTTTCGCTCGACAGTTTTTCCAGGGCCATCAGACGCCGTTTGAATTCAGTCACTCGCATTATTGAAAATACCCCAGTCATGCGCGGGTTAATATCCATTGCGCGGATACGTTCAAGAGCAAATCTGCATGGATTTATCTTTCCGTCAAAAGAAATTCGTAGGTACTGATCATGACACTGGAGAGTGTGAAATCATTTATTCGTGACCGAGTCTGTGCCATTTCCCCAGACGCGGAATTCTGAACGCTGACACCACTGTGCTCGACACTGCCCGCGTGGTGGCCGGCATCAACCGATACTCGCGGGACCCCGCCTGGATCGCCAAGACCACGCGGATCGTGCACGAGTGCCTGGAGTACGCCTCTGACGGCCTGACGACGCGCCAGCTGACTGTGTACACCTACCTCTGCCTCAAGTGGAGCCTGTTCGCCGATTGTGACCTCCAGCAGGAGCAGCGCGGGGTCCTGGACGAGGAGGGAGCGCTGCGCAGGGCCCGCTTCCTCTCTGGATACTGTCCGCTTAGCCCCAACACGCTCAGAGAAGTCCTGGAGCACATCACCGGGCGAACGCTGCAGGAGTGCGGAAAGGGCCTCTACGCGGGCTACGAGCCGCACCAGCTGTACCAGGCTGAGATCGCCCGCCTCGTGTGCCTGTTCCAGAAGTTTATCGGCGCCGATGGCACGATCGACCTGCAGGCCGTGAAGCTGGCCATCACCTACGGAGAGGGCGCCAAGTTCCGAGAGGCGGTGGAGGGCTGCATCCGCACCCAAACCAAGGCCGGCTCGGGCGGCTACAACCGGCTCACTGCCGAGGAGTTCGTCCGGTGCTGGGCCGACAGGGGCGTCATCAGCTGCGTCCACCAGGAGGCCAACCAGGTGGGCGCGCAGCACTCCGACAACTGCGACGTCACCCTCAGCTTTTAATGTAACCCTACGCCATTGACGTCACCCTCGGCAACTGACGTCAAACCTCGGCAACGGAGGTTAACGTCAACGGCGCCAATTCTTGCACTTGACTCAAACACTTTTTATGGGGAAATGGCTGACTTATGCATCGGAAGATCACAAGAAATTGGAAACACATTAACATTACTTATAACCCAGCACAGCGTTTTGTCTTTCGACTGTGTGACCATTGTTACATTTATCAAAGATCATGTCGTGCAAAAAAAGCTTTATACCTGCAGTGTCCATTGTCCAACCAATGCAAATAAAGTCAACAGCTTTCAGTGGTTTGAACATTATTGGTTTTGTAGCGTTCTACGGAATCGTGCTCCTGCTTACCCGTAGTATGGCGAATGGATCTTTCTTATAGTAACTGGATACATAGGTACATACAATGTTTAATTACTTGAAACTTTCACGAAACTTAATTCCGAGTTCTGATATTTTGTTCAAACAGCAGATAAAATGAATTGATTGTATTCAAACAAGTTCAATAATACCGAGTGACATTAGGTATATTATATAGTAAAACATCACAGGTGAATAGGACAAATGCGATGAAACACTAAAGGCCTGGCTACACTATGCGTCCTGTGCGTGCGTTCTTTAGTTTAGAGTTGGCGTGTTTTGCGTAATATCGTTCTAGCAAAAACGATATTACGTTTCTGTGATAAGTTTTTATAGTAACTTTTAGTTCAAGTTATATTAACTTTTATAGGTATCTAAGTAAGTAGTTAGATAAGTAGTTAGACTTAAATAGTACTATGAAAGTTATATTAATTATAACTTTTTCTAGAACGATATTACGCAAAACATGCTAACTCGCAAAAAACGAACGCAGAAACATATAGTGTAGCCAGGCCTTGACAAATGGGCAATGAACCTGACACCACGAAATAAGACAACAATGAACACCCCATATGCCCACTTTTTCGACATTTGAACGACCTATCTTTCTCCGAACGCTAAATAATGGTACGAGGTGCTGCGTACTATTTTCTCCGAATTCATTGAGACATCCAGGTTACTCAGCCTCCGCGGAGATATCAGATAACACAGGTGTTGGGGAACTCCTTGGCCAGCTTGTTGGCCTCCTGATCTTATGACGCATTTTTAGCGTGCCAGCAAAATAAGCATGAAAATTAGACAAGCACAGATCAGGAGCTTTTATGGCCCAACGATCACCCTAAGCAAAAATATTCCATTTCTCGTCCCGAAAAAAGGTGCCTTGCTGAGGAATGTGTGCCTTGCAGGGGTCATTTCCGTCGTTTAAAACTGAATAGCTCTTACTTTATTAAATTTAGAAAATAATCTTTTTTAAGTTTTATATTCTTTGCTGATCATTTTGAGCATAAAAAATCATAAATCCATTGCAAAAAAAAACTAATTTCGTGAAAGTGAACTATTCCCTTTAGTTCCTGTCAGCATCTAATGGAGATTTGATAGTCTGCTTTTCTGTTTTCATTGATAAAGCAGCTGTAACTGTAAGGATAAAAGGCGTAAAACTGAGCAATCCCAGATGCCTGATGCCGCCTGAGAAAATCCCAGCGGTAACTTTACCGCTGGTTACTCTGTGGTAACTTTTCTCAACTAGAGCTTAGATAGTACGCCTGTAGAGGCGCTAGGGTTCCAAATGCTCTGCAGAGCCGTCCGTTGGAGATAGCGCAGAGGCGTAACGTGGTTATGTCAACTCTGAGGTTCTGCAACCCTTCTCCACCCAATGTTAAATTATTTGGTAAATAGAAAAAAAGCTTAAATAAAAGTATCTTCAAATATGTCATCAGCTCTTCTTTCGTTCCATGCTATAGTTTGAGGGCCTTGTTTGTCCCCCACCCTAACCCTCGCTGGCTGCGCCCATCACTCCGCAGCACCGAGTGAGTATCGCTCGGCTGACCAGTGACCGGTTCCGGCGGCCGGACTGGGGTATAGGGTCTCTGTTCAGTGTAAACGGCCGATGGCGAAGCAAGTGATATCCTGGGAGCTTGAATTAGACAACAATCTCAGTGTTGTGCAGGTGTAAGCGAGTGGTGCGGTGTTGGCTTTATCTGCGTCATGGCTGAGGCGGCGCCAACTGATCGAGCTACCCAGCTGGGCCGCGAGTTCGGGGCCATGCTGGCTGGAATGCCGGAGGACTTCCTACGAATGGTGATCAGCCGGAGGCGAGCCGGCGGAGGCGGCGCTGACGACATGTTCAAGATCCTCACCGACATGGAGGCCAGGCTGTCGCAGCTCAGCCCGGGCGCCCTAGAGCGTTTCACGGACACAGCTCGCGGTGAGCTGCCGCGCGGCCACCGGGTGCGCTTTGACGAGATGGTCGCTCTGGCGTGGTGCGGCGATCCGCCCGGGCTCGTGAGCCGGCTGTATCCCGGTCTGAGTTGCGCCCAGCTCCGCGCAGAACTATCTGTGTGGTCGGTGTCGGGTGAGACGGCGCTGACGGACATGGAGGCCGCCCTGAGGCTGGACGAGTCGCTGCAGAGGGCGCGCCACGCCGACGACAGGTGGCGGCACCTGTGGCAGGTGGACGAGCTCGTGCACATGAAGCCCCTGGTGGGCAGAGAGCTCAGGGTGGCGCCTGGCGTCTGCGCCTGCTCCACTGAGGCAGGCGCTGCAGTGGTGGAGGGCGTCGTCGCCTCCGGCAGCAGCAGGGAAGGCGTCGGCTTCCGCACACTCGGCCTGACACCCGCCGCCTGGGAGGTGAGCCAGGCTTCGGACACCGACCTGATGCTGGAGCTCGGTCCCGGCGCGCTCATCTCGCAGCTCGAAATAGCCTCTCTGTGCGACTGCGGAAACCCGCTGGCCTCAACTGGCTACGTGCTGCTCAACTACCCGAAGAGCCCGCGCTGCGCCCTGCCCGGTCGCTGTCCTTTCTCAGCATCTTCCCTGTACATCGGGCTGCGGAGCGGCTCGGCCGGTCTGAGGAGCACCGTTCGCTCCGGCCCTGCGTTCACGTCCGTGGCGCGAGAGAAGGATCGCTCGTTTGCCTACGACCTGGACCTGGTGCTCTCGATCCCGGGAGTGGCGTGGCCCGACGGAGCTCTGGAGGCGTACCGGAGCCGCCAGCAGTTCACGGGCTGTGTGACGCGGTCCATGGTGCAGCGCCTCACCGCCACCAAACTGTACATGGTGGCGGCCGGCTTCAAGCGCAGTCCCTCCGCAGAGCACCAGTGGCGCTATTCCTTCTCACAGCAGGAGTACATGCTGATGCGGATGCTGGAGGCACAACATCGCGAGTGTCTCGTCACACTCAAAATCGGCAAGAATCTTCTGGGTAAAAGGGTTCCTCAGTTGAAGAGCTACCATCTCAAAACAGGTGTGTTGTGGATAGCTGAGGAGAGGAAAGAGTTGGGGAGCCTGCTCCATCACACCATGGTCGTCCTCGACTTTGTGCAAACATGTGTGGAAAAGGGCGTGCTTCCCTGTTACTTCTGGACGGAGATAAACCTTCTGGGATCGCTGAAGGCTGCGGAGCGAGCTGAAATGGCCGAATCGCTTAGAAACATGCGCAGTATGCTGGTCCCGGTACTGAGCCTCTACATTCACCAAGCAGTGCTCGGCATCAGTGTGACGCCTGGTCAAAACCCGAACATCTACTCCACTCTCACCGATGTGGATTGTCTGGCCATAGCCTGCGCCAGCTTCTCAAAGTTCTGCGCCGATCGTCTGCACCGGGCCGCTTATGAGCACTACCGAGAGACGGCGCTGCTGGAGCATTCCCTGAGAGTCTCTCGCCTCCCGCTGGCAGCTCAGCTCCACCTGGTGTCTGTGACCCGGCGACCTCTGCCCGACGGCAGCGCGCACCTGATCCACGCCATCGCCAGCCTGCCGGCGAGCGCCGGGGCGCGGTTCCCGCTCCACCATGTCCTCTGCACCGACGGAGGAGAGTTCTGGGAGCTGGAGCTGACCTGGTTCTTCCAGGAGGGCATCCGACAGCAGGCGGTGCCGTACCTGCCCCAGCTGGAGACGGCGCTGGAGGTCCAGTACCGGCTGCCGCCGGAGGCGAGGGTGGCTGACCTGCCGGCCGAACTGATCCGGCCCCTGCGGCTGCTGACCGCCCAGCAGCTGTGTGGGCTGTACGTGCGGCAGCCGCTGCTGCTGCTGGCGCTGCTGGGCCTGGAGCAGCACCGGGTGATACCACACAACATGGCCTGGGAGGACGCGGAGAAGACTGGGACGCTGCTGAGGGTCGTCTGCCCGACGGACCTCAGAGACAAGTGGATGGAACTGGAAAGCCCTGCGTGAAGGGTACATCAGGGGACAGCGATAGTAAAGTCGTTTTATTGTCCGTGAAATGCGTGTGCTAGCTACAGTTAAACATTAAAATGCTTGGTTGCCTGCTTGGATTAGACATGCTACGGACTAATAAAAAACAGGCATGCATAGTTAAAAAACGTAGGGAAAGAAAAAGACACGCCTACAAATGTCAGATTTAGAACGTTTTTTATAGCATCTGACAACAATCACAAAATCAGCACCGATGTGATAGGGAGGAATATACAGTGGTACGGTGCGGTGTCCATTCGACGTCGCCAGCCGGATGCAGCCTTTTGACAAAAGTAGTGATCAGTTACACTGATTTTGAATATGAAAAGTTACAGACTGCATACCGTTGAGAACGTGTGTTGTGATTTAATATCTACTTTGTTTGAGGCTTATAATGTCTATTCTTTTTAACCATAGATCATTGTCAATCGTTTTGTGCAGAACGTCACGTGTTATGGGAGTGCAAAACTGCTCGAAGTACGGGACAATGTCGTCAATTTGAAACTTTTTTGGACAAGGTTGCTACCCGAGTCGGTTACCGGACTTCAGCTTCTCACTAACCCGGAAGACGGTCGGCATCCTACTCTTAGCGCCCTCACTTAGGCCGGGGACGCTCGGGAAGATAAAGTTGCCGCTGGCACGAAGTTGACCCCACCTCCGCGAGCCAGCCATTGTCCCCCACGGCCCCGCCGGTCTTGGCGTTCAGTTCAAATACACCGTCAAGTAAGGCCACCATGGTGCGCTTACTTGCTGTCACGGTCATAGTCACGAACATCGCGGTTATCGTCACGGTCATCACGAACATCTGATACCGCAGGGTGACCAATCGGCCATTGTTGGTCTTTAATTTTTATTTAAAAATGTCATCCCGACCATGCCCTGTGGAAGGTCGTATAGTAAAATAATGAACATTGAACCATTTCTAAATAATAGTTACCGGTTCCTGCGGCAGTCTTCCACGTAATAACCACGGCCTATCTACCGCAGCGACGGTACCGGTTAGTCCGTCCTCGAGTCTATAGTGTGACCCGGCGGGACGCACCATCCAGCCGTTCAAAGGGTGGCGCCACTTAGGACTGCTCCCAATGGATCTAAGCCCGCCGGTCGCCTGAGAGGGGATGTCAGCCCGAGGCAGGGTTCTGAGATCAAGGTTGAGGATAGGGTGGGTCTTCGAATGAAGAGGAAGGGTAAGGATATGTGAATGTCTCTTATTCCACCAACCAAGTGCAGCTGACGAGGACAAGGCAGCCAACAGCCAGTACACTGGCTAAGGATGGAGGCCGTCAAATTCTGTCTGTCAGGGCTATCCTGTCTGGCGTCCGTCAGATTCTGTCCGTCCGTACGGACCGACGGCCGTCAGATTCTGTCTGTCCGTACGGACCGACGGCCGTCAGATTCTGTCTGTCCGTACGGACCGACGGCCGTCAGATTCTGTCTGTCCGTACGGACCGACGGCAGTCAGATTCTGTCTGTCGGGGCTGTCCCTCTCGGTCCGGCCCGGTTGGGCTGACCGTCTTTGCCTGCCGACCTATGCATTCGGAGTTCGTCCTGTGCCTCTCAGCCTGCTGCCGCCAGACTAGCCTCAGCTCTCAGTTCTCAGCGCACCCAGCACTCTCCTCAGTTCAGCGCGCCCGGCACCGGCATCAGCTAACACAGCCGGCAACTTCCTCATCCCAGCACGGGTCCCAGCTCTCACCACGTGCCCCAGCTCAGCACGGGCCTCAGCTCAGCACCTGTCTCAGCTCTCCCGCCCGGCGTGGGCCGGTCCTGTCGGCGGATCAGCCGGCGGCCGAGGCTGCCGCCCAGTTTTGGCAGCCGCAGGCCCACTATCGACTCAGCCCGGGGGTGAACGACTCCTTCGCCCGACCGGTGACGTCACAGGGCACCCGTGACCGGGCCAACACCCTCGGGGGTGCCGGGTCAGCGCGACGCGGCCCGTGTCAGCACAGAGGAGAGGGTGCATGGCAGCTCCAGCGACCTCTCAGCCGTACAGGTCTCACCCGTGTACCGCCGCCGCCGCCCGGCGCCCAGCGCTGTATGTGACGTCACACGGACCGGCCGGGGTGTGACGTCACCGCCGGTCTGCGGCCGGCCGTGGCAGCGGCGGCGGCGGCGCGGCCGGCGCGGCGGTCGTCAGTCCATGCGGCGTCGGAGAGGTACGAGGTGGTGGTGCGGAGTGTCCCGGTGCGGCCCGGTCCTGTGAGAGATATCAGTGTACGGCGCGGTGAGCGAGCTGTCCCGATCGAGTCTCAGCCGTCCGAGCGAGTCGTCCCGGCCGGAGTCTCCCGCAGGTGAGCGGCCGAGTCAGTGCGCGGCCTGAGTCAATGACCCCGTCGCCGTGCGGCCGGCCCAGGTGAGCCGGCAGCCGCCGTGGCAGTCAGGTCGGCGCGAGCCCGCCCGGGGTCGATGGCGCCGTCTGCCGTCCGCCGGCCGCCGGCGTCGGGAGCAGACCAGTGCAGACGCAGGGCGGGACAGGACCGCTGCAGTGCCGGGGAGTCACTGCCGCAGGTCTTGCCGAGCAGGGACGGCACACGAGCGGGACATTGACGGGACGCGGGTGGGACACGCCCCCACAGCTGCCGCCCCGCCCCCGGGGAGGACACAGGGACGCGAGATGCTCCCTCTGAGGAACTCGAGTACACGTCCTGCGAGGATCGTGCGCCAGCGTGTCAGTAATGAGCCACTATCGTAACGCGCCGTGTTTTTCCGCATGTGCAGCCTTGGCGCGTTCCAGGAAGTGATGGTTTTCGAACTGGGCTTCTGGCTACTCTGATGATGTGAGCCAGCCGGCCGGCGGGCGTTGCAGCGCTGCGTCTGGCTTCACTGCAGGCTTCGAGCGCGCTCGCTGGACGCCGGTCCGTGCTGGTAATGACCTTTGATGACGTGATACGCGGCGGACTGGACGACTCGTGACACCACGACTTCCGTGTTTTCTTTTGAGGTGTCTTGTCGGGCATTCCTGACCGCTAAATGATAAATCACTGTCGTACTCGAGCTGTAGGATACGACGTAATACGTGCATGGTGTAGCATTCGATTTTCGAAGGGAGCCCAAAGGAAACCGTGGCCGCAGGGCCGCGCCGGTTGGAGCGTAGAGAAGTATTACTACTCACCAGGCGCATGGGCAGCGCAGTAGCGAGGGCGGCCAGCGACTGACGACTGTAGGTGCAGCATGGAAACCACTGAAGGAATGATGACGTTCCGGGTGAGCGATGGAACCTGGCGATGGCGATACAGGCAAAAGTGAGAGATGAGATGCACTTCACAATGAGAGCCGTGGTGCAGCCGATGAGAAGCGATGACGCTGGAAATGAGAACGGCATGGTCGTATTAGGCGGAAAACGATAAGACTAAGAAGTGATGAGCGACGTAGTTTTCTAGACGAAGAACGATAACGCTGTTCATGGTTATAGATGACTAAATGTAACTATAGTATGAGGGACATGATCTTTTGAACATCTAATTTTGCAGCTCTAAGGCATGGTTATTGATAATGCCAGAAACTTGGGACGTTGGCCTTTGGCGCTAAGGAGACTCGCATTGGTCATGAATATAAGGTGCAAGGCGTTTAATTAGCTGCTGATTGGCATATTTTACCGCGACGCGTTCTTCACCAGTTGTTTCCCATTTTGTAAGCCATGGCGTATCGAACCTCTGTACTTCCGGGTTGATAATTCAATTATTGCCATGCGGTGGGAGACGACGTTATGTTAAAAACAACGTTTGTAACGAAGCCTGAGAGCTGGCCTTTCATACATTATATGATATGATCCGATAATGATGTTGAGTATTGATGTGAGTGCTATGGTAATATATACGGCATTATATTCCGGCAATGAATATCACAGGCAATTGAACATAAAAGAAATTCAGCAGAGAAAGGAACATTTAAATAACAAATGTAGCCCGAAACAAAAACGCACAATGCTACCGATGCCATTAAACCAAGAGGCAAAAGAGCCCCGACGAATCGAGAGCAATTAATGTAGATGGGTACTGTTTTCAAAGACAAGTTTCCTTAACAGGATAAGCCCTTACCGGTGGGGTTTCCCGATCTCTACCGTCTACCTTGAGTGAAAAACTCATTTGTACATTCCTGACTGAGAATGTATGATTACAAGATGTAGAGCTGGGCTTAGAGACATTTGCCGGTAATTTGGTCCGTGGCGTTTTTATCAGGCCGTGTCGGGTGTGTTGTTGATGTCTACCTGATTCTTGGTTTGCGAATTCAGACTCATTATGTTGAGATATTCACCTTAGAATCATCGGTGACATCAGCGTTCGTGGTAACACTCACGTCAAACACCCCCTTCCCTCCTGGACCCGGAGTCCCACCCCGCGTCAAACACTTGCCCCGATGGACCATCGATGGCGTCCCCGACACGACAGCGACGCGCCGCTCCGATACGCTACCTTGTTGGCTGATCAATTGATCATAAGCGCGTCATGACTGGCTCGCGGTCAGAGTTCTGCCGGCGCCGCTGGGGCGTCGCGAATAGTGGCCTGAAGTCTCCACTGGTATCAGCCCCTCCCCCCTCAACCCTGTCAATGGCCCGGCCCGATCCCGTACCCCACACGTGTCGGCTGTGCCCTTGGGCATACCAACCATTTTACTCTATATTACGAGTGAACTGATCTAATAAACTGGGTCACTTACCATATTTATAACAAAGACGACCCTACATTCCTGAGGTTCACATTTATCCGTTATATTTTGACACGTCGGTACCCTACCCCGGGCGGTTTTCCCGCTCAGCGCACCAGCCAGCTCGTTGTCGCCGTGCACATCTGGCCTTGACCGGTGGGATTCGGCGCGTCGTGAGCCGGACTAGTTTGGTTTGCGTTGGCAACGCCGTGGCGCAGGGCGGCTCGACTCCGGGCCATTCGCAGCACGCGCCACCGCGCCGCCACCAGGGACGGCCGGCAACACGTGTCGCAACTCCTCTGCCGTCGCCGCCGCCGGCTGCGGCCGCTCGACGCGGCTTCCGGCCGGCACGGGCATCCGGGAGCTGATCTGAGAGGGTGGGTCCGTGGGGACACGTCCGTGATCAGGACACGAAGAGACGGACCAGGAGGACATGTATAGGTAACAAATTGATGCAATGTTTTGTTGATAGATTAAAATTTCGATTGATAAATCGGCACCGTGAATATTTGACATACTTGACATATTTGACATACGTGAATACAGACCATTGCCAGGTGGAAGGGCGTATTTGCTACGAATCGATGGACTGAAGGAAGGCTTTTCCGTTTAATCTGCTGGCCGAGCTGTGTGACCGGGACGTCAATAGCGTGGTGCAGGTCGGACTGTCAGGGACGATTTGGCCGGACTGTCAGGGCGGATTGGCTGGCCGGACTGTCGGACCTGGCTGTGCGGGCCGTCAGACTGTCAGAGAGCCCGCCGGAGCGTCTCCCTCAGTATGCAGGTGTTCGGCGGCGCTCAGCGCCGGCTGTTCTGAGCCGAGTTCATCCGGCTCAGCGGCCGTGGCACGCCGCTGAGACGCTGCACATAACAGTCCACCGGGCTCACGGCACCCGGGGGCCTACAGTCCCGGCTGGGACCTCCAATGCCAGCAGTACAGAAAGGCAGCGTATGCAGCGCCCGGTTCGGTTCAGTCCCATTTCCGGCTGGCGACCTTAGGAGACCCGATGGGTTGACTGGAGTAGGCAGAGAACCGATTAAAGCCGCCAGAGATGGAAGGAGATGCCATCCGGCAGTCTCCGGCAGGGCATACGAGTATGACGTCAATGTTTCTCCAGGTCATGCAAATGTGCATAAAAACAAACTATATGGATAGAGTAAGAGATGGGATGGAGAGAGGAGGAGAAGAACGGATAAATGCAAAGAGAGGTGAGAAATAGAGAAGGGAATCAAGGGGGCATTTGGCTACCCGGCTCGGTGACTGGCTGACAGCACAAGCTCATGTGACGTGGACGCTAATTTAAACGGTGTAAGTTGAATTGCCTTAGGTAATGGCTGCTTCGCCCGGCGTCAAAGAGCGGCCGATGGAGATGGACCTCCCTGAGTCTAGCCTTTGCGATCGAGGCTAGTCTCTGGTGAGCCAGTTTCGGCCACTGGCGGTCAGCTTCGGTCACTGCGGTCACTGCGGGTAACCATGGGTCAGAGGTCACTGGTCACAACGATTTAATCGCGTGTTTCCACAAGGAGGGTTCTTTTGAGAGAATTGGTTATATGCCGCGGATCTTGCACGTACCCGCTTCTCGGCTAAACAGGCTTACCATGCGCCATCTTTCCCTGCCAGTGTATGGAACTTCGATACCGCAAAATCTGACTGGCACTGTTTGCTTTCACCGAAATCACACCGGCTTCTGGTCATGACTGGGCGGATAAAACAAGCCGAACACGTTTTAGTAACGCCCAACGGATGCCCAATCGTCTCATTGCCTCAACTTATAGGATAGTGCGGGCTCCAGTCGGAATTCGGGGGTCGCCCCACAGCTGGGCAAAGCCTGACCAAAGCGGCGGTGGTTCGCATGAAGTCGAATATAAATAGAACAGCTGATTGAAATATTTAATCATTTTTCTCATGTACCTATCCTCAAAAATCAAACGCCATTACCCTAGTGCCTTTGACGTTTACTTTGACATTTAATGCGTCTACAAGCATGGTGCTGGGAACAAGGCAATGTCTTGCAGCTTAACAAGAAAACAAAGAAAAATGTACTCATGATGAAATGTTTTTTATTTGTTTAAACCTGCACGCTCACACCATGCAAATATCATTATTGTTGTGTGTAATTCATCCTGAAGCTCAAGTAGGTAAATCGATCATCGATCTGCCACGTCTCTCTAGTTAGCTATAGAACCGCAGCACATCAGACAAAGCGCTCCGTTTTAGCCTGGCTGCTCGGCTGAGGTCCGGCCCAGCTCACCCAGCCGAGTGGTTAGCGGGGTAAGAAGGGTGAGAAGCACAGATCGTGAGCTGCCCGAGCTCAGACCGGGAGCTGCTCAGCACTCAGGCCGCGGCTCGGCCGGCTAGTTGAGCTCTGGTGAGCCAAACAAATGGACGGCGCTGAATGCCACATTTACAGTGAGCCACGCAGGACGGATGATATTCCACTATTGAGGGCAAAGGACTGCATGTCCAGTGGCGAAGGTGTCTCCCATCGGAGCTCTGACCAATCTGTCATATGGCAGCACTACATGACGTCACTGTTTAACGCTGCCAAATGTGGGCAGCCGCGGCCGGCCGCAGTGCACTCAGCGACGGCGCCTTGCAGTCGGCTCCAAAATCAACACTTTCGAGATTGTTTCGGGCACTGCACTGCAGCAAGACTCGCGGCGCAAGCCAGGTGTGATTCAGTGCACTGCGGTAGACGGGCCCGCCTGACGAGCTGGGCGACTCAGCGCCGACCGCCGGATTTAACCGGCTCCGCCACTTCCAGGTCAAATAGAAACGCACGCAAAACAGGTGGATGACTTCTTTCCTAATATAGCTCGACGAAAACGGCAGTGTTCAGAGATAGCTCTGCTGCATCCTGTGAGCATAATCAAGATGAATAAGGGCATAAGCTGGAACTTCTAAGTCCTAGCTGTGGTCCGGACTCGGAGGTCTAGGGTCGTTTTGATCTTGCCAAAAGTTTCACTAAAGGGGACTTGTCTTTATAAACTGTAGCTGTAGCGGGTAGCCTCTCAAAAACGCCCTTAATATTTGGCTGGTCTCGGTATGCGCCATGCGTGCTTAACCGCACCTTACTGACGAGTCGGACTATCATTATGACCTTGATGATTAAATCGCTTACACGGGCAAACTTTTATCGTAATAATCATGCTATACAGAATGTGATCGTAGTTAAGCTCTTCTGTCTCATTAAATCACACCACAATGACACATTACTTGCTGGAACCAGTCTAAGAATGATCTATATCGGTCTCAATGTAGCGCCGATTCTGCATCGTCCAGACTGACTATCGTCCAACAGCACGATTAAGTCCGCAGTCGGGCACGCTGCTAGATGGCGTGAGAGCAAGACACGGGATTAGAAGCGATCGTAATTGTAAACGTTAATCGTTGATCGATTCAGCCAATAACATAGGTACATAAGTGTAAATGAAGTTAGTTATTTGAGCAGGGACACGGAAAGTCGCGCTTTAAATCTCGATTTACAACATTACGCCTGAGGCATGCTGCATGGAAAGAATGGGATGATCAGCCATCATCACTTTCGGCGTTTGCTCCCCCTCCTTACACTAGTTCTGTAAATTGTGGCCATACAAGGTCAAAAGTTGAATGAGTGGGCCTCATTGTCGCAATCAATGTAAGCCTCGATGTTCATGAACACTTGTGATCTGTATTATTAAATGTGGAATAACCATAATCCAATTAAGTTGATCTAAACACATGAAATTGAAGATGCCTCCACTGCCAGTGCAGAACTACCAGCCAAGTGTGGTCCATAATCCCCCACCCCGTGTCGGAGAGGGGTCAGCGGCGACACGCTGACGGTGACACCACCGTGATGGCGTCAGCCCCGAGCGCCGACACCGGCCAGTTTCAGGGGCACCGGTGCCGGTTCGTTCAACCGGCGACCTTGTGCAGCCAGCAGCCGCTGCGCCCCGCCGCCCGGACCCCGGCACAGTGCCCCTCTGCCAGCCTTCGGACGCCGCGGGTTTCCCGGACCTTTCTTCCGCGACCCGGCGGCTTTGCGGCCGCGGCACTCCCCCGCCTCCCGCCGAGAAAGTTTCGTCTCGTCAAGGTGTGTTTGCAGTCTGTCAGAGATGCCGGACGAGGGGAGCGTCATGAGAGCCCGGCTGAAGCGTCACGCGGCAGTGCGGTTCCCGCCCGCCCGCTACCGTGAGGCCTCGTACCCATGGAGCGTTTTCCGTTTCCGCAATCGCCATCACCACCGCCGCTGCCACCGACGGCACGGCAACGAATTCGACGAAGGCAAATGTTAGCCTGGCAACGAGCCGCATTTGTACCTTGTAGCCTTGTCGAAGACGGTGTCGCCTCGTCGCTACACCGCTGCGATCCTCGTGCAGGGGACGACGCCTCACGCGACACAAACACGGCCAGACTGCGCTGCAGCGCCGTGACATCAATAGCGGCCTTGAACGCGATGTTGTCATGACCAGGATGAGACTGTCACCTCCTACGGCCTGACCCGACCAGTGACACAGCCCCGCAGGCGGCGCCATGTGAGCCCGGCGGCCCGTGCCTCAGCCCGGGAGCGTTTTGCATGAGTGCAGTTTCTCTGGAGTGGCGACTGCACGCCGGGTGGGTTTCACCACGGTGCCTCGCGGTCGTCGGTTCGGGAGCGGCGCCGGTGTTGTCGATGCCAGCCTGACGGTTTCTCTCTCGGCGGTTCTGGGTCAGATGAGAACACTTTCTTTGGAGAGAGGTCACTGTCAGGCCCGGTTGGCTGACGGCGGGCGCTGGTCTCACTTTCAGACGGTGGTTCAAGTTTATGTAATTCATGAAGTTGACGTGAGTTACGGAGAATCTCTCGGATGCTTTGCGTTTTCTAAGAGAGAAAGCTATCGGTAAGCTAGTGAATGTATAATTTACTTATCCGGGATGGCGATAAGTAAGTTCAAGGTAGAGTTTTGACCACTCGGTGCCAGGCGTCAAAATCAGGAACTTCATCACCTGAGGACATTCCAGAAACTTGTAATCAGCACTGCTTTATTATCAGGAAGTCAAACAATTTATGCCGATTATTTACGTAAACGTCATACCAGCTTCTCCATTTCGCTGAAAGCACAAAAATGACAAGACCATTTGACAGGTGAGCCACCTCAATCTCGCGTGACAGCCTGTTGAAATATGACGTATGTCCTCTCCCGTCTGGCTTGGCAAGTTCAAGGCTGGCGTTCCAGCGGCGGGTTCAAGTGCGGCCAGGTCCTGCCGGCGCGGCGTCCTTTCCCTGGTCGCTGGATGACCGTGACTCCCAGTTTCAGCCAGCCCTTCTGCAGGTTCATGGTCACCTGCGGTCGGCGGGGGATCCTGCTGCAATAATCCGACGCCTGCAGGGGAGGATGGGGGATCAGCCGCGACAGACTTTCACTGCGTCAACATCCGATGGCGAGGATTGTGAGGCATATCGAGAAATGAACTGCATCGGAGACGTCATGTTTGGGTTTAGGGGCCTAGACTGCTCCGGTCATCGGCGACCATAGATGCGCTGCATCAATATTCATGTCATGAAATCTGTAGCAATGTGTTTATGTGTTCATGGCACTTTGCAGCCCTTGCTGGAGATTTCTTGAGGTATGGAGGTCAGTGGATTGTAAAAACTCGCCCCCGGTATGTTGAGAAAAGCTACCCGGCGAGATGGCCACCTCTTTTGGTGGACAATCCCCGACCTATTCGGCTGCAAAGTGCAAACTCCTCCGTTGAAAGCCGGCAGCGTCATGTCATTGGATCTGACGTATCTGATCGGCCGAGCCGGTATATTTATAGCCTTGAGATTTACGTCGATGAAAAACGCGAGTGTCATGCCCGCTTCGGAAGGCTATGAACTCTGCCGTTGAACTGGCGATCCTGGGCCCGGGTTCAGTGGTCAGCGGCTTACCGGCCCACCTGAGCCGAGTGGGCGACGTGCTGACCGGACCGGCGCGGTGTCACCAACCCCGACCGGGGGGCTCTTACTCACGACCCGTGACGCCGCACGGAGAGATTTCACTCGGCACGAGACGGCTGCCGCGCTACCGTATCACCGTGTGTATGTCGCACGTGGATAGTGACGGGTTGAGCTGAACTGGTGAGCACTGAACAGGGGTCAGGCAGCGAGGGCACTCGCTCGCTCACACTCACTCGCTCGTGGCTCTCCCTTGTGGGAACCGCTGACAGTGCAGTGGTCGCAGAGCGTGAGAGCATTGGCTGGGAGAAAAGAGATCTCGGAGCCCTTTCGCTGGCGTAGGGAGTGTCGAGTTCTGTGACCTCTTCAGTAAAATTCATTGCAAAAAAATAGCGCAAAGGTTCTCAGGAAAAAGTCTTAATACCTCCCGTGTTAATAATGACTTGGAACGACATGCTAGAGTGACCGAGGTATAACGTTGGCCATAAATGGACGTATGCGAGCGAACTTCAGGTGAACGGTCGTGGGTCCAATGCATCAGAAAGTGCTGCTGTCTTCTTCGGAAATCATTGAACGTTTCCAACACATACATTAGTTGCGAATGGTGATGAATGTTTCAAGTAAACGAGCCCGATGTTGGAAGCATGCTTAGATGCGAAAGAGGAATGGCGTGTCTGGGGTCAGGTACTCGTATTTCTGCTACTGGATTCGACCGGGTCCACGAAGAGTTATTTTATTTTGCAATGAACGGATCTTGCTGAAGCCGAAAGGCATTAGTCCGTCTGCCATGTCCTGACTCGTCCGGACGATCCTTACCATGGTCAAGACCGGACCAACGGTCCGCCCAGACCGTGGTCCGTGAACTCTCGGTCTTCGACCCTCGTCGCGTCTGGAGACCCGCTCATGCCTCCCCAGACGCCGTTGTTGTTGTTATTGTGGCCGGGCCGGCACTCTGTTGACTTGCGGTGTTTTTTCCCAGCCCGTCTGACTCAGACGCTCGGCGCGGATATCGAGTCGGCTGAGAGGCGGTGGCACACGCTGGAACAGTTCCCCGGAGGCAGACCTAGTGATACAGCCCACCGCTGAAGTAACGTCCGGTTTTACTAATCTCTCAACGGATGGCTTTGACTGACGATTTTTAAATGCGGAGTGCTCGAAAAGAAGACGTCAATAGCTAAAGTTGCAGCTGCACGGGTGGTGACTGGTGATACATGTAAGCTACATTCAAAGTTTCATGTAGTCTGGCTAATCGTTCCTAAGCTTCAGAAGCAGAACATACCCTTGACTGAAACCGCACATTACTTCTGCTGTGGACTGTACATGCCAGAACAGTCCCACAGAGGTCGGCTGGGGGTACACGCGGAGGTACCGCTCTCCAGTGGTACACGCTAGAACGGCCCCGGTGGGTCGGCGGGGGTGCTCGCGAAGGTACCGCTCCCCAGTGGTACTCGCCGGAACGGTCCCCGGAGGTCAGCCATTCGTGGGAAAACGGCAACGATTGCTGGCACGGCTACTACTGCGCCTCTTGTTGGATGAGCGGCTCTGTGACCTGCGCTGGTTCAATAGGGGCTCGGTGGTTGGGTGGGTCGCCGATGATGCAGCGCGTTTTACGGTCTGTTGGCTTACCGATCGACTGAGGTGTGGTCCAGCGAGGATTCAGTAAAGGTATGCAATATGCATCGCACAATGCAAACAGAAGAATGGATTGGGACGTTTTAGTTTCATTTCATTGGTGCGTCTGAAGTATTATATAATACTGAACGAGGCCGGTGTAAATAAATTTTCAAGACCGAGGTCCTTACTGGATTTTTGAACGAGGCCGAAGGCCGAGTTCAAAAATCAGTAAGGACTGAGGTCTTGAAAATTTATCACCGGCCGAGTTTGGTATGTATTTTACTGTATGCCAACGATAAATTTATTTTCTGGACCGAAGCTCTTAGCCGACTTAGGAACGAGACCATCCCAAAATGTTGGCTTTAGCTGGGCTTTAGTGCATTCTGGTAATGCATTTTTGACCGTGGTCAATTTGCTTACACCAGTTATTACCACACCCCTCTGGCTAATGTATTTGAATAGGCCAGGCATACAGTAATTCACATAAAATACTTCCTAGTGATAAGTCTTTTTCCCATTTACGCCGTGATTGCCCATTGTGTCCCTTGAACTCCAGCTTGATGCGACCCTCTCCTGATCTACATACCCGCGACGTATGTATAGGTACCGGCCTTCAGGTGCGGCCCGCCTGACCCAGCGCCGGCAGTCCCGGAGTCTCTGCGTCGCTCACGACGCGTCTGCCCGGCACGGTGCCAGCCCCATCGGCGCCGACGACCAGGGTGAACGACCAGCGACGGCGCGCCCCACCCCACCCCACCCCGCCGCGGAGGGCGGGCGGGGAGGGACGGCGGGCGGCGAGCGGCGGCCTCGTCAGCTGGTGTTTCTGAAGTCATTTGCCATTGAGCGAATCACAACGACCACACAGCAGTACCACTGATGAATGATGCCGAATGACCCCTGCCGTGCTAAGAACGGGTGGAGGTGCAGACCAGCACCGTTCAACGTGGTTCAGCCAGCAGACCAGCACCGTTCAGCGCGGTTCAGCCAGCCACCTCAGTGGGGCCGCGGCAACATGCAACGGGCGCGGCGCTAGCGGCGCGGGTCAGCGGCACTGTCCGCCGTTCCCTGTGGATCAGCCGCCGTGCTCGCCTAACGGGCGTGCCAGGCGCCGGCCTGCGGTCGCCGCGATAGCCTTCCACGGTAGTCGGAGAGATGTCGGACCGATCCGTGCCGCCCGACCCGGCGAAACAGCGGCGATTTTCGTGGGAGATACGCTGGAAATTGGCCGGTGTTGTGGCCAGGGTACAGTGCCCGGTTTGCGATCCTAAGCAAACAACGGTAACATACAGCTATAATTAGAGGTTAGATATTGCTGGATGGACCAAGTTGTCACGCCAGGTGAATAATGCATATCACCATTGGCGGTGACGTTTCTGGGCTACAAATATATCGTATATGTTAGAACCGTCATAATAAGTTTGAAATATATGTCATTTAAATCGTTGACTTACCACGACATAAATCTAAATCTCACATTAAATAGCTGCAATATGTTATATAATAATTTAAGGCAGAATTACGTAATGGTAAGCCAACGCTCCAATGCGCGTTCAGTTGAAAATAATAAAGCCATTTATAATGTCAGCTTCACGCCACCCACACATGGCCACCGGAAAATGAATGTCAATCCTATAATTTTGCGCACAACCTGCAAATACGAACAGAGAACGATTTTAAAGTTCACGACCAGACTTTACTTCCGTAATGAAGCTTTTCATCGATTAATGCGTTGCATAGAATCGTTCATGAATAAATATAAATTGGCCATCGCACAATGAAAATAATAGGTCACACGCAGTTATAATCCGATTGGTATAGAAGTTGAGGGGTGTACTCCCGTCTCAAAACTAACCTCAAAAGAAGCCGCAGGTCTTCTGCTTGGAATGGCTCAATATGTAGATTAATACCTACTTGAGTCGTAGGCTTGACATGAACTGCTTTATTCTTCCAACATTACATATCTCAAACTTGTCAGTGTTTCAGGTTTTAATTTCCATCGCGTTTATGTAGTCAGCCCATCAGCTTCCTTGAGCTTTTTCAGTGGGTTGCCGACTAACATGCAAACCAGCGTGAACGAAACCGCGAGACTTAAAAAAAAACATACGATAACGTTTAAATGTCATTTCCCACATGTAAGACTGATAGCCACATTATACAGGATTCATCAGGAAAAAAGTTAATCGGATACACAAAGCAAAGCTGGCGTTCGGTGAGCTTAGCCTACCGCACAGTGGCTAGCGTGATATTGTTCCGCGGGTAATATTGCAACGTCAATCACTGCGTGGTGATAACCATCAACTTCTGTGTGCACTTGTGCACGGTAGCGCACCCCTTCCCTGGTGATTTGGCTGAATGTGGCTGCTGCAACAACTTCCTCTCTCTATCGAGCGCGCCTCTTGTTTCTTAAACCTTGAATGCGGAATTCGTGCATATTGTACACACCGTACGATTCTACAAGCCCCAAGTGCATCCAGATACACTACTTGCACTGACCAATAGTCGCTGTCCTGTCGACAGTGGTTTTGACTTTTGACTTATCAGAGTTGAGGTGACCGTGACTTGCACCCCTATCCCTGGTCAGTGGCTACCGACAATACAATTTTATACAGATGACTTCAATTGTGACTTTTTCGATCAAGCAGCATGCCTACCTGTTTATCTTCATATGTTTATCATCTCTTGATATTGGAAACTGGGTGGATGCTCCCGCTGATGACCGATTAAATGAGCCAAATCACAATCACCCAGCTCGCGCCTTAGTCGATGATTGAGTTCCTGGACATAACCTTCCTCGTCTCTCCCTTGTACACCACCTTGTCTCGTCTCTCGTACTCACACAGTCCATCCTCCCTCCGGCCTCCCCTCTCAGTTGCGCGGTATGGAAGCCTGCAGAGACGGTCGGCCGGGCGTGGAGGGGGAGGGGGGAGGGGGCTGAGTCGGATGACGTCAGCCCGCGTGCTCGACTAGCCATCACCCTCGCATGGGCCGTCAGCGGGCACCATGGGTCAGTCTGCAAACCGTCACCACTGATCGAACGTGGAAGCCTGCACATGACGAGTAGCGGATACGGTGGTGAAACTGATGAAATCAATCCATCTCGCGAAATGGAAGTTTGCTAGCGGGAACTTGAAGGGATAGTTGCCACCCGGAAGAGAGCCTTACCAAAGTGAATGAAAGATCGACCATTGACGCTTCGCATAATTGAAATTCCAACTCATGGTAAACTGATTGGAAGTCTTAACATGTATCGTAACTGGTTCGTCCTCCTGAGCGTCTTGAATTCAAAGTAGCGATACAGATTCCTCTTCATATAAAGTCAACCTTTCAGAGGGCGCCTCTTCGAGCCCACCAGTCGAAGCTAGCAGCACAAGCAGGCTCATCGCCAGACCCCTTCCGAGCTGTTTCCGTCCTTGCCCGCCCTGTGACCTTGACAATCCACCTCCCTCCCCTAGACCGGCCGAAAGCACGCGCCGGCCGGGAAGGGGAAAGGGAAGGCCGCTGCACACTGGCCGGCCAGCTGCGCGCGGCGCGGCGCCGTTCCGGGGGCACTGACTGGCGACAACTGCCGTCGGCCGGCCGTATTTACTGCCCCACTGCGGCCGGCGAGCTCCGCCAGGCTGCCCGACAAAAACCGGGCACGCCGCCGCATACAGCCACGGCACCCACCCAGACGGGCAAAAACCCACGGCTGTGGCCGTGCCATGAATGACGTATTGGCGATCGTAAGTTTTATAGTATTGCAAAAAATGAAGTTGCGATTTACGCAGCGCCAGAGCAGGATACCTATAGTATTGGATCCTCGATCTGAGACCTGAAATCGTCTCGAACTACACAGATGTGAAGCACATTTTTCCTTTGCCGCCACAACTCCGTCACAAGACTACACGGTACACATAAACACACGCTGCTACTGTATAGTAACCGTGGCCGAACCAGGAAGTGGCCATTGTCCCCGTCTGTTGCAGGCTACATTCCACACTACACAGGTAAAATCAGCAGCTGCTGTATCTAGATGTACCGACAACTGCCTCCATGAGACATGGCTGCTGAGCCGCGGTTTCCTATCGCGGAGTTAGTGTGAGAAAATGTTCGAGTTATTTAGCGTGTCGATCAGTTTCGGTTCAGTGATCTCCACACATGGGAACAAACTGTTCGATACAGGTGCACGACGTAGCTGGCCCATGAGTCGATGTTAAATGGTCATGCTGGGCTGATCACACCACGCTGAATAGTTGGACTTTCCCTTTTGGTGGGTGTTGTGCTCACCTTGCATTACTTCTCGGGGTAAGCTCTGCGTCATTTCTCATTTAAGCCGCTTTCCTCTTGACGACTCAGCCGAAATGCGGAAAGAAAATCAGCCATGGCCACCATGATTATAACAAGGACGGTCGCAGCATCCTCTGGCTCGTGTCACACGACTTGTTCCCCGTGTCGCTGATGTCGTCATTGGGACGTGCAGTCGGTGACGTCGTCTGACCAGCAGCCAATGCTGAGCTGTGGATTTTATGACGTCATTTCCACAGGTCGCCGGCCGACCTCGAAACACTGCCGAAACTTTCAAGCAGCGACAGTCAATGCCCTGTCGACCGCCAGCGCCGGTTTACACGAGTTCTTCGGCGACCATGACGCAAAAATTGAAAGCTCCTGCATTGCTTTTCCGGGAAGCATTCAGACAAGACCTTGAAACAGCTCCCTAGAAACGCCCGAGACACCCGCTTAGGTGGCTGCGAAAGATTGCAAATCCTTGAACCAGACGAGGGCAGGAGAAATCACTGCCAGGGGCGTGCTGTCTGATCACAAACGCGTATTTATTCGTTTACGTCATTTGTCTTCAATTTGCAGAAGCAGACTCGTGGAATGGTTCAGCAACGTAGCGCGCGTGCCGCCAGATAATTCGACTACCGACGACTGAAATTTGCAACCATTTTCCTCTTCAGACGGGCTTCTTATCCCGGCGCACGTGCTAAACTAATATCCCGCTGTCCCGACTTCAGAGACTGACGTCAAAACCGAGATCTAATAGCCTTATATTGATGCAGTGATACGGTGGGTCCTGGTCGTTCCAAAGCCGCAAAGGATATGGGGAATTCCAGACATTGAGGCTATAATATAGTGCTTTGTTCAAGGTATACGAGGCAACTATAACTTAGATAATTTTGTGCGCAAGCGTAACGTGCAATGTAAGCAACTATCGCAAACCCAAGGCCTTGGTATTAGGTATGCAGGTACACCAATGAGCTAATAACGAGGAGGCTGCGAGTTGCGACGGGCGACGGGGGGGGGAGGGGGAAGGATGCCATGATTGTTTGAAAGCGATGGGTGGTAAGACAAAGTTTGGTAGAAGCAAGTCTACCGTCCCGGAACTCTTGCCAGAATTATTGCATTGCAGAGGACTTAACCGTCCAAGAGACTGTTAAGTCCTGTTAAGAGACTCGTTGCATTCTTCATTCTCTTTTTATTGGAGTTGTTGAAATTGACGCAGTTCAAAATCAACTACGCCTTGCCTATCGACAATACAGAAGGCAGTAGACTTTTGCAATATCGCCACATGAAAAAGCCCAGCAAAGGTTCCGCCATGTTCTTACTGCCGTTGGCTTGGCTTTGGCTGCACACTGCACAGAACTTCAACTTCCGTTACCAACCAACAACATTTGCCATCAAAAGCAACCAACAACCACAACATAAAGTATTCACAGTCGCACCATTAAAACCGCCGGCTAACATGGTGTGATGACTTGACGTCAGTTCCCAGTCCTTCGAATTCCCTTCCCAGCGTCTCCCTGGAGCGTCTCGGGCTGGAGCGTCTCCCTCTCAAGTCCAGCACTGCATGTGACAACCACCATCCCCTGTCGGACGGTGCGCAGTGGATAGACGGAGTGGTCGTACTCCTTTCTGAGTCGGATGCGGCGCTCCTGGCCCGCTGAGGTCATTCACTGCAGACATTGACCCAGCTAGGCCAATAGCTGGCACCGACCGAGCGCCTCGCTCGTTATTGGCTACGCTGTGCTGACCGAGTGGTACCGATGATCACTAACCAATGGCTAGCGATAGCCGATTGGGAAACGAGCATAGATGATACAGCTCCATTACAATTTACAAAACAGTTTAGTTGACAAGCCTTGTATTTATTTATCCAAGTGAGGCCTATGTATGTAAGAATTCTGGGTACGGTCCCAAGACGGTGGAGTTCCGTCTGCCAACTTCCTCTGTCTTTCCCCACCCACTGTTCTCAAACTGTCACCATATACCGCGTCCACTACCGCCCGCCACCGCCCACCGCCCGGTCCACCGCCGTGCCGCCGACCTCCCTTCCGAGGTGGTCCGACGGACCGACGGGCCGTCGGACCGACGGCAGCGGCGGACCGACCGCGTACCATCGATCCGCCCCGCCGCGCCGCCGGCCGGGCCTTTCGATTTCAGCCGGCCCGCGTCGGCCAGTCACGTGAGCTGACCGGCGGCTGCCGGAGGGAGTCACGTGACCGAGAAGTGGGTCTGCTGGTCAATCACTGACCGGAGGGGTCATCATAGGGGTCGATTTGGGGGTCGGCCCGGTTCACAAACCATGCCTGTAGTTCGGCAAACTTTGAGTGGATTATAAGTGGGGTTTCCGATCCATCGCATGCTGTGCGATGGTTTGGAGGTTATTGCTGATTAAAAGGATATCAATGTCAGCAGCAGGGATGCGTCGTTAATTCTCAGACATAACACGTTTGACCTTCCGCCTAGAAACACACAATCAGCTGTTAGTGATGTTCAGATTGCACTAGTTCCGAACAATGTTCTCTATCAGCAGAGCTTTTCCTGGATATCGTCCACTGCCGTGACTACACGTTCATGTTGCCACGAGTACAATCGGTTCTCGAGTCCACTTAAATCTGCCATCTTAGCACTTTATCCCTCATCCGAAAATGCTCATACTCGTCCCGTCTCGAGCCAGCCGTCTCATCCGATTCCTCTCATTAGCTAGTCCCACACCTGTTATCGTTTTGGTGGCTCCATGTTCGAAGATCACCGTCTAACTTCCTTATCTGCCTTGCCACCACTACCTATTCGCTACCGCCGCCGCCATTCTCCTTTCGCCGTCGCCACCGAGGAACTACCACTCCTCCTCCACGCGCCCGCCCGTCGCCGCCGTCCTCCTCCGCCGCCGCTAGCGTAGAACTACCACTGCTCCTCCCCCACCGCCCGGCGCTCGCCGCCGCCGCCGCCGCCGCCGCCCAGAGAGCCCGTCTGTTTTTGTGCTGCCGCCGTACCGTTAGGTGGGGAGACGGCCGGTCGTTTTTGCCATGGCCGCGGCGCCCGACCGCGCCGGCCGCCCCACCACGGCTGTTTACCTGGAAACGCGAGAGAGGCGGTGGCGGAAAACAGCGGGCCCGAAAACCGTCAGGGGAGAGGGGCGGGCCGGCAGAGGAAGGGTTACCCGAGCAGGGAGGCACGCACCAGCTGTGCGCCGATGATGGGTCCCTGGTGAGGAACGATGCCAGGTAATCGGGCCACCACCTAGCAACGAACGTGGTGCTACGCTGTCATATTGCAATGGGTTGTAAGCTCCAGTACGATAAAGGGAATGCTACATAGAGCACCACCTGCGAAGGATTATTCGGTGTAATAGCCGAAGCTCATGAATGCTTTCGACCCTGGCGGCCTTCAGCCCTGCATTTAACATGGCTCACGGTAATAAGGATTTAGTTCACGACGGAGCGCGACCGGCGGCTAAGCGGTCACGTGACCCTGCCCGGGCCTGTGGACTGCGGGTCACGTGACGCGGTAGTGACGTGAGCGGCACGGGGTGACGTCAACGCGGAGCGGGCTTCCATCAAGTGCCCCGCGCCCGTTACCGGACACAGGCCACGGCGATGGGGAGACCTGCCGGGCCCGGGAGACGCCGGAGGCCATACAAACCAGCGTGGCAAAAGGAGAAAACCAGCGTGCCGACAGGGGAACGCAGAGCGGGTCTGTTTGGATGAATCATAGTAGGTCGGTCGCCCGTCCCGTTACCGTTGCTTTGCCGGTTGATCAGATAGATATGAGCCAAATTCACGAGTATTTTACACACACGGCTGGATTTATTATTAGTTCGTCCTGTACTTGTTTTATCTTGCAAACAATTCACCAGTTTCATCTGATAAATTCACTGCAGGTGTTACCTAACTTCCACGCATACAAAGCTCTTTTTGCTACACAATCATGTGCGTTGCAACAGTCCTGTGTTCTGAATAGGTGAATGGTACTATAAATATAGATGATAAATTGTGTTTGAATTCTCTACACGCATAACTTCAAAATATAATTGTGTTAAGTTCATTTGGAAGAGATGCAAAGCAAAAGAATGCATCATACCTAGTTATAAATTATGACTAAATCTATTAAAAGGGCCTAAGTATACCCACGCAGGCAGTAACAGAACGAAACTCGTCCAATGGAGTAAGAATGAATGAACGTATACCTTTTTTAGGAAATACTAGGCAAGAAGTCAGAACAAGGATCTTTCCAGAAAAGTGAAACGCGCAAAACGTCATGAGTGGCGCTGAAAACGAGCGTCTCGACACAACCAACCAGAAGAATATACAATGAGGAAAGCTGCATTATATCCAGAGCAGCGGCATTAACAAAACGTCCGGCTAGAAACTTTATGCGACCTTTTTCTGTCGAATTTCACTATCGCTTTCAGTCGGGAACGGGACGGCGCGGCGCGAAGTCAAACGGACCGAGAGTGAAACCATTTCGGTCACAGGCCGATGACGCCTGTGCCGCCGCGGCCACGGTGTTTTGTCCTGTTTTTCGGGGTGGCGCCGGCACGCGACGGCCTGTCCGCGCTGGCTCGTTATCCAGGAAGCGGGCTCAGATCCATTGACAGACGGCCACCTGCCCGGGCGCTCCCCCTTTCCCTTTCGCCGGTCATTCGGCGTGCGGAAAGAGTACCTTTGTGGTCGTCGCCGGGTCGGCCGGCGCGCGCGACGCGAAAATAGTCAACACACGGCGGCGACGGTCGCGGCCGAAAATAGGGCTGCCAACCATCGCCTGTCGCTAGCGGGGAGGAAGACACGAGGACGGAAGGCGCAGGCTGAGCACGAGCAGTGACAGCTACGAGCAGTGAGCTCCAACATTCGAGAGGCCTGGGCAAGACCAAAAAAAGTGGTGTGATAAGATAAGTGACGCCACTTGTCGTTATTATCATTTTTCCTTACAGTCTTTTCAATTGATTGACGAATCGATGAGTAGTTTAAGCTGAATCAGACATAGCGTTTATGTTTGTGGACGACATTCGTGGCCTTGGGCACACCTATATGACTACATGCGTCATATAAAACGGCACCCAGTAAGTTGCGAAGTGGTGAAAAACTTCAGCCTAATGTCACGCCAATTTCACGTTTACATGGGTAGCTGATCCGTTCTAGCAAGTCCAAAACATGCGGAAGAAAGGCGACTATTTAAAGAAAGAAATAGCAGGTCCATATTTAAAGCCACAGCATTACGTGACGAACATGATCAATTGGTTTACTGAAGCAGTCATAAATCCGCGTGGATTTACACACGAACGTGACATATCCTTAGAAAGCTTGGAACATTTTCAGGCATACAATCATTGCAATATTTTATAAACGGGGTTTGAACACTCACTTTGCCTGTGTATTGCGTCTAAAAACCAGCGTTTTAATGAAAAGCGCAGCCAACAAATCAAATGGCATATGAGACGGAAACGATGTTAAAGGCAAAGTTACATCTCACCGGTTGCATTGATTTCAATGTGGAACGGTTCCCGGTAAGGCCGTCACTCTCCCCTATTACCGCTTCTCCCCTATCTCACCCCTTCTCACCCCACACGACCCCCGCCCACCAGGACACAGGGGACAATTGGAGAAACCCGACGGCAAAATCAGATCTTATCTCGTGAGGAGAACAATTAGGGACTTCTTTGGCGGCCGGCCACCATGGACCAGGGAGAGCTCTGCTGTAGTTACACGGTCGGGATGTGGGCACCCACCCGTGACAGCGACTAGTGTGAACTGTGATACGCCGCGGCGGAGGTGAAATTAAAGTGGACATGCATGAGAAGAATCAAGATGAAGTGTGCGGTGGCCGGTGGGTGCTGATTGATGTCAGTTGATGTAAGATGCGCTGCTGATTTTACTTTCTGGTACGATGCGGTTCTGGACATTACGCGAGAAGTTGTACACTTATTGCGCTTATTATCACAGAGTTCGAACAAAGTACCCATCGGTCGCCTACTCCCAATGCCTCTGTCGAGCAGACCGGGCGTCCCATGATCTATCCGATCTCCCGATCGCACTAGGTACCTGATCGCTCTGACTAACCTGTTCTACACACATCTACCTACCAGTTCCGTTCACCACACTCTACCCTCATCTCACTCTACCCTCTATTCAGTTACTCACTTCGCTCGCTCAAACCCCACTTCACTAGCATACCTCTTGCCTACCCCGCTCTTTCGCTCTACCTTCTCGCCTCCTGCGCGACTCGCCGCCGTCTCTGTCTGCCTCCGTGCAGCCAAGGTCGACACAGTGCCGGTACCGTTAGCGTGGGTCCACGACCTCACACTACCGCCGAGCGACATGGGCTCACACTGTGTGCACGTCATCTTGCAACGAATCATGACTAAGGGCGCGGAGAGAGTATGAAGGAGGGAAGATGAGATTTAATCAGAGAACGAGAAGGGAGGGATGATGACCGGTGTATAACTTGAAGTTGATGAGATTCGGAGCAGCAGAAGTTAGGCAGGGTTGGATAAAAGCCGGCTTAAATTGAATTTATGCCAGCCAGTGGTTTAAACCGGTTTAAACCGGTTTAAACCGGCTTAAATTAATAAAAACTACCTTCATTCAAAACATCTACTATAACTTATCTTGTGGGTCAGTGTACTCGTTGGTGACTGTGCAGAGTGCAGGAAGTCAATACCGTGTCATTTGGTATTATGTCAACATTTTGGCATGTGATTACGGAGCGAGCGAAGCGAGCGTAGTCTTTCCTTAGATTAACGGAAATTTCTGAGTATGAGCGGCCGGCCGGCCGGCCGTGGTCACGCTTTTGCGAGGCTTATATCTCAGCAACCACTTGACCGATTTACACGCGGTAATTTTTGTAGGGTAGCTTCATTCCTTCTACCAAGTATTGGACTATTCCCGATGCATGTGGGTGACCCCTTATGCACGTGCCACGTGCAAAACGAAGAGGTGTCACTTTTGTAATTGTTGCAATATCTCGGTAACTACTTGGCCGATTGCGCTGAAAGTTGGCATGTAGGTAGGCACCCACTAGGCACTGCATATACATGTGCCAGAGTTGGGGTGCTGCTGCACGTGCGCACGTGCAGGGGTCGTTTCCAGATCTCGGGAACGGCTGGACCGATTGCGCTCAAATTTGGTACACGGTTAGGGACCGGTTAGTAGGGTGCCGTGCACAAGTCAGTTGGGACCCATTTTGCACGTGCGCACGTGCAGGGTGCCGCTTCCAGATCTCGAGAACGGCTGGGCCGATTGTGCTCAAATTTGGCACATCGCTAGAGACCAGTTAGTAGGGTGCCGTGCACAAGTCAGTTGGAGGTACCCCCTCGCAATTTCGCACGTGCAAGGCCCACCCTCTCGCTCGCTCCGTTAGTCGCCCCAAAAGGCGTTATACTGGTTATGTTGACAATCTGGTCAGTAGGTAACTAAGCTAAGAAACAAAGTAGGTATAAGGCATAAGCACATTCTAATCTTAACATTCGGTTTACCAGTTGAAAGTCTCACTTTGTTTTACATGTAAAATGTATTCTGGCCAATCGTCTGGGGACTGGGCCAGTAACACTAGAAAAAAATATTTATCATGGTGTCACCCAGTCTGTGATTTTTTTTTTAATTGCACAGGAAATAATTGTAACAACTCATCATTTATAAATATTCTGGAATGTTCCTAAAGGTTTGTGTTTTTTTTTTTCAGGTAGTGCATGTTTTCTTGGTATAACAGTGTCCCTAACTAATCACACTCATTATTGTTTTTTTACATGAGCTTTGGAGAAATAATGGTGGCCGTGCTGTCAATTCCTTTGTTTAGTGTCACTGACTGCTTAAGCAATAGTCAGTTCCCTAGTAAATAGGCAATGTTCTGCATGATAGTTCTTAGGCCTTACCATTCACTGATCCTTGCACCATGCATTTAGCATTAGGTCATGTTTGCTACAGCTTCTCATAAAATTGAAATTGGTTTCTTTATTGAAGCTGTCTCCAAGATTTTTCATTCCATGAACCACCCATGTAAACAACTAGTTGTGTAAAACACTGCAAATCAAAATAAACATTTGATGCAGGGTGATACAGATCAATAATGAATGACATAAAGTTAACCCCTAGGAAAAAAAAAAACAAGTTAGCGTGTATAATTGAAAGGTGTGTAAAGAAAATGTGAAGAGAAGAAGCAGTTAAACCCAAGTGATGTTACGACAAGTTAACGTAAGTGGCATTTATTATGTTGGTGCACACTGGTTTAAACCGGGGTGGCTTAAATTAGTTTATGCTAGCCGGTTTAATCCATGGATTAAACCGGTTTAAACCGGCTGCTGGCATAAATTTGCCAACCCTGAAGTTAGGTATGTACTTACCTACCTCTCTTACCAGACACTCGGCGACCATGGTTGAACTTCAGAGAAGGAAACATATTAAAACAGTCACTTAGGAAATTGTGGCCAGTCAATAATAAATGTTGGTTAAGCTAGTTGCAGAAGATGACCTGGTGCACTGTAACGGTCGTGACCCAGCAATTTTAATAGGTATAATATTTTTGAGTCAGAATTCAGATAGGTTAGCAGCGAGGATGCGACAGTAAATCAGATCCTATTATTTACTTTCGATTATAATTTACCCTTATCATTCCGTTTTGTAAATAAAACATAAACAACGTATATCGAAACATACAATATGTTGAACAGCATTGAATACTAATCTGTCACTGACACGCATCGCATTTCAATGTTGATGTTCGCAGAAATGATGGATGTCGAATGCAATGCTGCTCATTGAACCAAGCTCACGGCGTATCGCATGCCCACATGTGATATGACGATGTGTATCCATGTGTAACGACTGGTCTGTAGCCATTGCCAATTTGTTTCGTCCCAGGTGCAGCCATTTATACTCGATGCACTGGACCAGACTGCCTGTGGTATAAATCGCTGTACGGCACATGTGCTGCTGTATGTGTTGTAAAGTTACGTCATTATTTTGGCAAACGTTCCGACTTATTTCGCATAAAAACTTATTTTCTTGAAAAATCATTACGATATTTGGAAACAAAGAAAAATTTAAGTACCGAGTGAAAAGTACGAAAATCAGAAATGGGCAGAACGGCTCATGATTTTGGATGAGCACGAGTTGTATATACCAAAAACAATATTTGTCAGTAGTAGCTGAAAACATTCAGACATTCAGCTACAGGGGACGACGATCAGACCAACACATGCCTTCTGTTTCAGATACCGGACAAAGCTACTGGAGCAAGTTAGACCGGTCGGAGCCACGGCGAGGGCATCAGAGAACTCAGGTGAGTAGCCTGCATGGGGGCCAGGCAGCCACGGAGCCACCGATTATGTAACAAAATGACAGGCCCGGCATTCCTGAACTATAAAGCATTACAGACCCATCCACTGCAAACCGTGAACCGACTACATCTAATGCACATTAAATGTCATTTGCAGTATATGTAATTCTTTCGACTTCGTGATACATTGCGCTGTCCACTTTTGGAGATGGCCATGCCTTAAGAGTGCATAAGATCTTGATAGAAGTTAGTCAAGCTGACAGAAGGCCATAATTTTGGCGAGATTCCACTACACAAACTATTTGAAGCCCTGTTACGATTATGCTTGAGCTGTTCAAGTGGTCTGCCGACAAATGTGATGGAGGAAGTTTGACAGAAAGGCTGAAGTCATGATGTCGCCGCCAGCCGGTAAAGTATTTCTGCTCCATGATAACTTGAGACCCTGAAATGGTCTTGCTACCAGACAGAAAAGGTCTAACCCGACAACAAAGTGGCATGGTCGCATTTGTGGAGCGTCTGTTCTCGGTTCTCGGTTCTCGGTCTTCTCGGTCGTTCTCGGCCGGTCATAGACAAGGGCCGTGGTCGGCCAGAGTCTCACGATGAGAGTGGTGGTAGTTCAATAGACTTGTGTCGTGGTCAGTCAAAGACCCATAGGCTGTGGCCAGTCAGAGACTCGGAACAGTGTGTGGTCAGTCAGAGACTTCGCTGTGGTAGGTCAGAGACGGTTTGGTTCGTGATCTCTTGGGTCTGGCTGGGCAGACTCGCGCCATGGTCAGTCAGAGGTTCAATATGTGCACGGTATGCCAGAGACTCGGTTCGGTTTGTAGCCGGAGACTCAGGTCGTGGTCGGCAGCTTCCCCAGCCGGCGCGCCGCGGCGGTCGACGGCTGCCTCAGCTGGCTCGGCGGCTCGGCGGCTGGAGGCTGTTTGTTTGAGAGAGGAGCTGGCTGATTTATGGCGGTTCACTGTACCCCGCAGCAGCCGCCGGAGCCGCCGCAGCCAGCCACGTCACCATGGCTCCTCCCGGCTCCCATCGGTGTTACAGTAAGGGAGCGAAACAGTGGAGAAATAAGATTTTGGGACGCGCCTTCTTATACCATTCTGGCAAAGGCCAGATGATTAAATCATTATATCTTGCACAAAAAAGCCCCCAGTCATTTTTTAAACCTGGATACTGGGAGGCATGTAATTATACCATGAGTATTGTGGAAAAATGTTTTTATCATTGTCCCTAGTCATTCATGCAGTATGTGGATTGTAATGATCACCGCTCAGAAGTGATTCTCAGGAGTAATACGAGTGATTTTCTTCAGTTGCTTTGTTACGCGGTTCGCAGGCGATTATTCCAAGTCACCGTTTTATTGCATGTTTAAACAGAAAAATCAAAACGGGATTAAAGCCTCATGCACCATTTAAAGGGACCCTCCCACCTTCAAAAAAGTATATGAATGGGCATGAAAGCGATGTCGCTCGGTTCAGAAAGAGCGAAAACGAATATCTACCAAATTTCATCGAAAAATATTCACCGGTTTTCAAGATATTAGACTTTTACTTTTGTTTACTTTTTGGGATCTCCGCTGTTCCTATAGCGACTTTATTTGAAAGTGCGGCATTTATTGCGCGCAAAGCAGCATATACCACCGCGTGCTACAAAACGTTTTAGTCAAACATTTAAAAATCGTTAGATATCTGCGCTGACGTCACACATTCAGAGGGGTATTCCTATGCATTAGCCCCTCTGAATCAAAATGCTGCAATTTTGAAATTCAATATTTCCGATTTAAGGCATTTCTCGATGTTGTGAGTGCCGAAACCGGTGATTGTGAGCCAGGGACCCCATTTTGGCTATCTCAACTCAAATCTAATGTTAAGGTGGGAGGGTCCCTTTAAGTCTCCCTATCGGAAGGATGTGGTAAACATACAGCGTCACGGCTAAACCAGAGGTAACGGTGAAGTTAGTGATGGCATCGTTGTTCCAATGACGTCATAGTACGCTGCTGACTTCCTCCATATGTAACGTCGGCGGCCTACGTTCACCCATGCACCCGACGGTGCCGGTGCACCTGTTCATGACGAGCCGACATGGGCTCCCCAGGTCCGACCGAGATGCGATCGACAGTTTCGAACACCGGTTCGAGTTCCGATATTGCAGCTAGGGCGGACAGGGTCTCACCCAGACTCGACGAGCGGCTGTGACAGCCGTGGTCGACAGTTTTGTATGTCGGTCCGACAGCCCTGCCCAGACAGGCAGGGTCTCACCCAGACCCCGCGAGCGGCCGTCACAGCCGTGGTCTCGACTCTCGACACTCGACAGCTCTTGTATGCCGGCTCAAGTTCCAACAACAAAACCTATAGGCGAGAAGGGACGGAGGCACTCAGCCAGGCCCGGCGAGCGGCGCTGGACGTCAATGACATTTTCGTATGTCGCTCCGACAGCAGATGTCTGCAATCGCCGGTCGTTACGGTCTACGAACACAGCACATAGCTCTGCCATAAATCATCCTCATAAAACAACAACGACCCGAAAACCACGCCAACCGCCGCTGCTACGACAAAAGGTTCATGGCGGTAATATATTTTGTTTAGAGCGCGGTTCTCAGGGCAGCGTTGCGCGATATTCAGGAATAGGTGCAGGATTGTTTATCCATGTAGCCATGTAACTTCCAGTTCGCCATTGTGGTCATTAGGAAAGCGATCACTCGTCCGTGACACGTGGATGGTGTTCAGTGTAATTTTAATAGGGCTGGCACGCTGCAAAAGTTACGGTTTACAGTTTACACCCCGTCGCGATTTAGCAAGGCCTCGTAGCCAGAATCTTTTGGAAAGAGAGGCGGGGTGAAATAGAGATTAACCAAGGTTCTAATGATCCAAGTGAACAGCATTCGTAAGAGATTGCATTATGTAGCTTTTGTCTATGAAATTCTGAACCATACCATTGCCTAAACCTACCCTCTAGTATAAATATATAACCTGTAAAGTGCACACTGCACACGCGTCAACCGCCGTCCGCATTCCCTCCTACAATCCTATTTAGGCGTCATCCCACTGTATCCGGCGCTCACACCGCCTGCGGACGTCGGCTGACCCCTGCCCCGGGTCGCCGCGTCGGTGCCGATAGCGACCGCCGTTCGAGCCACGTTGGCCGCTGGCGACCGCCGTCCGACCCGCTCGGCGACGCGGCCGGGTCGGTCGGGTCGTGATCGGTCTCGGCACTCGGAAAACCACTCACGGGCCGGCGCTGGCGGTCGTGACCGGCCGGCCGTGATCGGTAATTGATGCATACTTCTGTGATGAATGGCTTCGGAAGGTCAAACAACGTGACCTACAGGCGTTCCATGGAAACGTACTGCCTGTGTTAGCCGCGGGTTTCACAATATGATACACCTGGATATTGTGAACTTTTGCAATATCACCTTGTCATTACACACAGGAATTCCGTGCTGGACCCGAGTCTCACGGTTAACAAACTTTTGTCAAGTTAATATGCCAATAATAAATGAATGAATGAATGAAACAAAAGATTTGCCAGGAGACTCGAGGTATGTGACGGTCAAGGTGAATATGTCATTTTTGAAGATCCGTTTAAATAAAGAAATGGCCAAATCACTCAGACCGGGCAGTTAGCTAACGTATTCATCTGTAACAAACTTTCTGTCATCCGGTGAATTTTATGTCTAGACATAAGAATAAAGCGCTCGAGTTAATGTAATGACGCTTTAACCCTCGAAGTGCGCTGTGGGACCTTTTCCTATGCGTCGATAGCCGTTTGCAACTTCATGTCTCCAATACCTGGAATCACATTAATACCACACACTCCGCTATACACCGTAGCAACTGCGGTCTTTCTATTACTCTCAGAAGGCATCAGCCTTGGCCAATTCACCGAGTTATGGGCACAATCAATAGGTGACCGGGTGAATACAGCCTGCTTCAGTGATCCGGGCTTCAGTGCGCTATTAGCGCGTCGATCAATATCAACTGACCGACCACACATGGCTTGGGTCGAATCAAAAGGTGGCAGAACCCACAGAAATGCGCACTTGATTAGGTCATCGTCTTAGCTAGAAGCAGCAGAGTCGGGTAAATTTTAAGAGGTAAGTCTGAAATTATGCCAATATTTGCGTTCAACTATGATGGCATAAGATGGTTCATGGCTTGTCGTAGGTGTCTCGGATACTTGCAAGTGACGCATAACAATTTATGTAAAGGATTTCCATGGTTTCATAAAGAAGTATAGCATGCGTAATTGCAAATACATAATAAAAGCGTCATTAAATCGACGGTAATTAAGACACGATGCTTAGGGATGGCAGCAGTTTTTGTGCGACCAAGCTGGAATGACAGGTTGAGGCGGTGAAGCGCCGCCCATACACATGAATAAATCTTGCTCGGTGTTTGAGATATGAAACTACGCATATGAAACGACGAAATTGGCCGTTCATTTTCACGCATAAGCCATATTGTCCTTTCATCACCGCCACGATTCAGGCGCAATATCAAAATATAATTCACCGAGTCACCTGGGAAGGACAACCACCATCGATGTTAAGGTTTGCTACTTTAGCCTAAGAAGTGTTTTCTTTTATTATGTGTATTGTGTGCATCATGTACCCCGTGCCGGCGCTGGGCTCGCCAGCCGGCCGCCGAGCAGAGCCGCCGCGCCGCTCTGCGGCACAGCCTGCGTTCAGGGGCACGCGTGCCTCGGGATTGGCCGGTTGAATCACGTGGTTCGAGCTGTAGTCGAGTTAGGTCGCGGCGGTGCGCGGGGAGTTGGGCTCTAGCATTGGACGCGGCCGGGTGTGTCGCTGGATCGCAGTGGAAGGATCGGTCTGCCCGGCCGTTTCAGAAACTCGGATCCACAGATTCATGTATAAACGGCTGTCTGAAAATCGGTAGTCGGTCTGCCTGGCTGTCTACCGGGGTAAGGAGGCTCGTTTATACGTGCGTCTGCAAAATTAAGGGATCGGTTTGATCTGCCGGTCTCTGTGACAGATTTGGACCCAACGCACCAACTTAACCATTTCACTTTGTACCCGACATCATGTCGGCTTGAAGGGCGGCATTTTTGGGGTAGTCCTCGAGCATATCTTCTCGGGATTCATTTGTCATATAGGTTAAGGGTAGAGCCGGCACTGCGGCCGTTGCTCCGCTGGCGATTGGTGGCTCTAGTCTCTGACAGTGGGCGTTGTTTTCTGGTGAGTGAACTGGTTTGTCTGGTTTTCTGGTTACTAAAATACATCCTCCTGGTGTATTTATACACTCTTTGACTTGGAATTGTAACATAGTCCTCCTGGGGCCGGATGGTCGGTTCGATCGGCTGTGCTGTTATCAGTCGGTTGGATCGACGTTTCGGTCTGATTCTTTGAAACGGTTTATTCGGCTGTGTTGTATCAGTCGGCTGAATTGGTTTGCCGGTCTAGTTTTGTTTGACACGGTCCGGTCGGCTGTGTTGTTATCAGTCGGTTGGATTGGTTTGTAGTCTCAGTTGTTTCATACAGTCCACTTTAAATACTTGGCATACAATTTGGCCTAGCTTTGAACCATGGAGGATTTGTTGGCGACCAGAACCAGACTCCGCTCAAAGGCGACCCGACTTTGTAATGACCTCCGATCGTATCGAGAGGCAGATCGTACGACGGTGGATCCTGACCAGCTTGCCCTCAAGCTTCACCACCTGGAGAAGCTGCGCCATGAGATGGAGGGTGTCCAGGGTAACCTGGATAAGCTGGATCAGTCAGATGATACCAACCACTTGCAGATTCTTGAGGACGAGATGTTTCTCGGTTCGCGCCTCCTTTCTCGCCTTGAGAAAGCTGAACAAGCGCCAGTCAGGGTTGACGCTTCAAACTTCGCGGGAAACGCAGACTTCAAAACGTCCCTCACCGTGAAAATTCCCATTTTTCATGGTGACGTAATGCAGTGGTCTGAATTTTGGGACTTGTTTGCCATATCTGTTCACAACAACTCAGGATACGCTCTTGTCCAGAAATTCGTGGTACTGAAATCGCACCTGGCAGGTGATGCTTTGCGCTGCATTGAGGGCATTCCAGTGTCGAGTGACGGCTACCTTCAGGCCGTGGCCGCGCTCAAGGAGCGGTTTGAACGGGATGATGTGCGGCGGGAGACGCTGATGCGTGACCTCCTGAACCTGCAACCCGTTCGACACGGCGACCTTAAAGGCATGCGGTCATTGATCGATCACTTGTCTGCGCGTACTCGAGCGCTCAGTACACTTGGCGTCCACCCGGAAAGCTTTTCGAGCCTGTTGCTGCCAGTCGTTAAGGATAAGATCCCTGAGGATTGGCGTCTAGAGTGGGTCAGGAGAGAGAGTGGAGACTTTACGGAATTTCTACACTTCCTCAACCGTGAAATACGGCTCCGGGAATCGGCAAGAGGGGTGTCAATGGTGCAGACACGACCCGTGGCCCCGTCCGCTTCCACTCAGTCTGTCACAAGCACTCTCACTGCGCGGCGAGAGCCCGGCACTGAGAAGCAGAGGCCCCCTCACGGGGCAAGGACCGTGATGTGTCCTGTTTGTCAGCAGGCGCACCACGGTCTAGAGAGGTGTGACAAGTTTCAAACCTTCAATCTGAAAGCCCGTTGGGAGACTGTGAAGGCAGTGAGGGCGTGTTTTCGGTGTCTGAAGTATGGACATCAGATTCGGGACTGCAAGTGCAGTCGGTGCACGGAGTGTGGCGGGCCGCACCACCCCCTGCTCCACAATCATCGTCCCTCGCCATCGAATTCACCCAGCAACCAGTCGGAACTGTCGCCCGGGGCTGTACCTTTCTCTCCAGCACGTCCTACTGACAGAGTGGCGCGCCCTGATGGCAGCCCAAGTGAACTCACGGGGCAGAGTCGCCACCGGTACAGTGCCAGTACGGCAAATGAGAAAGCACATTTCTTCCAGACGGCTCTCGTAAACGCTGTGGGACCCAAGGGTAGCCGGAAGGTCCGTATCCTCCTAGACGGAGGGTCCGACTCCTCCTACATCAGGAGCTCGCTGGCAGAGGAACTCGGTCTTCCCAGCACTGGCACGGCTACTTTTGCCTGCCTCGGATTTCAGGAGAAGGCTGAGGAGGCTCGCTCGTACGACAAGGTACAGGTGGAGCTCAGAAGCTTGTTTGGTGACTATTCTCTGAATCTTGACATGTGGAGCACAGATCAGCTGTGCTCGCCCCTTCCCACCTCTTCGCCACCCCCTGTTCCTGCCGGTCTGGATCTGGCCGACGACTTTGGTGGTGGCGAAGTTCATGTATTGATCGGCCTCGACAATCTTTATCGAATCGTGCTGTGGGGACAGGTGGAACTTGAAGAAGGGCTTAGAGCCATAGAGACTGTCTTTGGCTACGCCATTCACGGGTACCGCGGCGACGTTTCGCTGATACCGACCGGTCACCAGTCTTCCCACTGTCAGCTGAGACAGGTGGGGAGTCTGGATGAAGTGAGGGTCGGCCAAAATGAGGCCATGGATGTGGATGGCATGCTGCCTGAGCCACACTGGGACAAGCCAGTGGGCTGTTCCAATGAAATGAATTTGACGATGCAGTCGGATGATCGCTCACCATCCGATCATGGTTCCGCAAAGGCGGGAACCCCGCAGCAAGAGCTGCTCAATGCAAAAAAACCTCACCTGAGCGGTGACGACCTCCATAAAACGATGACTACTAAGGGTGGAGACACGACTCTCTCTGTCAAGGGGTCAAATGATGACACAAAACAAAATGGTGATGGCGGCGCCGGGCTGTCGCCAGGCAAACGCGACTCCTGGGCTGTCGCCCGGAGTCAGGGTCTCAAGCCCTCATCGCATGTTCCTGTGGAGTTCGTCCAATCATCTGCCGTGGACGAGACGGACCGGAGCCAATGGAGTGCTGTAGCACCCCGGCGACCTCGCCGATGCCTGTCGGCTCCGACGCGAGACCGTCGGCAGCCGCCTCCGAAGAGCCGACGTCTGCGGCGCCGCTGGAGGAGCGACGGGGCAAGATGGAGGTGGAGCCGGAGCTGGAGGACGACTGCCCCACTGGAGGCACCGTCTCTTTTCACAGCATTCCCACGTCTGTGGAAGAGGAGAAAGAAGAGGACGCAGCCGAGGACGCTGGCCCCCCGGTCCAAGGACCCATGGCCGGCTGCGGAAGGCCTGACCAGGCCCACAAGGACTGCCGCAAGTTGGCGTGCGGCCAGTGCCATGATGTGTCTTTTGTTTGTGATTTGTGCGCGCGTTGTGACTAGTGTGGAAAATGTGTTAACTTTTTGTTCCCACATTTTGGTGGGGAGGATGTTAAGGTTTGCTACTTTAGCCTAAGAAGTGTTTTCTTTTATTATGTGTATTGTGTGCATCATGTACCCCGTGCCGGCGCTGGGCTCGCCAGCCGGCCGCCGAGCAGAGCCGCCGCGCCGCTCTGCGGCACAGCCTGCGTTCAGGGGCACGCGTGCCTCGGGATTGGCCGGTTGAATCACGTGGTTCGAGCTGTAGTCGAGTTAGGTCGCGGCGGTGCGCGGGGAGTTGGGCTCTAGCATTGGACGCGGCCGGGTGTGTCGCTGGATCGCAGTGGAAGGATCGGTCTGCCCGGCCGTTTCAGAAACTCGGATCCACAGATTCATGTATAAACGGCTGTCTGAAAATCGGTAGTCGGTCTGCCTGGCTGTCTACCGGGGTAAGGAGGCTCGTTTATACGTGCGTCTGCAAAATTAAGGGATCGGTTTGATCTGCCGGTCTCTGTGACAGATTTGGACCCAACGCACCAACTTAACCATTTCACTTTGTACCCGACATCATGTCGGCTTGAAGGGCGGCATTTTTGGGGTAGTCCTCGAGCATATCTTCTCGGGATTCATTTGTCATATAGGTTAAGGGTAGAGCCGGCACTGCGGCCGTTGCTCCGCTGGCGATTGGTGGCTCTAGTCTCTGACAGTGGGCGTTGTTTTCTGGTGAGTGAACTGGTTTGTCTGGTTTTCTGGTTACTAAAATACATCCTCCTGGTGTATTTATACACTCTTTGACTTGGAATTGTAACAATCGATTAGCGTTTTTTTTTTCACCCAACTCTGAAGGAACTTGATAGTTTTCCGAGCGCATTCCCGATTTCCCTTTTCCAGCGGCTGATAATATCAATAATTTTTTTTTTTTTGAAATGCCCTGGCCGTTATATAACCGTGAGCAGCATCGAGTCATACAGAGCCGAGTCATCTCGCTACAAGGGCTCTGACATTTTCCCATGGTCCAGGAACCGCAGCCTGCTGGCTGCTACGACATAAAGCCGAGACAGGTGATAAGGTTCAATGGCCGGAACGTCAGCCAGAAGTCAGAACAAATATCCTGCCACAGACAGGTGCTACACACGAATTACAGCCTAATTTGCCATTTCGATTACCATTTTACGGCTGTTGTTGCTTGTTTGTCACTGACGTTTATGTTTATGTTTGTCAATGAGAGCCAAGGATACTAAAATGTTTTTTAATGACTGATGATATACAAAGCTGGGAAACTAGAAAGCACTCAGGATGGGGCTATTAAAAAAAAACGAGTAACTCAACATTCACTTCAGGAAAATGCTGTTTCTTCCTCGAATGTCGCACACATTTTCATACACACTAGGCATACTGTTAGGCAAATACCGGCAGGATTAAAACCATTTTTCGTTGACCACGGTCGCCCACTTGGGACAAGACACTGGACAGCTGTTAAAGCCGTCTTTAAGCGACCATTGGATGGCCTTCACCTACCGCCGCCGCGCCGGTCAGAGTGACCGGTCGCCACCGCAATGACCAGTCCCTGCTCGCCAGCTGGCGGCACTGCCTACCACTGACCGTGACCTTGACCCCTCCAGCTGACGCCTGATTGGCTGCTCGTCCCAACATGTCGCGACCCGTTGAGGATCGCCGGCCCATGGCGGATTGCCGATTCGGCGGTGATGCACTGGGAGGTCCACCTTATTGCAGACTGCAGCATTTTATGGTAGACAGCATCATTTGCCGTCGGTTACCACGGTCAGCCCGGTCCGAGCTGACTGTCCAGGTCTGAGACCCCGGAATGTGTCCACTGCTCTGTCGCTGAGCGCCGCGCCGGCTCGACACACCCGCTCCCAAACCTGAGCTGGCACGTGCCGCGTGGCAAGGAAGCGGCGGCTCCAGTCTCAGAGACCGCACCCTGACACCCGCGACGTCACACAGACTTGGAAATCCATGACGACACAGGCTCGGAGCACAGTCGCCACTCAGCGTCTCGGTGATTGGTTCAGAAGTCAGCCAGCACAGTACCGCTTCACATTACAAATGTGTTCAGCAGGCCGAATTTCACACCGGCAACGTTGACAAGTGGAGCTGTTACAAGCTGTTCGAATGCCGCAGCCAACTAGAGAAAAATCCAGAGTGCAGTCTTATCCGCCGTTGTTGCAGAGTTTCACGTCTATGCGTCAGACTTGCGGAAGGACGGGTGTGTTTTGTTTCACAGCCAGTGAGTCAATATCAGCTGGTGAGAACAAGCGGGCGGGACACTGACGGCTCTACATTCACCGAGTCACTCGAGGTCTGCCGGCGCGCCAGCGCACTGCCGCCGACCTGACACGTCGGATTCGATGAGCTGATGAGCTCCTGGTGACCGGGCTGTCTCAGCTAGAGTGCACTAAGAGTGCAGGACGTTCCATATAGTTCAAAGTAATGCCTTGTTGTCGGCTACTATTAATGAAATGGATTAATTTCTTGAGCGCAACGAAAAGGAGTATCATAAATGACTGCAGTTTTGTCACTATCGTAGGCGAAAAGTGTGGAAACATATCAGAGATTCCTTGCTGTGGCATTGCTCAGTTTCTTGTAATTGAGCTGTGGTGTACGTTTCTTATGAACGTCTTACTGAATTCCGAGACGAAGGTTTTGACATTAACAAGGACAGGTTAAAGATTAAAGGACAGGTAAACGAGAGTTTTCCCCATACCATGACGACTGGTCCTCCTTTTCCTACAATATTTAATGAAAAATTATATTTGTAGTTGCTACTCTGCCGATGTAACATCAATGCCGGAGCAGCCTCCAACTCATCGCATCACATTCTAATCATACTAATGAAGCCCCTTCGAGCTTCCCCGCTCGCCCCAGGTCACCCCTGTCCGTACGGGTAGCCGCGGGTCGCTCCAGGTCGGTGTGGGTCGCGCGGGTCGACCGCGACGCTCGACCTTGCGTCGCTGCGGCGGAGGCGGCTGGCGCGCGAGGCCGCTGTGAAAGTGCGCCGGCTCGCTCAGTGTGGCCGGCGAGGCGGCAGAGCTAGCACGCGTGACGCTCCTGGTCGGCGACGGTGACGCGCGCAGCACGTGACTCCGGCAGTGCGGCGCGGGTGGTGTGACGGAGCGGCCGGAGACTGAGACCAAGCCGGACACAGACCAGGCAGGAGAGGAGAGAAGACGACAGGACGGCGCGCGGCCCGGGAGCCCGCCTCGGTATGCTGTCCTGTGCCGGACACGCAGAACTGCAGAAACGCAAGTAAGGCCCGTTTGTGTTCTTTGTGGGCTGTTAATTTGCTTGCCACAAACGCTCGTCAGCACAAAGTCCAGGTGGAAGCCGCGCAGGTGCCTTTTTGCGAGCGTGACCTCAGATTTTCCCGGTACAAAAACCTCGCTACTGAATGGCACCTGGATTGCTTTGACAGGTCTCCCGGCGTTAATTTGCATCAGCCGACATTGGCGCTGTTCGTGCGACGATAGCTCGGCCACCATCGGGTGTTTTTGTGCAAGTTGGCGGCGTTAATTGTGTCAAGGTCGCCTGTGCGCGGGTGGCATCAGAGCATGCGGGTTGGGTCGGACTGGGACAGACGCTGATTCACCCATATCGGCGGGCGGCGCCCGTGGATCACCGGGAAAGCTCCAGATCCAACGACAAAGAGTAGAATTGTCTGCTCGGTGCCGTTTAGATGAAGATGATACCTGTTGTGGTTGACTTGAATTGACAGATTTTGACCAGAGCTGCTTCCGAATTCGGTCATACCACGACATTCGTTTTTGCTCCTTGCTTTAGGTCCACCGTTATGGAAGGTGGAGCGTTAGAAATCCTTATGGAGGATTGCAGTAGTTCACTTATGTGTCGATATACTTCGATAGACAAGGCATGTTCTATCATAATCCAATTGATCAGTTACAACATCAGCCGACAGCGGGCATGTCGAGAAGTCGTGTAATGCAGCGTCCGCGCTGTAGCTCGCCCGGAGCGGCGGCGGACCCCCATCGATCCTGTAGTGATCCCGCGGAGCGGATCTCTCCCTGTCCTGCAGAGCCTGCGTGCAGGTCCTCCCAAGGTCGTCCGACCCATCTAGTCCCCATTGACCGCGGGCGCCGCCGGCTGGTCGGCCCGGCCCGGCCCTGTCACACAGCCCGCCGTGCAACAGGTGCAGGCGCCGCCCGAATTGGGCGGTCTGGAAGGTCGCACAGCGCCGGTCGCCGCCGGGGCGGCTCGCTCGCTCACCGGCCGGGCCGCCGCTCCATTGTGGGTCAATCCGGACGGCCAAGGTCCACACAAGGTCAGCCGGAGCGAGGGTTACCTACTCGCGGTGCGGTCGGTGCGGTCGGTCGGAGCCGCAGACACCGCCGCCGGCGCACCGCCGATGTGGAAATGGATATTTCAGAGCACGGCTCGTTACAAGGATCTCTCTTGTTATCACTAATCGATGGTTGCATCTGAAGTTCACACCCTCGCAGAGAGGCACATGTGAGACAGCCCACGATTGGTAGGGTGATTAGCTGATTAGGATATATTTCGGAACAGACGCGTCTGTGCGTGTCCGACGCTGAAGTGTTTTTCGCGTTTCCAGATAAGTCTTCGCTTTCATCATCGGCTTTTGGATCGATAAGAAAACATACGCACTTTCGCTGTTATAATCTACCCTTCTGCTGTATGATGGGGCTTCGCACATATTTTGTAATACCCACTTATTTTTCTTTTTTGACCAAGCAGTTGCGTAGTACGTGGTGCGATGAAACAATATCATAAAAGCGCATGTTGTCAGTTGCGTATGTTGCTGGACTATGCACATCGCAGAAAGTTAAATCATAGTAACAGCTGCGGACCAACCGTAAACGTGTTCACCAATGTGAATCCCACGCACACGCACCCCTCCGAGGTCGCGTACCCATCCACCGTGTCCTCCGGCCGGGCCGGTCTAAGCGCCGGCCCTATCTGATCTGGCGCTCTGCACGGCCCAGTGCGTGAGCGGCTGCGGGGCCCCCGCCCGCGGGGCGCGCTGACCCGGTTATACGCGTGCAGCGCCCGCACTCTGTGCGTGAAGCCCCGGGGCGTCCCGGCAGCGCCGAGCTGCGGCCAGCCGCTGCCGCCTGAGCGACAGTAAGAAACCCTAGCTGGGTGGCGGGACGGCGGCCGGCGCGGCGGCAGCCTACCATCGATTCCGTGCGTCCGGTTTCCCGGGGATACGAGGCACGGCGGTCCGATGGGCTGCCGGAGACTGCCGGCCGCACCTGCAGTCCGGCGACACCGCCAGCGGCCGTAATGAGCTGGTGCAGAAGGCGGGGAGCTCTGAGAGCTGCCGTCCCGCCGGGGAGACCCTAGCGACGCACATCGCTTCCGTGAGCGCCGAGCGATCCCGCGCCGGGCTCGGTAATGGTAGAAAAGGCGATCGGGGAACCACGATGGAACCCTTTGCACAGTCAATGTAGGTGGAGTGGAGAGTAATTGGATGTCTACGACAACCCTCTGATGCCAGGACAGCTATAAGAGTACGAGTACCATTCCGCATCCGCTATGCCTTACTGGAGTATGCATGGTCTCTCCCCAGCGTCTGAGGAGTGCCAGCCATCGTAGTCGGATATATCGGACTGACATTTGCCTCTCTGTCTTTCAGGTCCGGACCGTTCGGAGCAGCCGGACCCTAGCAGGTCAGTCAAACGGCCCACGGCCGGTAAACGTCACTAACAAGCACCTCACACATCGCACTCAAAATGACCCAGGGACACTCTCAATATCAGCAGCGGCATAAAATACACATCCTCCAAAGTCGATGCAGTGTGGAAATTAACCGCGCATCACTTCGGCACAAGCATATTGCTCATCCGTGCCGACGTGTGCGCCCGCGAGCACGACACCGAAATCATCTGTCAGCCCGTTAACCTTTGGCAACTTCCCGCCGGGCGAGGTGTCGCCGTGACTCAGACAGTGGCAGCGCCAGTGGCACGACCCAGTCCGGTTCCTAATGGCACCTTGTCAGGAACGCCAACGCCATGACATTGTTTTGGTTTTATATTTCTTTCTCTTCCTAAACATAGAAAGCCAATTATCCGAAACGTCACTTATGGCAGTCCGTGCGACAATTCTGTGAATATGGTGGAAGAAAAAAACTGGCAAAGACACCATTCTTGGCATTTCAATGTCCATCATGCTTGTGAAGTGACGATGCTCGTAAAATGAGGCACCTCATCATGCTTATTACGCCTTGTAAGTGCTAAGGACATCCGGGCCCGCGTTGTCACTATAGGGCGGTCGGCTGGCAGAGGGGACGATTTTTCACCCCCCCCCCCGTATGATGACGTTGATGCGAGTACACGGTGCATTTCCAGAAGGTGTGCTACTCGGAAGAGTTTTGCCTCTCTCGTAGCCGTCGCGCACTGTGGGGACTTTGCCCCTGCTAGCACGACATTACTCCTGCGGCGGTACGCCGCAGTCAGCTGATCGCCGCGGCGCCGGGCAGCGCGGCGGAGCGCTGGAAGCCACGCGACATCTTCTGCTTTGATGTCTCGTAGTAGCTGTTTGGGCAAAATTGGGCAAAAGATAAGAGTTGATTCCAATGCAGAATTTATGGGAGAATATTTTGATATGTGTTTCCACACGTAACCCCTGCGGCGGTACACCGCAGTCAGCTGACCGCCGCGGCGCCGGGCAGCGCGGCAGAGCGCTGGAAGCCACGCGACATCTTCTGCTTTGATGTCTCGTAGACGTCGTAGTAGCTGTTTGGGCAAAATCGGGCAAAAGATAAGAGTTGATTCCAATGCAGAATTTATGGGAGAATATTTTGATATGTGTTTCCACACGTAGCACCGCGTAACTCACTTTGTAAGGCTATGATTTGCCGAGTCAAATCTCCGAGACGAGTGGCATATTAACATTTTTTGTATTTCATTCAAAAATCATACCTTTGGATTATTGTTCGAACTTTTTATGCGTATGCTCGTATTCCTCATTAAATACAGATTATGAAAACATGTCGCAACATCGAATTGGTGCTTGATTAAACGAGTGAGCAGGCGTTCCGTTGTCATGTTATTTTTTGCCTTATGCTAGGAGCACGGTGCTAGTGAGCTCAACCCTTCACTTTGTGACGTATTTTGATGTATAAGTCATCATTTTTAAAGCGATTGAAGGTCGGATTCGGATACACTGGACAATTCTGCGTAGAAAGAACATAAAGAAAGTGTAAATCAAAATACTCGTATTTGCCACTTATGTCGTGCTAGGATCGCAAAAGTCCCCACGGTGCGTCGGCTTAAAATCTATATTTTGTGGTGAAATTTAAAAGTGAGGTGGCTGCTAGGTCTCCAAATTGGGTCCCACTTTGCCGCACAGGCTGATGCGAGGATAGACTGGTGGATAGTCACTGGTTAATTTGAGTCGCATCGTTTTGTCACGTTGCTCGCCCGTCGCGAGCGCCGACCTGGCATAGCGTCAGATAGTCTGTCATGATGTCAGACTTCCGTCCTCTAGATCAGACTCTGTCACTCCGACACATCATTTCTCTGTCAGACCACCGATCTTCCACATTGTCAGCCTGTCAGTCTGTCACCTCAGTCTGCCACCATATCCTACGCGTGCCGCCGTCCGCGGAAGTCTGACGGACACCTCAGCGTCGCTCCACGCCGCTGCTCGGTCGATCCACGCTCACCGGGTCGATCTACTGCGCGCTCTGTCATGAATCGGGCCATTTGCAATGGAGGGGGGGGGGGGGTGCTGCTCCCGACACCACCTAGTACCGGGGACCACCGGCCTCCAAACACAACAGTGGGAAGGTGTGGCTCCGTTGGAAATTAACGAGCCCCGGCCATGCACTTTGAACGGATGACGTAGACACTGAGTGCGTCTTTTGTCAACCTTGTTAGATATTGACAAGGTTCGGCCGCTGATTTTCCGCATTTGGCATTAAAAATGAAATCTCATCTAACTGAGGTCGCTTCAGATAAAGAACTGTGATATGTGGGCTACTGTCCATAGTTTTCGTAATACATAGGCAACGGACAGTAAATCCTCTAAACGATTCCCGGCATCCCCATTACCTGCAATCAGCGGTTAATAACTAGTTTACCGAGCAGCTAAGCACCGGTCCCGCCCCAGCCCTCTCTCAAATCCGGTCCAGTTCAACCTGACCAATCACCGTGCACCCGGTCCAGGATCGATCGCTTCGGGCGACACCTGGCGGCGACCTTGGCCGTCCACCGGGCCCCTGACATTGTAACTATATTTTATTGGGCCACGCCGGGATTTGGGGCAGGGCCGCCGGGTGCAGCGCGCCGCGGCGACCGCCGGGGACGGGCGACCGGTGCGGGCCGCCGGCCGGCCGGGCACGCACCGGTCGGCCGCTTTCCCTCTCATCCAGCCGACCGATCCGTCCGCCGATAGTGGGACGCGATGGGCGCGCGCACGCACACCGCACGCTCAATGTCACTCGTAACGAACAGTAAAAAAAACCTGCAGATTCATACCGATATCAATGTAGAGAAAATCGGCCAAATGAGCGTGAACGCCGCGCCAAATCAATGGGTGAAATCTACGCAGAGCTCGCACGCCACCAGTAATCATCATCGTTTGATGGACATGAGTCACGCAGCCTTGACCCACTCTCTAACCGGCGAGCGGCTTGGGACAGGGGACTCCTCACGAGGCACTTTGGTCCCACAGCAGACACGCGCGCACCCCCAGCGGTTTTCACAGCCGGCGGTGTGGCTGGTGACGTGGTTTGAAACCACGCGGCGTTGGCGGCGGTGACGGTGACGCTCGTGCGGGGTGGGTCACGCTCACCAACACAGTCGCTGTCACCAGGCGGGCCGGCGGCGGCGGGCGCGGGCCAGCACGGCCCAGCCAGAGCTCCAGTCACTGGGTCACAGTCAATGGGTCACGGCCGGGCCGGCGCGGACGGCCTGTGGCGGCCGCGAGTCGCAGCGTCAACAACGCTGCCAATGGCCGCGCAAATGGCACCACGCGGCACCGCTAAACACGCGCTGTCGTTAGCTAACGAGCTTCTACATATAACTGATGACTGATGTATAACTGTATAACTGATGATGGATGGTGATGATAGGTGATGAATGGTGACATCAATGCCGGTTGATGCACCGCTCGAGGTGTTCATACGACCGACGCCGTCTCGTCCTTTCCCAGCCCGGTGGCCGTTTGTAGGTCGAGTCCACCCTATGACGTCATCGTGGGCAGAGACGGGCCGAGCCAAACAGGACGCAAGCTGACGGACAGACGAGACGTGACGTCACCCGTCGGTCGCCCGGCAAGGCCTCTTCAGTCTGAACAAATATACACGATCCATCGATTGCCAAACATATCCAGGCAGGGCTGGCGAAAAGGGTGTCAGCCAGAACTCAAACTGCGACTTTGTCGCGGGGCCTCGGTTACATCATGTCCTTACGCAAACCTCTTCACTCCCGAAGATATGGGTCAGCGCAGTGCGCATTGCCCAGGCGTTCCGTCATCTCCGACATTTGGTCATAACTGGCTCTGGACTCGGAGTCGAGTGGACCGGGTGCGGATGCAGCTCGCTCCCTGACAGCGGCTCCATCTCCGATACCGAGAGCCGCTCCGGATAGACGCAGCCCCAGCCGGTGGCAAGGTTGGCTGATGAGTCCCTTCCACGAACCGAGAGAGGACGCATCTCGCCGCAAAAAGAGCTGCGTCGGGCTGCCTTTGTGAGTTGGAGCTCGTCACCGCCACCGTCGCGGACTCCTCGGCCTTGACTGCAGCGCACGTGCGTAGCGGTGCCTTTCCGTTGTCCTTTTTACAACGGATATTGCTTAGTATGTCTAAGCTATGAACACATGTAAGATTCAGATGGATGAACTATCTTACATCCATCATTCACGGATCCAGCTATCAAATCCCACGTCGCGTTATATTCTGGAATCAAGACAGGCTCATTAAATATCACATGCCACCATTGTCTACCCACTGACAGCGTACTAAGCACGCGGTTATGTCGTGCCGCTGTTGTCACACAACCACTGCCTCTTCGTCACGCGGCCCCAGCCTCCGCGGCCGCCACCGCACTCCATCGGCGGGGAGCGGGACGGCCATGGCCACCGGCCGGCTGACATTGGTACCACTTCTACTGCCGAAAGTGGGTCACTGCCAGCCGTTCATGGCCACTCGGTTACCAAATCGGCGCGGCGCCGGCCGCGGTCGAGAGGCCCGCACCGCCGCCGCGCCGCCAGGGGCTGGGCTGGCTAGTGGCTCATGGCTGGATCTCCGGACCGGCTCGGCGCGGCGGCGCTAGGCGGGGGAGACTGTACGACGAGAGGCGCAGGGAGTCGTCAGTGATGCGCGGAAGGCGACACAGAAGATCAGCTGGTGGAGACACGAGACCGGTCGGTCTGAATGTGACGAATACGTGGAGAAAGGAATGTTATGTAACTGCCATAACCCAAAAAAGCGAGGCTGAACTGGATAGATGAACAAGGAAACTGAAGTGGAAGGCCGGTGCGCTGAGGGATTACACGGTACGAGTCATATGAGGCATGTTGTGGTCATAAAGGAGTCACAGTTCTTTCTAGCAATGAACAGACAGCCGAAGGTCAGAAGCCTAGCGTTGGGATCCGAGGACTGATGAGCCAAGGGATTCAGGGCAGAACGGATAATGAATTCCCAGGACTCATTGGACGTCTGTCGAAGAAGTCTGACTGCGCCATTCTCATTGATGTCGATTGATTGAGCGGAGCGGTGGCAGCCACCGCCGGTGCTGTGAGGGGGACGCTGGAGGCCGCTTGGGAAGGGCCCGGGAAGCGCTCAACGTGGGCTAATACCCCACCGCTTCTTTACCAGTGACGTCACGCTGGAATAACCCACCAGTCCTAAGCGCTTTAGCCAGCATTTTACGGTTTCTTGTTTGAGTCGCTCTTCCTCTCAAAAACGATCCGCTAAAATGCCAAGGACAACCGCACTTTTGCCCCAATGGACGTCATAAGCGGCTGAAATTCGCTGCTCTTTGCTACTTGAGGTGGAGCCACACATTACCGCAAGCCTGTATGCCATGATACATAAACGCTCCAAACACAGACGCCCATACAACTGAAACGGAAGTCCGCGCAAAATCCACATCAACCGCACCCACTTGACGCCAGTCAACATTCGGGAATAACCGACCCAGTAGGCGCCACAGGGAAGCGCCATGCTCGATTACCGCTGGGGAACGGATCCACAGGCAGCCGTCGGTCGGCGCCGCCCACACACGTGGGAAACACGTGAGTCGCAGCGACACCGACGTGGCCGGGCTAAATGTCGGCACGGCGCCGCGCAGCCGGGCTTTGATCTCACCGCGGCCGCGCGCGACCTTTGACCTGTCCGCGGCATCGATCGCGGCACGAGGCAGCCGGCGTGAGAGGACCGACCGACGGCCGACGGCGCCGATCGCACCGGCGCAGAACTGTCGGCAACTGACAGCAACATGGCATATGTTGCATATACTCGCTCAGGGGGAATCGATGCACAATTGTAGGGTTGGAAAGAGCTGTGCGCAATTGTCAAGGATTTGCTACATATGACATATCACGCAATTAATTTCATCATCAATTTGATCGAATGCATGAAATACACAATTAAAGTGATTGAAAATTGAAGCTTTCTGAGTAAAGTAAAACAATATTAAGCTTTGTGGTAAAAGCTTAATTGTATGATGCACCAGTTCCTCTGGAAAGGCCGCTATTTTCCGGTAACCAATAACAACCATTGCAATCATCTCTAATAACAAAACCTAGGCAGCACTAATGGCGAACTCGACCTCCCCGGCCGCCGAACCTGAACCGCGCCGGTCCACAATCAGCGGCCACTAATTTACCCACATCCCATATCGATCTCCAGTATCGGCCGCGCCACGCCGGTCCGTGCAGGAGGACGCCCAGCACGTGCCACGCTCACGGAACAGAGGCGTGCTCCCGGCAGCCAGCGCACGGCAGATCGCCGCTTCGTTACCGGCCGTAATTAGCCTAATGAGTCGTCCGAGGCGCAACGTGACGCCGCGCGCCGCACTTATGCCGCCGGCGCGCCACCTCCGCCGCTAGCGCTCTTGCGTCACCTGCGTCGCTCCACATCGTCTCCGCGGCAGCCATCTGGCCAATGAAAACATCTCGGTACGGTGCGTGTCGCCGTCTGGGCGGACAGACGTTTGTATTGGTAATCCGTTCTTGATGCAACACCGAGTCAATGCACAGACATTGCGCAGCTGGACGAAATGGGCGGACGTGGCAGTGAGAGATGTGAACCCCGATGGACTCGAGGACTGCGGTGATGCCGCTACAATCGCCGTTAGGAGCGAGGAATGAACGAACTGAGATGACCGGGGACCATGGAATGTGCAGGAGAATCACTCGGAGAGCCAGGAATGGACGACTGACGAGTTGGATACCTCGGATACTGGACTGGAGAACAAACGCGGTCAACAAAGCTGTCAACGACGGCAGCCAAACAATCAGATCCAGAGACAGAACAGAGCTTCTAGCCGCCGTCAAGTTATCACACTGTCATGGCCAACGAACAAAAAACATGGCACATGAAAGCACCTGTTCCCTCCATCCTTTCATTCACACGATCTCATAAACAACGCATTCTCGCCGGAACGTGTCTCCTAAACACCGCTCTTCACACCTGCGCCTCTACCACCTGTACGTCATCGTCAGGAACCTCGCGGACATCATCGTCGGTCACCTCCTGCACTTCGTCATCGCCTCCGGCGTCGGCTGTGTCCTCGGTAGCCACCAGCACCACGTTATCACCTCGCACAAACAGCTGATTCACGTGCCGTCGGCCCGTCTCGAACACCGGCCGGCGCTGAGAACGCTTGGAGCGCGGCGGTTCCAGCAGCGCCATCCGAGCGGTCAGTCGGGCCACCTCCGGGTCCACCTCGGCGGGTTGGCGAGGGCGGCTAGAACAGCCCCGGCCTCCTCGATCTGGATCTCCTGAGGTACGATCTTCAGACTGATGTGAACTACGACTAACTCCCCGACCACTACCCGACCGTTTCGACGCGCCGTCACCCCCAGCTTTATCCGCCTCTCGGTCAGGGGACGGGGACCGGCCGCGCCGCTCCGGCGCCCCTCTGACCAGCCGGAGCGGGTCACTGACCTGACCTGGCGCCTGACCTCTGGGTCTCAGCCGCGGGTCGGTGGGCGCCGGCTGGTAGTCGAGCTGCACATCGTCTGGGTCGCCTGGAACAAACCGATACAGGGCGTCAGGTGGCGCGCCGATAGACGGGTGGCACTGGAGGCAGTCGCTGCTGACGGACACTATCTGAGCGGCCGGCGGCCCAGTGGCTCGTCACGGCCCGCGGAGCATACGTCACTGGTACCACTTCCCACCAGGCCGGGCGGAGCGCCCCGGGCGGCGGCGGCAGGCAGACATCTGTACCTGTCCTGTAAAATATAATATAAAACATTCGACCGCAGGCAGAGATTTGTACCTGTCCTGTAATGCATAATATAAAACATTCATCGGCAGGCAGAGATTTGTACCTGTCCTGTAATACATAAGTTAATACATGACTGCAGTGTGCAGTGTGCGTGCACGCCGGCTGCTCACACTTGAACCAGCAGTGTTTGGAACGCCAACGCATCCCGCACTGACGCGTCTCCCAGCAAAGAGCAGTCTAGCAGACACAGCGGACCTCCCCCGTCTGAATTCCTCGCCTATCTGCCGCATTCCTTCGCCTTTACGTCCAGTGTCGTTACATGAACTCTGTCCCAGGTCCCCGCCCAAACAGCTCCAGTAAACACTGCGCAGCAGACCTCCCTCTTCTCACACGCCGCGTGTTCTCGCTTTCACTCAACTGTCCTTTGATATTTGTATTATTTAAGCCCTCTCATGATAATACTTGCCAAAAAGTTGCGCATTCAAGGGCAAATTCAATCAAATTCAATGCATGATTCTGAATCCACCGCCCAAAGCCCACTTCTCCCGCCCACCGCCCACTAGCAAACCGCCCACCGCCCACGGTCCGTCGCCGCCATCTAGAGACTGAGCGCATCACCGCAGATAAGACTCCCTGGGGCGAGCAGCGGGCGGACGCACACACGCACACACATCGGCTGAGGAACGGGGGTCACTGGCCGCGGCCGACAGACAGACGGGCGAGCGGAGAACCTCCAGTCACGCATAAACACACCGCCAGCCCAGACCGAATGGCACGGAGCACGCAGCCAGAATGTGGGACAGAGTGTAAGACTGCGTATGAGACCGATGGAGGGTGTATGACACAGAATCACAGCGCACTGGAGCAGCAGGCTAGCTGCAAGCGCGTTACGCTGTGGGTGGTTTGCCACGTCTCTGTCAGAATGAATGGGCGACAGGATGAAATACGCCGCTATCTGGCGGTATGAGCGACTGACCGAGCGCCGAGGTGATCATATGTAGGGGCGTGAGAGGCGCATGACTTCTGATGGTGCCGATGCGTTGGGATTCCTTTATCAGTTACATCATACAGAGCTGCGTTGTGGCATCTGCACGTCTTGCACATGTATGTAGGCCTGTCCTCACCGATTCCTAGCCTGCCCTGTGAGTGGCCTGTGGCGTATCGTCCAGACGCCAGTCCATCAGTCCTGGATACACCGCACATAGTGATCGTCGGGACGGAATCTGCCGCAGCCAATGATCGCACGTGTCTCAGAGATAAATCACCAGCCAGCGCCAAAGGCAAATGCGCCGCCCCGAGACAAATGGTCTGTCAGATTACTCAGAGAAACAATCATGAGCCGCGTCAGTCGAGACCCAAAGAACTATGTGGCCGACAGGGAGGTCGGCGGTGGTTTATGGAACGAAGGGGGTCGGTGCGTGCCCCCTAGCCCCCCCCCCCTCCCCCCACCTCCCAACAGCCAGCATGAGTGGCGCACGCCACGATCGGTTATCGAGCATCTATTCAGGTCATGGTTGCTTCTCCTCGCTGGCATAACCCGTTCTGTTTTGTTTTCCTCGTCGCTCTAGTTGTTCACGTGGTAACACATGTGATGCCGCGCCCAGGGGGCGGACAGGCGGCGCCATGCACAGACAGCACTTGTCAGTGGATTTCTCGCTACACGTCGCTACTCCGAATCGCTAAGTCGGCACATTGCGGACATTGTGACACAACAGACATAACGATTTTATCGCGTCGCATCGAGGAAAAGGCTGGCTGCGAGGTCCGCGCGACCCCGTGCTGACGGTGCTCGACGTTCGGCTGTCACTTCGGGCCGCACGAGGCAGGCACTGTGACCTGACACCTACAAAGCCTGGCCTGCGATTGGTGACCGGTCACAGACCAGTCAAATGCCGACGGGAACCGTGTTATTCCCAGAATACTGCGACCGGTAACGACAGGCGGCGCCCCGGATCAGAGCTATGACCGATAATCGTTTTCGTAACGCGAGCCGTATGACGGTTGAGGTGTAGGACCGACAGTGAAAGTGAAATACCGCGAAGTGCCGATCCGACCCAACGACCGACAGACGCACGGACGGACGGGCCGCGGGGCAGTGGGGCGCCCTGTCTGCACCACTCTGCACCACCCGATGATGACAGCCGCCCCCGTTTTAGAGTGACAACCTTGTACAGCTTTAGAGCGCGTATGCGCGTACCCTATAACCCCGTCCGCCGCGCGCACCACTCCGCTCCCCTCCCCTCTGACCCGCGCCCCTCTCTCAGTCCTCCACTCGTTCAAAGATCCGCCGCTGGATCATCTCAGCCGCGACGTGCAACGACCACCAGACGGTCTGCGCGCGACCAGACCGGCGAGCGTCGCGGCCCGGCCACCGCGCCAGCCTTAACACTGACCCAAAACCCGGCGCTGCAAGTCGGTCAAGGTCGCACCGTATTTTTATGGAGCGCCGTCGCTCACACAGCTCGGAGACGGGTGAAAACGGCCCGCGCGCGCGCGACGCAGCGCCACCTGGCGGACGGATGGGGCTCTCTGGAGACCACAGCCCAGGGAGACAAGAGTGGCGACTAATGGCACGCACAACTGGTGGATAAGAGGTAAAAGTTTTGGTGGAGAAGGGAAAAAGTTATGTCGAGTGGTTACTTCTTGCTGCTCTGCTTGTGAGGAGCACGGACTGGACCTACGATGGTTCCGTCTCGGTGAAGCAATAACGATGCAATAGTAGAGGATGGTCCTTATCTATTTTGAAGTGTCCTGAACTGAGTCAAACATTCAAATGTTACTTTTGAACGAGAACAAATTGTCCACACTGTTCTGTGTATAGTAGAACTCATCTGACCGAGATGCTACCAAATTGGTTATGTCCGGAAAGGACCTAATTTACAACAGCCAAAGTGACAGCCACAGTTAAATTAATTATTTGAAGGTGCTGGGACCTCGTTAGGCAGCATTTGTCACACCACCGAAATTTTACATACAAAACTATTATTGGTCACTGCCATAAGCGGCAAAAAGGACATATCTACCCACACTTCAAACTTCCCAACTCAGAAGCCCTTTTTCGCTCACGCATCCATTCAGCAAACATAATAGGTCTGCGGGCGCTACTCAGACCACCGACCGCCACACTCCCTTCCTCCGCACCCGGGTCGGGACCGTGACACCCGCCGCCGTACTTGACCGGGCCTCTGGCGGGTGACCTCTAGGCTCACCCGGGCGGCACCTCCCCTCCCCAGCGCAGCGGGACACCCCGCCGAGGACACAGCACACAACACGCGCCAAGGACCCGGGTCCGCCGGGCCGGGGCAGTCGACACAGAGACGAGACACGGGTCCGGGCTGAGTGACGGCAGGACAGGTGATGTCATTGTTTAGGTGGCTCTGATTGGAGGGAAGGGTTGGAAGCAGTACAACGGTACTTTATCGAGCTGTCATGTAACTTCATTAGCTACACACGTGTCGGGGAAAAAGGGTCGTTACACATCTTGTAGTTTGGTGACCATATTGTGACACTAGGGCCATTTTGATTCAGCATTATCAGGTGGGAATTTTACATAGCTACCTAGACTCCACTAAAGAGAGAAAAAACAGCCAATCAACATCGAACTGAAAACTGAAGGCAGCCGAACAGTGCTCAATCACTAGGATACGTCCAGCGACAGTCGCCTCTTCGATACCCTACCCATTTTCTTAGAGTTTAGACCGAGGCATTACGTACCGAGAAAGCAGCTCTTCCGTCGCACCTTCTTCTGGTAGACTTCATCGACATCTTCCAAACAGAGGTTCCAGTGTTTATCAAAGGCCACGATGTAGCCTGTGAGCACGCCGCGCACCCGGCCAAAGTTTCTCGTGTATACCTGTGGGCGGGGAACGGGCGGGTTAGTCGGGCGGGTTAGTCCGGTGGAGAGCCGGGCGGGGAGTTCGGGGGGAGGGGGTCGGAGGGGACACGTGGGGGAGGAGAGGGGGACACGACTGTCAGCGGCGGGTCCGTCCACTGCCCAGCCAGCAGTTGGTCCGGGGTGTCGCGTTACACCTGTCGTTATCAGCAGCTCCGGCAGGCGGCTCCGGCGGCCGGCTCGTCGAGACGGGCACTGTCCGCCGCGTTTGGCGCGCGGTTGTGATGACTGGCGGGTGCCGCCGAGCGGGCAGCGATCACAGCTCAGTGCCACGGCAGCACACGGCCGGCCGAGGGCCCGGCGACAGCCCGGCCGCGCTCCGATTACCTGTGGTCGTCATGGTAACCGACCAGGCCGCGGCGGCGTCTCACCCGGCCCGGCATTCAATCGGCGCTCAGTGTGCAGAGTCGCACGCCAAAGGCTCAGCGGCCGCCTGTCACAATACCGCTCCTTCCTGTGACCCCCGCGACCGGCGGTCGTCAGGGAGAGGAGACGGCCAGCCCCGGGCGCTCACACCGGGTCGGGGACGAGCTCGAACAGCGCCATATCGTCAGGGATTCCCTGGAAACTAATTGGCTGCTGTCTCGCTCTGCTTCCCCCTCCCCTCTCCCATCAGAACGGCGGCGCATGTCCACTCCTCTCTCGCACCTGTTGAGCGTTTGTTTTGGTAGCGCCCGCCATCTATGGAGCGCGGCGCGAACTACTCCGTCGGCCGCAGCGGCAATCGATGAGGCCAGACGCTGTGAACCCGGAACTAAGGCCGCACTCGCAGGTAGTGGGGGCGGGGAACCGTGCCGGCGGCGGTCGCAGATGGAAACAATTCGCATAAAACGCCGCACTGTCGCACATTGGTCTCTGATCTGATTGGATTGAACACTGAAGCACTGGTTGCGGAGGTCATGAAAAAGCCAGCTGTCCCGGAATGAGATGAAGCCGCAAGGTAGAATAAATGCAGTGCAAGATAATATTCCCGATCACTTCGTTACTGAGTGCCTCTGGGCGGGCATAGCTCTGAACATGATTAAGTTCATACAGCCAGGTAAAATATTAATTGCTATGGCTTTTTAGAGTAAAAAGAGCCCTAGGATTTCAATATCCTAGCAACTTGTGCAGATCAATAACCACCACTGGTCGTGCCCGCCCCTGCGAGTCTGATTTGCTGGCTCCGCCACGGTCATAAAACTGCGCAGGTACTCGAATTCAAAGGTCATGTCACCCGGAACGAACTCTGAAAACGGCGCGTTTTTACTGCGAAAAGCGTCCCTACCAAAGGGTTAACTGACCTACTTGACACCCAACACACTCCCAAGGCAACCAGTCCACACCGTACAAGTACGCATCCCTTCAAACCACACAAAACATTCACGATCCTGCCTCCATTCGTCCCTGTGAAGTACAACCCTTCATGGCGCCGGTCGGGGGCTCGCCAGCGCCACTCAGCAGCGGCTCTGCCGGGTATCGATCGCCTACCTTGACCTTGACGCGCTGGTCCATGTACCACTTGAGCCGTCCGCATGGGCCGGGGATGGCTTTCTCCATCCGTGTCAGAACCGATCGCAGCTGCTTCTTGGGGCGGCTCACCGGCGCTGAGGGAGGGTGGTGGAGTCAGATCACAGGGGGCTGGGGAAGACACCGTGATGGTCACTAAAAGAGGTGTCATGGGCAGGGGCAGGTCACTACCTGGGGTATCATGGGCAGATATCGGGCATGAGACAGGACGAGTAGTGGACCAAATCAGCTCCCACAGTTCCCCGAACGTCGGTTGTAACGGCGGACGGACGCCTAGTCAGTGCCCGCAGTCACCCAATAAAGACACCGGCCAATGCGGGAGGGGAGTGAAGAACCGACAGTCAACACAAAACAACTCCCTGACGACACACAAGAAAAGAAGGGATGATGGGTTGGCGCCCATGAAAGATGCCTGTCATAAGCTTTATCCGGCATCAGAGACTAGCATACATCGAAAACCAGCTGTGGTTGCTGCTTCACGCTCGAACAGTCACGCTTACATATCAGAGTCACATCTGTGACATTATAGACTCATTACTACAGTCAAATGCTGTACAAACGACAAGCTAAATCTGACCGGCAGCAGAGTAACCAGAACCGCGGATGGTCCCTACTCAGTTCAGCTGCCGTGCGGTTGATGTTAACGCTCGTGTGCATTCGCGACACATGTTGCTGATGATATGTCGTTGAATATATCCATGTGCAATGGAATGGCGTCGGGGTACGGTATCGTTACATTTATAGCCCGCCCACTCTCCCCGGCTGTCAGATACAGTGAATTAAAATGTACGCATTAATGAAGCATCCTCACTGAGGTTAATTCACCTAAAATGTCGGCAGACGGATCATCCGAGTCAGAGATCTGTCCATTGATCTGTCGCAGTCGTGTTGGGCCACGACTTATTAAATTTTGTTAGCGCAGGGTTGTCATATCCTTTGCATATAAATACCCAACATTTACAAGGTGCTCTAGATAGCTTAAAACATCAGAACCCTCTGGCCCTAGTTGCTTCGATACTGGTGAATCATGATTGCCCTTAAGTGTCCCCTCTGCTGTTGCCCTTTCAGCTGCTTAAAAGACCTATCCTTCTGTAAAAACGAGGTTAATCAATAGTCATCCCTCTTTGTCACCATCCAATCCACGCACCTAACCATCTCAACTTTCACAAGACACCGCCTTCCATGATCCTCCTACCTCCTACTGCCTAGCCTATCCCCAGCCAGTACCCTGGTCCTCGGTGAAGCGCCGGCCGGGCACGATGAAGCGCTTCCCGCCCGCGCCGTCACCGCCGCCCATCGCTCCTGTGGACGGTCCAGCGGTGGGGAACGTCTCCCCAGCCGCCTCAGCCTGCCGCCGCTCTCGATTGGCCTGCAACATAGCAGAGATGCAGTTATATATATTTTTACAATTGATGGAACTGTCTACCTTCAGCTGTAGAATGAATACAATACTATGAGCAATAAGAGCTGATTGGACTAAAAAAAGTCGGCAGCTATTCATTATATGAAATCTTCTTGCTGAAGGCTGTTTTCAAAACATAAATATCCATTCATTCATGTTAGTCATACAATAAATTTCTTTATTGATTTGTGCATCACTTGCACTTCAGAATGCTGAAAACCAAGAAAAGTTAACTTCATATTCATGCACCACAGCTTACAAATGATCTTTTTAAAAATAAAATTAATGAATTCCGACTTTCTATTCACAAGATCAAGACATCCACATCCTTGATTATGCTTAAATTTTGCCATCAGTGCCAACAATTATCCTAACCAGGCAAACTGGGTGACCAGTAATTACAATTGTGACATGCCAATCCCATCAGGACAGACTTGGTCATTAATTTAGGCCCAAATATTTCTTATATCTATGGCACAAATTCTTGACTTTAATTGGTGCGGAATACCAAATGGTGCTCAATTTTCAGCCTCGTTTGCAAAATATGACACCTAATATCCAGCCTGGTTGGTGCATGTCGGTTGAGATGTGTAGCTCCAGCTGGTGCAGTAAGTTATCATCATTGTCATGCTTTGCAGTCTGGCTGGACAAGCTGGAACAACTCGAGCTGGAGGGGCCTTGCAACGTCAGCTTCAGGCCGAATGAACCTAATGTCCCTTTCTTTCCACTTCTCGACAGGCTATGCTATTCAATGGAATAAATAGAATAAGAGGGCCTGATTCAATAAAAGATGAATCACACATCCGGATGATAGGTATCCACACAAAACGCATTGATTCCCTTATCTCAAGTGCAAAATTATCAACTTTATTAATACCAATGTACAAGGCATATTAAAAGGTGTCATGCTATAAGTCTGATCTTGATTATTTGCATCATGACATTATTCAAATGGTAAGTGACTCCAAAGGAAATAATACATTTAACTGTGACTGTTTCAGTTTACCCACCTGCTGGGTTTGCAGCCTCTTGCGCAATGTTCCTTGCTGAGCCGCCTTGATGAAGCTTTCATATTGTTGAAGGTTATCATAGACACGAACATTTTTACACGGCGGTTCTGCCTTTTCTGAATACAAAGCCCGTGAAGAATCAAAATTTTCTGATTCCGGGTCTAACTCATCACAGCTCCCACCGCTCTCACCGGGCGCTGACATGTTTGTTGACAAATGCTCCTCGTCTCTTGGCGGCAAAACGGATATTACAAGAAATGACGTCATAATAAATTATTCATGCATTTTTTAATTTACGCCTTTTTATTTAATTCTGTCAATATCTTTTTTTAAATATTAGACCGTTTTTATAAAGAATTACAGATAAAGAAACTGATACTTTCTGAAGTTCAGATGAGACGTCATATCTATTCCGCCATTTTGTACTTGTTCGAGCATTGCTCACTGCCCGACCTTATCATACCGTCTGGTGCTGCCACCTTGCGCTGATTATACATACAATAGGTTCCAAGGGGCATAGGTGGCAGCACAACGCAATCCCGCGAGGAGGCTGCTCCTTGCGAAGCGGTTTTGAGAATTTGCTCCTATTGGGTTGCAAGGGCTTGATGGTCGATGGCGTTGATTTTTGTGTTAGGATTTAAATTTGTTTACCTATTAAACTTAATCGAAAATAGGACCGTCGTTATCCTTTTTCATGACAAATGCCCGAATATTTGACATGTTCTTTTTCGTTTTACAGATTGGTGATGTGATTATCGCCGATATCCGAAACAGCTGCTTCTTGGAAGGTGAGCAGGGTGATGAGAGAAGTATTACATATTTGATCATGTCTAGACAGTAGGTGACATGGTATCATACAATATGCATAGCTTGCTGCACCTTGTGGTTGCAATGTTTTGCATGATTCAGTGTGAAGTTGACGTTATCATCATGCTATTTACAAAAATAAAATCGTCATGATTTTTATGACCTGAACACACTGACACACTGACTCACTTGTATCTTGTGGCAGGGCAGAGCTTCGTCAACGCTAAATATCGTTCGCTCGCTAGCTTCTCGCTCACCCACTGACGACCGACCTGCCCTCTACCGGCAGTCTGATCTGAGTGCGGAGACAACATGATGCCAACCAACTCTGATGACGACCTGATGTCCTGGTTGACCAACCAGCTGGACTACCACGTGGATGCCAAGCAGCCGCCGCCTCCACCGCCGCCGCCCCCGCCGCCGCCACCGCCGCAGCCGCCCCCGCAGCCGCCGGCGCCGCCCGGGACTTTCCCGTGCGAGAGGCTGGCAGGAGGCGGCGGCCCGGTGAGCTTCGCCGAGACAGACATCGACACAAACATGAACACAGAGGAGCATGTGGTAAGCGCCAGCTGGTGACAGAGATCATTGTGTAGGACTGGGCCCAGGCCGCCCAATTACAACTGCGGAAGAGAAGGAAGTTTAGCGCCATCGTAAGCTGGTAATGCGGCGCTCACTGGCGGATTTAAGAGACACAGACCATGCCCATCTATTAAAGAAATAGGCTTTTAGTATTCGGGCCCTATCAGTGTGTGAAAGGCTTTACCTAAACGTTGAAAACTTGTCAATGGCATTCTCTTACGCTAACCTACCTCCGCCAGTGATTGCTTTATCTTCAAGAAGTAGCACTATTAATTTTTTATGGCCACTTTCAACTCATCTGAGCACATTGATGAACGATTAAAATCAGAGCACTCGTAAATAATCGTTTGACTAACTTACTAGTTACTACGCACAGCCATCGCCACATAACGTAACATCCGGCTTGTACCTCGGCTCCCCCTGGCCGCGCGTCACCTCCCAGTGACCATTCCAGCACGCCATTCTGGAGGAGGAGCCACTGCCGGCCGGCCCCGGCTACCCCCCGCTGGTGGACCCCACCAACGACCTGGGGGCCATCGAGGAGACCTTCAACTCAGACGCAGCGCGCCAGCTGTTCAGCGCCTCCACCAGCGTCAGCCTCGACTTCGACCTGGGCAACCTGCTCTCCGAATATCGGGTAGGTGGAAGGAGTACTCAGGTATAGATGCAGTGTGGTAGGATTGTGGATAAAGATGTTACATTTATTGGACGATCGGGAGGTAGAGCTAGTATAAAAACCGTCCGTGTCGGAGACATTTAGATGGGCAAATGGACATGGAGTGGACTTGGGACTGGATTGCTTGTCACACTGAATGCCGAATGGAATGATGAATGTGTGATAAAAATGAGAACTACGACGAAAAGTATCAGCCAGGGCGTGTGACACTGACCCACATTACACGATAATCTGGCAACCGTTACCAGTGCGGCCCTCGGACACCGGACCGGATGTGTTTGTTATTAACAACGTCACTCCTGGCACAAAACTGACATCCAGTGAGGCCTGGGTACCTTCCAGTGAGGCTGGATTCGCCGAAAAGCGTCAGAAGGGCTCGGGTGGGGACGGGTCGGAGAGGGGCGGGGCGGGTTAGCTCGTGGAGTAAACAGTAGCTGACGGTGACCCTGACCGAGTGACACCAATAGTGGTGGCTCGTCGCCGCGGTGGCTGCCGGAAAATCAGCTGATCCCTCAGTGACGTCAATGTGAGGGGGATTTGTTTGAGCGGTGAACTGACGCGCCGTGCGCCGGTGGCGCCTCTCCCGGCAGGTGGGCGAACTAATGGCAGAGGGCGGCATGTCCGTCAATGAGCGGCGAATGCGGATGCGTCGGCAGCTGTCGGCGCCCGGGGAGCTCACCCCCCAGCTGCAGCAGCTTCACATCAAGGTCAAGGTGAGGTGGAATGGCGTCACAGCGGGCTTTTCCGGCAGCGGGAGCTCTTTTCGCTCGTACGTAATAAGGGTACGTCACGGGAGATGCCTAAAATAGACACGAGTCCTCCAATGACTTCAAGTAGCCTCCAATGACCTCCAATGGCTTCGAGTAACCTCAGACGACCTCAAGTCACCCTGACAGATCACCAACGGCTCCTTAAAACCGGACTCGTCCCATTCTTTGTTTCCAGGACGAGCCGGACCGGACATGTGAACTACCGTGTCGGGAGCGACTATCGGCCGCCGACCCCGCCCGACGCTCCATCGCCGTCAACAACCCCCTGCTAGCTAGTGAGTCTCTGCCTGGGGTCAGCAGTGATACTAGGGGCGGTCCGAGGACTGAAAACGCTTCACAGAGGATAGGATATAGTGATCACTTGGCATGTGATATTTCAAAGGACGTGTAAGGTGTCCAGAACAAGTAGCTGACCCGGTCCGGTACAGTAGCGTACTCTGACACCCGTCCGTCCGCCGCAGGTCTGTTGGAGTCGTCTGGCGCGAAGAGCCGGCCGACGCAGTGTATGTCCAGTGTCACCTCACCTCCGTCCTTCGCCGCCGAGCCTCCTCCGTTCGGCTCTGTGCCGCCGCGCGCCGCCGTCAGCCGCACCGCCAGCGCCCCCTGCCACACCATCAAACAGGAGAAACTGGAGCCGCCGGACGGTATCGACACCGGTGAGTACAGCAGCGACATCTGTGTGCGGTTTTCAGAGTGGGACGCAAAGTGCACTGTCAGATGCCCTCGGTGCTCGAGGGGGGGGGGGGGGGGGGGGAGCGTCGTTCCTTTCAGGATTCCCGAGTCTGGTGTGAGGTGAACCTATATGGTGATGGTAGATCAGCTGCGGTCTCGATGTAATTGCCGATGTGCCTCTTCTCGATTCTTTTGCGAAGGCGAAACGGCAAAACGTTCCACAGACAAACGAAAGTTGAACTCATTTAAGTGGAAGTTTCATCCTTTTTGCACCTATATTGTTCGAACGCTGCTACCATACGTATGATGGATTCCACCTTTTTTACTAGAACCACCCTCCATTTCACTGTTTGCTATAGCAGGGCATTTGATTGGCGAGGATCCTCCTGTTGCACATACCGGCACACAGCGACACCTGGCGTCCGCTGCGCCACGAAGGCTGCCACCAGGTGACGGTGCCGGCGTTATTTTCGCATTACTGCGGCGGTTTAGCGCCTATCTACATAGAGCGAAGTTTTTGAAATGCAATGGAGAGCTCAATATATCCAGACATTTCAACCGTATTCACTTCAGATATGGAAAATTTGGTATCATAAAAATCAATCATCCACGGAGGGCCTTCGAGGGCACCGCCGTCGCCTACATTGTTTATAGGTGCCATGTGGTCGGGATTAATTCATTAGAAGCAACATCATGTCGATGCGGCCTTTGGGCGTGTGAGTTGTGACTGTTCCACTCCTCCTCACATGATTTTAATTATTTGGCCGGAAAGCCCGAAATCGCAGTATCCTTTTAGCTGGCCTCAGTGCTTATTCGACGGTTGAAATTTGTAGGGAATTAGAGTAAACGTCTAAACGCTCTTATTCCATACTAAATGCAAAACGGGTATCAGCCTTCGTACTTCGAGCACCCTATTGATTACATCAAAGTCAATACAATGCATGCTAATAAATGTATGCCATTCTTCCGGAGGTTTCCCCACATTCTCTGGCAGTCTTTCTGACGTTCGGCTTCTGACGTTTCAATTTATCACTCACCGCTCATCGATATTTCAACGACCTATCCTGGAATTTTAATATGTAAACAACCAGTGACGATCACTAAAACGTTCACTGCTCTGACGAACTATTTGCCGAGTCATTGTGCAAGTCATTGTCGGGCAGCTGTTGCACCTAGATTGTCATATGCAAATGATCGAATTATGGAAACAACATATCTACGTCGGCCGCTCCTTAGCCAGCTGCAAGGTCAAATAATTTCCTTTCGTGACGGACGGGCCACACCTGTTGACGAATCTAGTCGCGATATTTCGTGTAGACTGTGCCCAATCAAGGACATGGAAACCGTAGTGGCAGGTAGGCGATGTAATTCGTCGAGGTGAAACACCAAACTTGTATAGCAGGGAGTGGAAAATAAACGGAGAGTTGGGAGACTAACTGATCCCCGCTGAATCGTTTTCATTGCAATTTACCGATTGGTCCTTCTTGCAGCTATTCGGCACTTGAAATTCATGGTCACAATAAAAAAAAAAAAACACTTCACTCCAGTCATTGCTAACAAGCGGATTAAAAAAGCACCATCTTTTGCCCTTTGGATGTTATTTCCGGGCTAAAAAAAAAAATATGATGAATCACGGAAGCTGAAGAGTCCAGTGTAGTTTCTCGAACTAGGACAGCCCTTTGGTCGCAACCTTGACGAGCTCTGGCGTAATATCCGTTTCAAGAGGCACCGACGCCTTAAGTCCAGTCCAGCCGGCGCCAAATATGGTATTGTTCTCACAAATAGTGAGGACCGATCGCCCCCTGGGCAGCGTTGGCCCGTCCGGTACATTTCCCTTCCCCTCTCCGCGGACGGGGGAGGGATGCTGGAAGAATGCGTGAGCTGCGATGACGGCTATGCGCCGCTCCTATCCCCGCGGAATCTGCCGTGTTTACCATTGACACACTGACGGCTATCAACGGAGAGGCATTTGAGGCACGCGCCGCGCGCATTCCACAAATAACGTAAGATGGGGCTCTTCACGGATCTGTACGGATTTAGCGGCGCAATCCGTTCGAAGATGCTCTGGCACTTAACGATTTACGGTGCTTGCCTGATATGATGTTTTTACAGTAGGTTATATAGAACCTCCAGTTATTGCCACACACAAAGACGAGCAGAAACTAGGCAAAAGGTGTCAATCGAGATATAAAATCGTGAAAAGAGGAGCCTCAAATGCCTTCTTTAGTATTTGCTTTGATGTAATTCCATTGAATCATCATTGTAATTAATAATTATGAGATGTCTCTCGCATCTTTTTCATTTTTAATGCGGTTATGATGTGATGATAAATGCCAATTTCTTATTCATTCGAACTTCTCGCTTTTCACATTCTGATTTGCTAACCGATGTTACCAGCGCAATCAATTGTCTAACGTTCCTTACTTTTCCTTTACGGGGAAATATCGCGAATATCGCGAACTCTTTACATTCCGGTGAGCGTTTTTACATGCGCCTCGGCGCCTTCCTGCCTGCAGATTTCCAACGTGCGCCAATTAGTGATCACGATTTACAGACGGAAACTCTCCACACTACCTAGCGTGGACGTTAACAATTGCAACATTCCATCGATTTTTCTAATTCGTGCGGAAGTGGTGCTGAAGATAATAATGTGTCATCTTTCCTGAATGACAGGCAGCAATGTTGGGACCGAGCAAATGTTGTATGTACTTACCACAGCGCGTAGGAGCAAATCATTTTTAATCGATTCACACATTCGGTTGTCTCTACCTATCTCGGTTTGAGATTCAGGATGCTGTGAGACGAGATTACATGGTATGTTTCTAATACGAGATTACAAATTGACAGCAATCGGAACACTAAAATCGGATCACTTTACATTTTCGTCACGGAGATGTCCTGAACTAAAAGCGTCGCACAGACAGGATTTCAGAGCCATGTACATTCCATAAGAAATTGCCTGTTGCAGCTCAACTCATCGCGATAAAACCTGCGTGGTCGCTGCCGACGCCTGCCGATTGGGGCGAGGCACCGTGTTTTAACTCTGGCCAAAAACTGGCCAGGACGCGAAATATCGACTATTTTTAAACGTTTTCATTTGGACACTATCGTGTTCAAAAATGATCAGAGCATCTTTAACGACGGAAGCTTTTATTCTCTTTACTTTTAAAAAGGTTGAAAAAGTTCAACAAAGTCAGACAACTCTCAAAAGCTAAACTTCGGCGAACAAGCGCAGAAACAGTCGCCTTGCTTCACGTCAACATCTTCGAGCTTTTGATTGACAAAACTATATAATTTGGGTACCAAACGATAGCGCGAACTTTTGGCTTTGTAATGAGTCATAATTTATACAATTATAATGCATATAGGTGTTACATTTATTGATTTTCGTCAGCCCTTACATTGGCACACTTTTTGAAAAATGTAAATGTTCTTTTAGAGCTACAAAAAATTGTACGCTAGTGTACGGTCTCAGACTACCACCACACTGTAGGTCAAGGAGTTGTCTACATGTCCTCCGAATTTCAGCTGCGCCTGAGTGCGCCGGTGTTGGGGGTGAACACTTTTTTGAATGAGTCATGTCTGTTCCTGCTGAGCCATGGGACGGGCTCTAGCGTGCGTTAAGGGAAAATGCTAGTACTCCTCGTTCATTCTCTCGTCTATTGTGACGAGTTGGTGGCCAATGGAAGGTCGCCGACCTGTGTGCGACCTGCCGTACCCTGGGGCGTAATCAGCTGACGGCACGACCCCCCACGACACGTGCCAGTTGCATTTTCATGTGTCGCGAGAAGAAAACGAAGGGTCTCCGGAACCAGAGACCGGACAATGTCGGTGAGTGACAGTTGTTCATTCAAAAACATTCCTATGAAATAAACATTTCTTAAATATCAACAGCATTATCGGTGTAAATAGTACCTATAGGTCTATAACAGGAACTTTCCACTCCCTGGCTATTGCAGGAAATTCATAGATGGGCTCTGGAGCTGTATGGTCGCTACACATGCTTGCTTGATAGTTATGCATAAACATATCTTTATGGTACCTGATGGAGCGCAATAAAATATTCATTGTGCCCAGTTTGCGATGGGACTGTGAACTGAAAAGTGACTGTATGAGACCGGCCATAGCACGCATCGCTGATCACGATGATCGGCAGGGTTACCATCAGCTTGTTTGTTTTGTTTGTTTTGTTTTGTTGGGTTAGGCCCTTTCGGTCTGACAAGACCATTGCAGAGCCGGAAGGATGATAGGAATTAGGGGGAGACATTGGTCTGGGCAGGCACCCTAGTGAGTCGCCGGGGCTGAGCCCGTCCAGAGGACAGGCCACCCAGCCCCAAGGCACTCACTGCACCCGGCTACGAGGTGCGCTCCCTCAGGAGCAGCGGTGCCGCTCCAAGGGAGCAGTCCGCATGAGATAAAGTTGCCTGTCCAGCCCGGAGGGGGGTTGCGGCGTGGAGGAGAAGGATTTCAGTATCCTGAGGATAGAAGCACGGAACGGTGTGCCATCGGCCTCTTCAGTCAGTTTAATACGTTCGACGTAGGTGGTATGGTGTCATTAGTGCTGTCCACCTTTATGAAAAAGTATCCGTTTGCAGCAGTAAGCGTCAGTTAGTATGGCAATGAAGTGCTTTTACGTGCACGTTGCATGTTGCATAACGCACCATACAATAGGAATTGGTAAGAAGTTTTGGGATACATTCTACCATTTCACGTCATGCAATGACGGATCCAGTGAAGGGCATAGAGGGTATTTGCCCTCCCCATTGCTGAGTCGTGTGGGCAAGACTATCCTTTTCCGCTCCCAAAGCTTTTGGTGATGATCAACATAATACGGCGTCGATGCCTACCTGGACGAAAAGCAGGTCTTTCCGTCACAACCATTCTGAGGGATGGAGCTGACCACTCGCTGCTCATTATTTAGGTCGGTATGCTGATAACAGATGGAAATCCCTGAACTACACGCATGCAGATTGCAGCGTTGTAAAGTCACCGGCGCGGCGGTGGGTCGGGGTCGCCGAATGGGTCGGAAACAGTTGCCCTCTCCAAACGGATAAGCTGGATCCGCCCCTGACGTCATGTGACGTAAAACATACATACAAGACTCGGGACTTACTAAAGTGGAGACCGGGTTAACATCAAGTTGATATCAAAACATACGTTTAAAAATGTTTTTGAAATAAATATAAAGATTGTAGGTCCTATATGAATAAGTCTTATAACTATAAGAACATTCAAGGTCACCTGAGGTCATCAACGCTAATTAACCAGGTCATGTCCCCAAACTTGACTTGCCTCGTCGATGAGCCTTGCTAAGACTTGCGATTATTCTAAATTTATAGATACCTAAATGTTCGTGCATTCATAGCTAGAACATGACAATATTTTTATATGTTTCGTGACACGTGTGACGTCATAAACAAGTACATAAGCATCTGGTCCGACACATTTTGCACTTTGAATGATCCTTAGTCTCCAACGTTTCGTTTGAGCCCAAAAACACGTCTGTATCTCATATAGTTTCATAGTTATGAGCCCTGGCCAGTTTTGGTCCAGAGTTAAAACATAGTGCGAGGGGAGAGGAGGAGAGGCTGATGGTTTTGTGGCCGTGTGCCTAGCGTGCGCGTGGCTCCCTCCGTGCTTGTTTGCGCCCCTTTCATCGACCGGTGCGTGGTGGGTTCAAGGCCAGGATAGGTGGGGTGGATGACGTCTTTAGGGACTTTCGCTGAGCTGTCTGGATCGAAGACGACCTCTGGTACGCATTTGTTCCGATTTCCGAACAATTCCTCGTCTCTTCCCCGGTCCCTGCTTCAGGCTGCCCTGTCGGAAATTATTATCATTTCACCGGTCCTTACTTCGGGCCTCCCTGTCGGAATCGATTCTCATCGAGCTTCGTTACACCTTCAGTCAACTGATAGCGACCGGTTTGCCCCTGTTTAACGCTGCACTAAGTTTCATTTAAACCCTGGAGTTTGAATCCGAATTTGCTTTCCAAATCGGTCCACGGCACCACGACCATGTTTCCTGTGCGGCCAGTTCCAAGTTCATGCCACCGATATGGTCCCTGTCTTGCCCACGTCCGGCCCGAGCTCACACTAGGAGATATTTCCGCTTCCTGCGACCCAACAACACAACAACTCAGCAAACGGCGCCCGTGACGTCATCGACCACGCACGGGCGGCCGCAAACGGGTCAACTTCGGTAGGTCAAAAACTTGGTGGGCAGGTTTAACATGGCCATGGACACGTGCCTCGATTCCACGGGCTGGCTGGGCCGTCTCGACCATCCATCTGCGCCACCCCGTGCCTCCGGCGCCGGCCAGAAATCGAACTCGTCGGTGGGTGGCGTAAAATAGTGCCGCTGACGTCAGAGACGTCTGGAAATAGCGCCGCCCTCCGCTGGTGGTGGCATTCCGGACGCCGCCGGGGCTATTTCAGAGCCGAGCGCGGCCCGGTCATCGGGCCCATGACGTCATTTGCAACGCTATCTGCGACTGGAATTGTGACTCGTAGAATAGTAAAAGGTGGGAGGTGAGCAGATACCTGCACTGGGAGATGACCGTGCTAATGATCATGGGGTCTGTTTGGAATAACTTGAGCTGAAAGGCATGAAACTCCTCTATGTGTAAAGAAAAAGGGACAGCAAAACCTTATTTTATATAACCACAGACTCGATTTACCCAAGTGCTGCGTAATAGAATGCTATCTCATCATGACATTTTTGTACATAAACGTTTCATAGTTATTAGTTCGTACCATTTGTGACAATTTAATACACCCACGAAATTGCACGTTAAGTCGAACTCTTAACGTGTCCTGAAACTTAACAAGCCTTCAGAAGAGCATGTAATATACCGATTATTATTAAATGCCAAAAGTTTAGGTGCACTCTGATAACATAGGTACGTGGGGTAAAGACCAAATCAATCACTGGGCCAAAATCTGAAGAAGCCTGCCAAATGCCAGTGTTACATTTATCCTAGATATATTGATACGTGAATAAAGTTGTAGGTATTACAAACTGGAGGTGGCAAAATGTGGACCCGAGAACCCGGTCCAAAGAACCAGTCTGGACCCATATGGGTTCCTGGAAATTTTCTGACGGGTCCAACCGGGTCCTACCATAAACTACATATACATCTTGCACACTACACATGATTGCAAAATATGAAGTGAATGGAAAGAAAACATTTGCTCATGTATGTTTCTTTGCGCACTGTAGCTCATGAGTATTGCCAGTGGGAAAAAGGCAGTTTTACATGATGCAACTAATGATACCTACAAATAGTTTGTATTAATTGACTTTTGGGGTCCGGGTTCAACTGGTTCCTATTCCAACTAAGACCGGGTCCGACTGGTTCCAGAAATGTCCAATCGGGTCTGGTTTGAGTCTGGTTCCCAAAATTTTGACCTTTTGCCACCTCTATTACAAACAGACGTGTGCATGGATCTGAGTGATGGATCTATGGTCTCAGTGCTTCGAGCAAAATTAGGATCCCTCCGGATCCCGCGTGAAAAATATAATATGATTCTACGAGTATGATATCATAGGATATGACGATAAACCAAGAATATATGTAGATCTATGATCCGAGTGGATCCCACCCACCATGCATAACATTTGAACCGATATTTCCAAGTGTTTCTGTGTCAAAAAATGCCACAAAAAAAAAGAATTATGACATACAATCACATCAAATCCGTGGTCAGGATCCGTCGGATCACACCCCAGATCCATTTTCTCGGATCGATGCACATTTCTGATTACAAACATTTTTTTGCGACCGACGCTCAATGCTTAAGGCTCGGGATTAGTTTTTTATATCCATTGATTTTGTAACTTATCTGGGATAAATGCTACCGTTCATATTCACCGCTCAGACATTTCTTGTATCGTGCTTAGATGTGCAGCAATGTGTTATAGTTTACAGCATAATTAATCTTGCCTGAGTGAAAATATTTAATATACCTATTCAATACGGGTGGTCATCGTACACTAGTTATTTTCGTCAAAGGATTCTTACAATTGTTTTCACAAATGGGATCGTCTCGTCGCCCACACCCAGGCAGATAGTGGAGACCTCTCAACACAAGTGTTTTATGAATCATTCACGGTCGCACTTACAAGTGGCGCGGCGGTGACGTGAAATGACGCGCTGTGACGCGGGTGGTGACGCACTAGTGGACGCGCCGTCGGCAGCCTTTAGCACCTCTCCGAGTCGCATTGGTCGTCCGGTGACGCTCCCAAACGGCGCCCGGGCAGCCGACCGAGTTCCAAGAGATGCCGTTTCAGTGTCGGCACGACGTGTAAGTTTAGCTGCTCGGTCGACTGCCGAGGGACTATTCGTGGCTCGTGGGCCGGCTATTCGTAGCGTCGCTCCATTGTGAGAGTCGGCGGCGGCCCACGCCCGACGCTATTTCGACGCGCCGACCCCGACGGCGACGTCGGTCGGCCGGGCTCCTCGAATGTGCCGACTGACGTCACTCCATTGATGGCTGGGACCGGAGCGGCGCGGCGCCCGGGCCGTGGCGGGGCGGGGCGCTCTGACCTGACCTTCCGCAGCGCTGCGGCCGTGGGAGGCGGCCACCGGAGGCGAGAGGAGCGGAGGGTGAGAGAGGGGAGGGAGACTCCGATACCGACTGATGTAACTCTATTTATGGGGATCGGCTCGCCTCCCGCCGCCTCCATCCATAGTTCAGCGCCGGAAACCAAATTAAACATGGATTAAAACTGGAAAATGCAAACTCTGATTCGTTTTAAATGCGTCTCTAGTACAGCGAGTACTTTTAAGTGGTTTCTTTCAAGATGCAAGGCATGCGTTGGTGTAGCATGCGTTTAGGAAGGCTCTGAATCTGCGACATTTAAACAACAAATTATAATGTGTAACTTACACCACGCACGCCATTTTAAGAAAACCGTTTCACACCTACCGGTGGTGTTTGCTCATCGCTAAACGTTGCGTCGAAAGGCAATGTCGATAGACGCTGTCGAAGACGTCATTGGGACGCTAGCACTGTCGCTACCTGCGAACAATACGCCTTCTCGATGGCTCCTCAGTTCGGGGGGTTTACTGATGACGAGCGCAGGCTCTATCTGGCTACCTCCGGTAACCGCACATCCCCCGACAGTCGCGCTGGTTGCCAGGGCAACGGCCGTCGAGACGTCAGGGTCTGCGTGTGGCGGTGTTCTGCCTCAGTGCTCCGTCACAGTGAACTTGAAGCTCTATTTTTGCTGCTGTGCGCATTGCTCAGGTGACCCGTGTGCGTCGGTCTCAATGTCCTTTACATTGACAACAGACGGCACTCCCCGGCTTTGGCAGCTCACATTGAGTAGAGTTCGACGGACGACGTACTATTAGCCGTAGTTGGCAACAACATCTGTTGGGGCTGGGAGTCGCACTGTGAAAAGCAAGCTTCCGTTGCCAGCTGAGGTCAGGGCGGGGTCACACGGCGCTGGTTATAGAAAAGGGTCATTGTCACCGGTACCTCTCTGCCGCATACCGCCGGCAACTCTACGGAAATTCGGAAATTAGCTATGAATATCAAATGGGCTAAGCACTGAATGAATGTAAGGAATGAATGTACAGTCACCAGCACTTGCTACTAATCACCTCGTTTTTGTTCAGTAGTTTGAAGGCCGATCAATTCTCAGTCGCGCAAGATACGTCAAACGATCCGTTTGGTCCTCCGATTTTCGAATATCTAACTTGTTTTTGTATATTCGAAGCATTTTGGGATGGGGAGCCAAAAAACCTCTTTTCTGCCCTGAAGTGTGCCCCAAGAAGTCGTAGAACCTAGCCCCGCCTCTGATCCACAGACCACTAGTGCCATCTCTTGTCAGCCGAACAAGCTGCAGAAGTAAATAATGTCACGTGACCTTTGCACACGCTACAATTACTACGCAGCTGTAGTGGGGGAAGCGGGGCGGAGGTGTGGAGAGGGACGCGATCGGTCGGCTGGGGTCAGGTCGCCGAGGTCAGAGGTCATCCGCCGGAGGGTGTTTGAGCGGTTGGGCCGTGTGGGCTGGGGCCTGCGGAGTGGGGAGCGCCTGGACCTGTCTGGAAGCAAGCCCTACAACGCTGTGACAGTCGAGAATATTGTAAGGAAAGAGAGAGAGAGAGAGAGAGAGAGAGAGAGAGAGAGAGAGAGAGAGAGGGGGGGGGGGAAAGAGAGAGAGCGGGAGAGAGAGCGAGAGAGCGAGAGCGAGAGAGCGAGAGAGAGAGAGAGAGAGAGCGAGAGAGAGAGAGAGAAGAGAGAGAGAGAGAGAGAGAGAGAGAGAGAGAGAGAGAGAGAGAGAGAGAGAGAGAGAGAGAGAGAGAGAGAGAGAGAGAGAGAGAGAGAGAGAGCTAAGAAAGACTGGAGGGAAGGGATAAGGACGGGAGGAGAGAAAAGAGAGACAGAAAAGGAAAACCAGAGAGGGTAACAGTTTCACATGCAAAATGTTAATTTGCTTTTCATCATTACCTACAGCTTCGGATTGGAAATTAAATCTTAGCAACCTTATGATAAACCCACGTTGACGGGATGCAGGACCGGCTGAACACCTTCAATTAAGGGGGGGGGGCACTGCCGACTTTTGGTCCTATTATTTCCATGCAACGCTCATAGGGCTAATGTTGAAATGCCAAAATCAAAGGGGGCACGGTGCCCCGGTGTCCTCCCCGTTCCGCCGCCTATGACCGGATGGGGACGCTTTTATGGTCGTCGTTGGGAGCTCGGCACTAATGGGGTCTGGGGATGATGTTGAAGGTTTCGCAAATGTTTCATAAAAGAGATGCTATTTTTTGCACAACCTATTAAACATTTTTTTACGTTTGCTATGAAAATGTTAGGCCCAGTTCCTTCAAGATCAGGTCCACGACTCCACAGCTTACAGCAGCAGCTACCTAACATAACAATTAACCCGCGCCGTGTTGGTGGCATGAATTTTCCGTCGAGCGCTGGGGGGGGGGGGCGTTTCACGCCCCTCCGTCTAACTCGGCTCCTGGGCCACGTAGCGACACGCGGTAAGCGGCAATCGAAAGAGCGTCAAAAATAAGGAGGAAAGGTATCCACTCGGCTATTTTAAGGTCAGGGCAAAGGTCAGGTCACCAGGGTTCATCAAAGGTCAAATTTTGTTGATTTCAACGATTTTTAACACCCGACGGCTAACTCGGGAACCAATAGAGCTACAGTGCCGCGGAAAAGCGCATTCGATAGCTCTTTTAACGCTCTTTCGCCAACATCTCAAATTTGACCTCAGATCAACGGTTTAGCCCCCAGAGGGCACCGCTCTGATTGACCTCAAATTTGACCTCAGATCAACGGTGTTTTCACCGCTCTAGCACGTCTCTGTCAAAAGTAAAAAAAAAAACTGCTGAAGACCTTTTATGTCCTAAAATGACCTCAGGGGCACACACAGGGGTCACAGGTGCAATTTTCCGATTCAGTGTGTCATGTTTACCTATGGACCGATGTCTGAGAGGGTGTAGAACGAAATTCGTCCAAAAGAGGCGCATTTCAATTTTCTCCCATTGACTTATACCTAATGGAGCTCTCGCAAAATTGACCTGACCTTAGGTCACAGACATAAAAAACCCGAGGTATCCATTTTATACATACTGCTACCCTAAGCAATTACTGAAAGTTTTAAAGTGGTCGCTCAGTCGGTTTAGCTACAGCGAGCTTTCGATTTTTTTCTGAGGTAAGGTCACTTGACGTTACCTGGTGACCTGACCTTGAATGACGCTACGCGTCGCGTTGCCGTTTTTGAGATATTCGCGAAAAACCTGAGGGGGGAAGGGCATAAAACGCCCCCCCCCCCGCCCCCAGCACGGCGCGGGTGGTCGACATAGCGACTCGGACTGAACAAATGCCTTTAACGTTTCAACGGTTGAATAAGGTGAGAGGATTGAGGTAGGCTTGTATCGGATTTTCTTCTGCTTGTCGGTAGTTTATGGTTGAAGTTAATTTCGCGAGCTGTCTATAATCATTCAAGAGGGAAGATTCAGCTGCACATCGTTCGGGTCAAAGTTATACCAAACATTCTCAAATTTTGTAGTAAAGAGCCAGTAGTCTACGAATATATTCAAAAAACAATTAGAAAAAGAATAGGTAAGTGGACCGGTTTCGTCTATCAAAGACTTCTTCAGCGCTTTTTCAAAAACTTATAAGAATAAAACTAGCACATGTGTTTGAAATAAAATTGGATTCAGTTAGAACTAGGAACTTCATTGTCCGAAAACCGGTGAGAGTTGATAGCTCAATGACACTTAGACCCGTGCATAAGGAGGCGTGAAAACACTCTCCTCATCTCGTTCTATTACGAGAGGACCATGCCATGGCGTGAGAAAGGTGTTCTCAAAATAAATGACAATGTGATTGAATAAATAATCCGCGCCCCCTTGGGCTATTGGCAGACATGACCACCTGATCGGGTGGTGCAGCCGTTTCGCCTTCCATCTGAGATCTCGGAAAGTTACCGACCGATTTTGAACATTCAAAGAGCGTTCGGTAGCCCCACCAGGGAACTACCTTGTTACCAGGTTTCGTTGACCTAGGTGCAACCCATGACGTCACAAGTCAGGTCAAAGGTTGCATTTTTCACCGATTAATAAGAGTTAGCAGTTTGGTAGCGCTGTTTATTTCACATCTTTTTGATCTTGAATATTTTTCATAATCTTCAAAACTGTAAGCGTGACAGCTCTTCCCGCTAAACCTTTTATTGGGTCGAAAATGACAGAACATGACATCCCTCTGACGTCATTTGCGACTAACCTTTTATAAGAGCTCTGGAAAAATTTGGTCACAAGGTGTAAAAATGATGCCCGGAGGGGTCTTGAAAGTTTGGTGGCGACATTTGCTATACTTTAGGAGATATCGACTGAAAAGGAGAGAGGGGGCCGTTTCGCGCCGCCCTCCCCCCTCTCAGCGGGGCTTTCAGTTGCTGCTCTCACAGAACTATTGGTTATATTACAACGTAGTGGAATTGCAAGTGGCAATATAGGTAAGCTTCCTGCCAGCGCCGGACCAGAGTTTAAACATGCAGGCTGAAGTTTAACATTTAACTTTTGAATTTTTAAATGGTTGAGCTTTTTAGAAGTTGTATGAACTGTTCAGCTCTTTTTTGGTCCATCACAGCGGGCTTGTATGTCATTTGTCAACCAAAATCGAATTAAAAACTTTTTATTTGGTCTGGCTACCTCGCCAACTTCTTAACTGGATCGTTTAGTAGCTTTTGATTGGGCACTGCCCACGTTGTCTGTCTAGCTTTTCGTATGACACGAAAAGAGGCTGCTGACATCGTTTATCGCGGTTGGATAATACCAATCCACGTCCCAGTGGCTGCTCGATCGCACTTTCCCTGGCCCACCTCTCCCACCAGGCTAGATTTTGCCCGGCACAGCCGTCGCCTCAGTGCCTCGGGCGGTGACCCGTTCAAAGGGGCTCACAATTCGTATGGTGCCGTGGCTCTCAAACCAATACAGAACAGTGGAACGCAAAGGCTCACTTTCCATATAAGGCGAACGGCTGATTCTGGCGCCGGGGCTTCATTCATGCTAAGGCGCCCAATCACAGCGCCGCATTTCAGTTAGTGTCGGGCGCAAAAGCTACTATGCTCCGCCCTCCATCACGTGACCCTGCCCTCACGTGGCCTCAGTCACGTGGTGTTTCCACTTCTTGGCGCATGGCGGCGCTAGTCTCGCAGGGGCGGTGGTAGCTTGCTCCCCCGCCGTCCGGGGGTGATGGGTAGCAACTGCTGGTGACTGTACTTGCATTGTTGTGATTTCGCAAAAGGCTGAAAAGCATAATACCCAGGAATGCGTAAGATCCCCACTGAAAGGATTGGCACAATGACACGCATGCAGCTTACCTGAATAACGTGATGCGTGCCCGCATTGACTGTGCTCCGTCAGCTGGCCCCCGTTTTTTTTTCACCCGCTCTTGGCCCCGCCGTATTCCTCGCCCCGGGTCGGTGTTCGACCCGCCTTGACCCGTGTTCCTGGCCGGTGGTGATGTCGTATTTACGGCCTGTTTGTGTGTGAGGGATGCCAGAAGCTGCGGCTGTGACGGAGATTTGGCCGCTGTGCAGCCGTCTGGCATCGGGGAACGGGTCGCCGTACCTTTCAAGGGATATGTGCAGTTGCATTGTGATAGAACGCGAGACCTTCAGATGACGGACAAATCGCCATTAAAATGTCGTGAAATTTAAATCTTGAAACTCATATGATTTTAATACGTGTATCAAATATCAGTGTTTTGTTATTCAGCGTTTTGAAAGAGCGCGCATGACCGGCTATAACTTCTCCACCTCCCACTAGATGGCAGGAGTGGTAAACGCCTGAAGGTATGCTGTGCCGCAAGGCATACCTTCAGCGGAACGCGCTTTGCCAGCTGTAACTTCTTCGGCGCTCACTAGGTGGCACTAGTGCTAAACGCCTGAAGGTATGCTGTGCCGCAAGGCATTTCAACTGGCCAGCGGAACGCCTGTCGCTTGATAGCATGTTGTGTTCCGGATCAAAACACAATGCTGCAAGAGCGTGTAGTGTGAAGCAACTTGAACATATAACAGCCATTGCCCGGCTTCTTATGAAGCTGCATCTTGAATGTTTTGATTAATTGTCTACTATAAAGATTATAAATGTAATCGTGAATAGCTGACCTTGTTCTTGCTACCTTCCGACACAAATATGGATGACAAACACCTCAAGAGAGCATTCTGCGTTGACGCTATTTTGTCAGCAGACTAAAATTGAAAGTTTTCATGTCGAATATTTTATTACATCTATGTTGTTGCGTATTATGTTATTTTTTTTAATATATGGTCTCGGTTTTGATGTGTAATTCACTTCAATGAAAAACGTTATGAAATTACACAAAGCCGTCCGATCGTTGCTGGCGTATGTCGCTGATTTGGCGCCATTTAGAAGTTCAGCGGGACCGAGAGTTGAAGGCCGCGATCAGCAGCAATCGGAATTTCTCCTGGTGTGACAGCGCCTCAGCAGCCTTGGGGAGGACATCCACCCGGCCAGAGTCGTCGTTTTATTGCCACCGACGTCCTCACGTGTCGCCGGGACCTGGCGCGCCACGCCGCCGTCCTCTTTGTCCTGCGTCACTTCCGCCGCCAGACGCTTCAAATGGCGCGCCGAATTGGCGCGAGTCGACTGGCGGGAATTCCGCGCGCACCTGTGGCGGGCGCCGCCCTCCGCTCTCCGACCGACCCTCTCGGGAGAGGGGCACCATCGGCCATTGTCTAGCCAATACTCCTCCAGTCAGATGTCTCAGATTGACAGAGCAGTGAGCAGACGAGCTGAGGGCGAGTTTCGCCATCGCCAAATATCTCACCCATCGAGGAGTGTCGACACCTTAGTGGTCTGCTGTTTGATTCGAGTCAGAGGTAAATGGCGAGGGTCGTTTTCATTATCAAAAGTGTATCCTCTGTCACCGTTGGTGATCTTTTGCGATGCCTTGTAGGAGGCGTTTTTCATCTTTTTTTTGGTTTAATAATTAATTTGTAAATCTGTTGATGCAATGCCTTGAGTAGAAGTTCACTTCAGCAGCTTATCGGCTATCTGAACGATCAGATGGGTTGGTACTCCATGACCCTGCGCTGCGGACGTCTCTGAGCCCCTAATCCTCTCCTAGGGCACCAATTACCGGTAATCCTCTCCAAAGAACTAAAAAAAAGAACACCCATTCCATCCGCGATTGTGTCTTTGCGACCGCTGCAGTAGCCAGAGGTTGCCGCAACGTTGCCGTAACGCTCAAGTCGCCCGGTAGCTTCAGAAGCTGACCGTGTTGCAACGCTATGTCCTTGGAGCGGGTAATCCGATATCAGATCAGCACAGACGACGCTCGCTCGCCAGCCTTTCCATCGACTGCCCGGTAGCAGCCAGGAAGGACGGGCTGGTTGCGCAACAGGACGTGTCTCGCCAGTCCCGAGCACGGCGCTACCTGTAAGGACGGGGCAGCGGGAGCTCGGGAAGGGACCGCCGCTTCAGGCGGCGGGTAGTGTGTTGCCATCTGTGGCAAAACTCAGAGGCCGCCGTCACGGCAGGTGTGGTTACAACGTTGTAGTAATATTGATTACCACAACGGTTACGGCGGCCTCTGTAGTAACACACATGAATCCATTAAACCGAAACTTGCACCGTCAGGGCACGTGCACTGCTGTGCGATTTTTATCCCGTTTGAACTATCCTCAACTCTAACATTCGGACAGGTGGCCGGGTCTAATGAATAAATTACCCACTTGTTGGTCTATCGAGCACATACCGATGCAAATGTGGCCGACTGGCCGTGTTTACGGTGAGCTGTTTCTGAAATCTGCGGGGCCGCCGCTGTGACCGCCGGGCGGGGCTGCTCCCAGCCGGGCCCGTTTCCTCACGGTCTCAGCGTTACGTCACTGCGGGTGGCGGCAGCGGCGCCGTGGAGGCGTTTCGTCAATGGCAGCTCAGTTGCGTGCGGCTGTGAGGTAAGGCTGGTTGAGCAACGGCCGGGCGGCCCGGTAACGAAGGCGCGCGCTCCTCTTCCGCCGCCCGCGGGTGCGCCTCCGCCGCCGCTGCCGCCGCCGCCGCCCGGCGCGGAGCGGGAGGGCGGTGAAGGGACGGCAAACGCTGGAGGACCAGCGCCGCGCCGATGGCGGAAGCTACACACGGGTCAAGCTGCCCCCGTCGTCCGCCGTGCTGAGCGCTGAGCAGCGAGCGGTCACCTGTCGGCCGGCCGGCAGCAGACCTTTCCAATTCGGGTTGGGAAACGGCGGGCTCTGCCGACCGATGTGTTACAACACCGCCCGGTCGTGCGTACGCCCGTGTGATCGCCGGGTGATCGTCTGGGATACCTGACCTCTGTTACTAGGTGCCAGCTGATCGCCGGACTGGCCCACCGGATTGGTCGATACCCAAATTATGTCCAAAGTATCCGATAAGTACCTGAGTATGGAATGATTGGTAGATGCTTTATACATTCATCGGTCGTGTTGTCGGGACTACTATTTCGATAGCCATTGGAAGCGTGCGGCGCATGCGGCTAGTTGCGACAGGTAGGATCATGATCATCGCTGCAAAACTTTACGTTGGACCGGCTTGCAACGAATTGCATGCGGTGACCTCTCGGTCTCTGCCGCGATCAAAGCAACACTCTCATTTGTCGTACATCCGGCTCTATCAACATAATTCAATGGGACTGTGGCCTGTCGTAACAGCACGTTTTAATCATAGTCGAAAATAGATTACGGATAAGGCCTGGGTCCATGACCCAAATTGATGCGATTCTCAATTTTGTCATCAGCTTAGCGACTATTTTGGGTACTTGTCATTGCATCATTACGGCGGACTCAGCAACAGCCATGTATTGCCTCTGTAAAACTGACCTATTAACCCGCGCCCCGTAGGGCTACCGGCGGACCCTACCACCCGTAGGGGGGGGGGGCCGTTTCGGCCCCCCTAAGATCTCGGAAAGTTACCGGCCGATTTTCAAAATTCAAACGGCGCTCGATAGCCCCACCCGGGAACTACCTTGTGACCAAATTTCATTGACCTAGGTCAAACCGATGACGTCACAGGTCAGGTCAAAGGTCAGATTTTCACCGTTCACAGGCAATTCAAGAAATGTGCTGTGAAAGCGAGTAAATTGGTAATTTATTGAAAACCATCGATGGCACATTGTTCGTCAAACACATACTTTGCTATCTGAGGTCACTGATACCAGGTCAGGTCACAGCGAGGTCAGGTCACCGGGGGTCACAATATGAATGTGTCGTGTGATACATGTTTTATGGTCCATTTTACATGACAAATGCGATTATGTGGGTTAGGCAGCCTTTGGGGCCAGCCTAGGTCACGTTTTTGTGAAGGTCAGGTCAATGTCAGGTCAAATTAGGTCAAATTTCAAAGTTGATATTTTGCATAAAATGGGTATTGATTCGATGCAGCTCGTCACGGGGAGTCTAATGGTGGTCCTCGTTTTGCTCTACGAGTTCTAGAATTGCCAAAAATTGAGTTTGAAAATTTGACGTCATCATTTTTGAACAGTTTTTTTCGCTATAACTTGGCCAAAAAACGAGGTATCGATCTGAAATTTAGTATGTAGATAGAAGACGGTAGGTACTATCACATATATTCCGGTTTTTTTCGAAACTCAATAAACTTTTTGGATTTTTTTGCGAATATATAAAAAAATGCTTTTTTGATTTTTGGGGGTCAAAACTCAAAAATTTCAAAAATTCGAGATAGCATTTTTGTAGCCCTGTCAATTCTACACCTTTTATGTCTTGATCATTTTTCTGTATCTTCAAAGCTGTAGTCCTGACAGGTCTTCTCGCGAAGGTCCTTTTTCGGTCGAAAATGACAGAACATGACGTCACTCTGACGTCATTTGTGGCCAACCTATCATAGCCTCTGGAAAAATTTTTGGTCACAATGTGTAAAATTGATGCCCGGAGGGGTCCTGAAAGTTTGGTGGCGATATCTCTAGCCGTTTAGGAGATATCGACCGAAAAGGACAGGGGGGGGGGGGCCGTTTCGGCCCCCCCCTACGGGGCGCGGGTTAAAAGTACCTGGCAACCAGCAAATCCTGTCCAATTAACATTTTATATGCAGTATTAAGTCGGCCCGTCGGCCCGCAAATGAACGAGCCATTCTCTTCTCCCGCTCCACACCCTGAGAGGATTGATCCAAAGTTTCCACCACCCCATCTGTCCCGGACCCCGAGCTGGCCCGACTGGACCCTGTCGCTGGACTCTGCTCCGGAACCAGCGCGCCGCCACCTGCATTCCAGGCCGGTGAGGCGGCGTGGGAGCAAGCGCCGCCGACACCGGACGTCTTCTGGGCCGGCTGCCGTCTCTAATACGCCCGCTTCCGCCCCCGCCCCCGCCCCCGCCCAGGCCGCCCGGGCGGGCGCCTCCAGACGCCGAGAAGCCCGCCAAAAAGCGACGTGGCACTAATGGCAGCGCATTTCCGGGCGGTACACCTGCCGGCCGGCTGTGGCTCGCGCCACGGCGGTGGTCGCGGTCAAAGCCGCAGTCGCCGCCCGGTATTTCCTGTGTCTGAGCCGGCGACTGAGAATGACGGTCAGTCACGACCGAAGGGCACACGGTCGGTCAGTCGAGTGTGACTGACTGTCCAAGGAGGAGACGGTCGCGTGTGTCGCACAGTGTCCAGTGATCACATTTGGATGTTGTGATGTTCTGACATTGGTGTCGTTTGTCATTAACCACATGTCTCAAGCTCGCACACTTGAAAACCTAGAAACTATAGCTATAGCCATCACTTCTACTATCAGGCATATTAAGTAAAATTATATCAAAGCCGTGGCGATCTTGTCAACTTCACAAAGCGCTGACAGCGTTAGGTGCAGCGGAAAGGGGCTGAGGAGGCAGGGACGGGGGAGGGGCACTGACACCCGTGCCCTTTGACATCCGGCTGGCCAATGGCCATGACGTGCTGACTGCTGAGCACCGCGTCACCCCGACACCCAACTGACCTTGTGAGGTGGTGACGGGCGCGCGTGGCCCGCCCCGCGGGGTGGCGGCATCGCCCCGCGCTGAATAAGGGGCGCTGTCTGAATCGGTCATTGGCCGATGGGTTTGACGGGTGCAAATGTTCCTGTTTTCTGGGAACTTGACTGATCACATCAGTCATGGCTCATGACCTCAAAGGGCCGACGGCTCTAGTTTGTTTCGTAATTATTGAAATGTCACTTGTGTTTTGGTCTCAATGCGTATTGTTTTTTTTCTTGTCTCGTCTTACATGTCATCATCACGCATCTTTTCTGTTTTTCTCCCATCCCAACCCTAATTGCACAATCGTCATGCCGAACCATTCCACCTTCTCCCACCACTGCCATCTTCGAGCATTTCCGCTCCTCCCCTGATGGTGGCGCATTCCAGGTGGTTAGTGGCGGGGCAGGACGTCACCCTTTGGAGGAGCTCTCCTCCCGTCCCTCCCCGACCCAAGGTCAGCGCGACCACCCCAGACACCCTGCTGTCGCGGGGACTTCCTCTGCCCGGCACTCTATACCTTCGGGGAGGGAAGGAGAGCGCTGGAGGGTAGTACTAGTACCCTCCAGGAGCAGCTCGAAGGGTCTGGATCAGTGGTGTTTGTGGGCCGAAGTAAATGGACGGGAAACCCGAGGAGCAATTATTGTGGGTAAACAGGGTCATTGGGATGGCTGTGGATATGTTAATTTATTTAGAGGGACGTGTAATGCTGCGAAAATATTTTTAATGAAACATTTCGAACTTAAACGGAAGACTCATATCATGCCTTATCTGAGTCGATATGTTATTTACCATAGCCGCACAATTTGTGAATCTAAAGCCATCGGCATGTCTCTCGATGAGCTCGTAGTTCCTTTTTATCGCCCAGACCTCCCACGAGCGGGCTGTTGGCTCCACTACCGGCACGTGCCCACAATCAAACCCCTTTTGGCACGTAATGAACACCCAATACCGCCAAATGAACTACCCCCAGAATGGCTTCTACCAGCAGCTGTTCCCCCGTTATAGACACCGCGCTGCGCCACCCCAAACGCCCGCCCTCCACTCAACCCGTCCATTGTTGTCGTTTGTTCGGCCATCCACTGGATCCGTCACACCGTCTGTGTGCCGTGAAGTTGCGCCGCGTGTGGCGGAGCCGGCACACCGCGGTCCGATATAGGGACCAAGCCAAACCGTCTCCCCGTGGAAGTACCGCCCATACCGCCCGGGTGGCCGGCGCTCCCCGCCGGGCTGCGGGAGCGTCCTGTTTACCCCCGGCCGACCACGCAGCACCCCGAGGGGCCGGCGCGGCGGCCCGCGGCCCGCGCTGCCCGCCCGCTCCACCAGTCGCCCCTTCCGTCGGGTGACCTTGCGCGCCGTTTTTGCGAGTAAACAGCCACCGAGGATGCCGTTCGCTTTGTTACCGGGCGCACTTTCACTTTGGGGATGCTGGCGGCGATGTGTGCCGACCGCGGGACTGGTCCCCGCTGGCCCTCAGGCAGACGGGTGCGTGACTTCTGCCCATTCCTCCTCTCGAGGGGAGGAGATGGCTCGTCTTGCGTTCGGGATGCGTCTGCTTGGCAGCGCTCCTGATCTGTGAAATACTTTTTTTTCGCTGCAACTATTCATGATCCAATAATGTAAAATGTGATGGTCGAATAACGTGTCGCCATTTTTCATTAACTAGGGTGCCTCGAGAACTGATCTACTTATATCAGTACACAATTAAAAATAGATGAATTTGAAGGAAACGAAACTCGAAATATAGCAATATCACATCTTTCCTCAATATCACTCTTACCTTCAATTAGAACACACCGTTCAATGAAGCATTGTTGACACGTTTGACCTATAATTTTGACGTGTTTCGGCAAGCCCTGGCGAACCATAACTCTTTGAATGACTAGAACTGTGATAACAGGATGCGTTTTGACAGGTTCCGTTTTGACGTACCGTTAAAATTTGACACCTCTTCCCGCGAGTTTTTCGTAATAGTCGTTGTCACGGCTGAAATTCGAATAAGTGACACATCCGTGACCGCTGTCATTCTCGTGACATTCCACCTCATTTCAATTCGTTCTGTCCTACGCTCTAAAACCTTGCAAACCAATGTCTATACCTAACGGACATGGGACAACGGTGGTGTATCGGCACCTTTCTCTATCGTTGCTTTGATTTTCACATCCTATGTTTTAGTATGTAACTACATTATACGGCCTTGGTTTAGCGCACTTCGTGCGAGAAGTTCACCTTTACGTAAGGAACAGGAACACTGTGTCCACAACGCCGTGTTTATTTGTGACTTTACACGTAAATTGCGCCACTTATGTACACTGGCGTGGATGGAATCCGGTCTTCCAGCCTACTCAGTGACGTTACCTAATAATCTACTTACCATCTACATATAGTGAGTATCGTGACTCTAAAGCTCCTCGCTAGGTCATGGCAGGATTGAGGCTGAACATTTGGAATGCTGTTGGAGGGCAGGTGTAAGGAAAACAAAAGCAGGCGACTTGTTTGTACTACGCCTGAAAGACATAGTAATGTTCGCTACCGACGTTTGGGCATTTTTAACTGTATTTACACAGTTAAGTTATGCCAGATGAAACCGGACAGACTAGGAGTGCATGGGGCGTCAAATATCCGATTTTGTTGCCTTTATCATTGAATTTACTGGGAAAAATGCGTCATGACTGGAAGCCTTACGCAAAGCCCTTTATCAAGGCTAAACGTAAAATCAAATCGCGCTTGTCGCGTGCGTCTTACCGATTTTGCAAACTCATGTGATTCTTCTTCAAGAAAAGTTGGCATATATCTTTCTTTGAACTCGTTGCAAACTAGTGTGTCTACGTTGGCTAACCCGCTAATCAGCGACCTCCAACCACACCTGTATCTGTGAGCGCTGCTGCCGAGTTGCCGGGCTGTGGCAGCATCAGTCACAGCTCACAGCTCGGCCTGTCGACGCGACCGACCTTGACACAGTGGGAGTGGGCACCCGGCCATCAGCCGGCGATCGTCAGTCGTCACTCGTCTGTCGTCTGCCGTCTGTCGTCTGCGGCTGTCGTCAGATGTGGGCCTCTCTGGTCTTCCCAGCCCGAACGGCCGGCTGCCTCTGGTGACCTGATTCCCGACAGCACACGTCACATCAGAGAGACATGGTTCTGTGAGGCATTTGTCATGTTCGTGACTGCGAAGGTGTTGCCGTCATCAACATATTCAGATCATCAGGTATTGGCGACTGTACGTTCACATATTCAAAATAAGCCGGACTTCCTCTTTTTAACCCTCGCCCGCACATGGGGGGAGGGTTGCAACCCCCCCCCAGGTAGTCTTTCTGCTCTGCACTCAACATTTTTATAGCTAGAAGGCTGATTTTTCGTATTGCTACTCCTTTATCCTTTCTTGATGTCCACTGAAAATTTCAAGTTTCTGTGATTTTTGGTTTCGGAGATATGACCTTGTTTTTTAGGTCATGTCATGACCCAAATGGCCAATTCTCAACATCTTGCGCTTGCCATGGGCCTTGTGAGCTTTTGACACCCTGATTTCGGCCTTTTTTGCCAGTCTTACCTCCCACCTATCATGGAACATGTTGTTCGACGATGTACAGGGGTCAAGGTCAGGGTCAAGGTCAACCTAGGTCATCTAAGATAATTGCGTTTTAGGCAAGCTGAATTTACTTTTTGTGAAGTTTTTTGACTGCATTTTTGGTAAAAGCTTCTCAGATCATGATTTCATGTAATATGGACCCAAAAACAATCGGTGCACACATCAGTATACACACAGACACACACAGACATATAAACACATATAATTGACCTTGACCTAACTTGACCTGAAATGACCTCAGCAGCAAAATTCTGGTCGGGTAGTGTGACAAAGAGGTTCTAGCTGGCTTGACACCAGAAAACAGCATCGTCATCGGTATTTGATAAGCAGCGCACTTGATATCCAACGGTGACCCAAAACAGCAATATTTTTTAGTTTGACCTGACCTGGAAGGTCAATGACTGACCTGAGAAGGTAAAACTGGGTATCATTGGATTCGTCTCTTCCCAAAGAATCTTTTTGGTCTTTACTGCTAAGCTCTATCTCCAACAGGAACGAAATGGCGCGGAGGGGTGCCCCCCCCCATGTGCGTTCTAGGATGGGAAAATGGCATGTGCGGGCGAGGGCTAAGGAAAGGGAAAGTAAAATAAAATTGATTTTCTGTTGAATATTTCCAGATTCAGTCTTGCTTTTGTAAACATAGCTATGACGAAGAGGCACAGCTGTGAAGTATAACTGCCGCCCCTCATTATATGATTCAGCCCACTTATATCGTATTAGGAAGCCGCCCCAATCCGTTTCTCCTCCAACCACAGACAGCTGCGTCCGCTGCCGTCAGTTCCAGCTCGCTCGTCACAGAGCGGTGCCGCTTCTGTCGCTGACCGGCAAACATCCTCTGAGACACCTGGACACTGTGGGCACCGATGGGTCCTCTACTGCCCGTGGGACCGGAGAGACTGCCATGGGACCCGGCAGACGCCCTGTGGGACTCTGCGGGACCGCCACAGGTCTCGGCAGTAGAGCTGGAACGAGCTAAAATAAAACGGTCGGGATTTTTAAGCGTGAAATTGTATAACCCTCTCCCTTCTTTTGTTCGTTTATTTCACATTTTTATTTCCGAACTTTTTCCCGGCTTCCATCCTTTCTCTTCGCCTCCCACCCGCTCTCCCTTCCCTCGCCTTCCTTCCTCTCTCCGTCTGTCTGCCGTCTTGGCGGGCCAGGTGTGTGGCCTTGGGAGCCGGGGAGGGGCGGTTTGGCCGCCCCGGCCAGAGGAAGCGGTCCGGTCTGGCCGTGAGAGGGTGTGGTCAGTGGTCACTCCCTCACCCCCGCCTCCCCCTGGGTTCCGGTCTGACCGCACCCCCTCCCACCCGCCTCTCCTGCTGGCCCACTCCCTGGGCCACGGCGGGAAGCCGGTTCCACCCTTCCCAGTTGCTACAGCTGTGCATTGGAGGGTGTTTAGCAACAGCGACGGCCAGCAGATCTTTCGCAATTCACGCATGGGTATTATTTGTGTGCAAACTCTAAAGCATTCGTAGTTCATTCCGGATCAACAGAAAATACTAACATATTGCATCACATTGTTGACTGAAACCATTTCAGTCTATAATTCAAAACGATGCAATGATTATTTCTACATTGCATTTAGGATAAATAACTATATGAGCTTCACTTGCACAGTTTTGCCATACCTATTTCACGTTGGAGAAATCCTAGGAGCGTGTTTCAAGTTTTCACCCAGTAAAAATCAGATGGCCAGGTTACCTATTGCCACACTGCCCAACTGCCCAGCTCGAAGTGCGCTACTCTGCAGCCAGACCCGGTGCAGAACTGCTGACGGCTGAGGCAATATTGTCCGCAGGAGCCACGGCCTTCTTTGGAGACGTGAGACGTTCACCCTCGCTTCCCCTTCCCTCCCCGGACTGCTTCTGATTATCTGAAGCTCTCCCGGTGCGCTGCCCTATTTCAAATCTGCCATGAACCGGCGGCCGTATAACACAAATAGGAAGGATGTGCGGACGTGCGCCGGCATTACGCGGTGCCGACTTCGTACCGACCCCATGTCGCGAGTACTTCCTCCGAAACAAAAACACGGCCCGCATGAACGCTGTAAAGCTATTACAAACACACAGGGGGCTGGCAGCGGCACCGCCGCCGCTCGTTGGGCAATGTATTCCGGCGGCCCGGTTGCCGGTCGCTACGGTCGAGAGTTGCCTGTCACGCCGTCTGTCTGTGGGGCGGGTCGTTCCTTATTGGCGGGACGTGCCCGGTGAAAGTGTTGCCCGTGAACTTGGGCCGTTGGCCTGGTTCCGGAGCGGGTCCCGGCCAGCGCTCTGGCTCTGGCGGTGGAACCCCGCATGGTCGCAACGCGCCGGGGCCTTTCACAGACTCGGCACGGGCCGGGGATGTCCGATGTCGCCTAAAGGGCCGCCCTTCTGGTCCATGAGCCTACAAAAGAATCGTACCTCCTCTGAGACAGCGGAGGTCCGACTGACAGATGAGGAGGCAGGGCTCAAACTTGACAATCTCTAGATGTCTGGGCTCAAACCTGACAAGCTCTGCATATATATTTTGATGCTAACTAGATGTGAAGTAAAAGGACATTTTGTTTTCGTCTTCGTTTTTCGTTATGTTTTCATGCATTATACCCTCATTATGTATATTGATGCCTTTCTCATGAAGGATAGGTACGTATGTTTCAACACATGCAAATAATTTTGGTGGTATATCAATAAGTTACGACATGTTACGACTTATAATTACTTTCATTTGCTTGAAAATGATTGCCATTGCTTTCTTCTTCCTGCCCGACTAGCATTCATTATAGTACTGCAAGAGTCCAATGACTTATTAATGATACAATATGAGCTTATGCGTCTTATGCATATGTTGCAACCATTGAGCCAGCCATCCGATTCGCTCCAATATCCTGTTACTCACTAGGTATGGCATTGATAGGGGTTACGTCGTACCGCGGCGCCGGTAGTGCTGGGTTCAAGACTCAAGTTCCTTACGGCCTAGAAACAATCAGCTGTTTTAAAAGTAACATTGAATATACGACCAGACAACTTCCTGGTGGTATGAACGGGACGAAGCTGTCAGTGTTGGTCACGGCCTTCAGTTTCGCGGCCACTGACCTCAAGAAGCGGCGTATTTTTCGTCAATCGGTCGGCAGCCTTTGGATCTGTCATGTAACGTTCTTGTAGTGGCGCTGATCGTTGGTGTATCGCGTCCAAACCGATCCAATCCCGGAAACACTGCCGACATGGACCAGTTCTGAGTGAAAAATCGCCGGCAGCGGCGCGGCTACCGAACCGCAGTCCCGCTTTCCTGGACAACAAGCGCGATCGGAACGGAAAACAATTGATTCGCCGACACTGTCTGCATTTGGTAGGACCTTATCAATGAAAAGTAATGAGCAGCGATTTAACTGCGATGGTAGCTGCGTTCGATTCTGCGTTCACTGGTTCGGTAGCGGTCAGAGAGCAACACACACCGATGGTGCTGATGACCTGTGAGCTGGTCTCAATTCACAGCTTCGCTCCCCAATCACTGAACTAATTTGTGCTGCGTTTTACGGGATGTGAACGAATCAGCTCTGACTCTCGACCAGAACTCTGACTTTCTGCGGCTTAAAAATGTATTGAGTCTCGCTGCCCAGCACTACAACGCGGCCCTCCGAGCAGAAGTTTTACATCATGCACTAAGCAATAAGCGTTACAATAATCATTACGCTGCCCTTTCCCGAGTGAATCGACACACAGTTCGACGGCGGCGCACGGTTCGTTGACGTTCTGACGACAGAGTGACGTCACGGTCCTTGAATTTGTGTCAGGGCTGCCATATCGCAACCGGCGGGTCCAATGAACTCTGGCCGGCCAGGCGGACCTTTTTGCCACCGGTTTGCCTTGAGGTGTCGTCGGTGCCATCGCTGGGCTCGCCTGCAGCGGAGCGACCCGGCAGGGTGCTGGGGGGTCGGGCGCGGGTCAGCTGGTCGGACGGACGTCTGAACCGGCGGCCGCTACCCGCCGGTTCTGCTCGGTGGAGCGGCGGTGATATTGCCAAATATGGAGGCAGGTAGCCCGCTGTGAGGCAATAATTCTCGATTGCGTCTATCAGGATTTTAAACCTTGTCTTGTCTACGCTTTCCCATACCCATTGATGAAAGAAATCAAATCCAGACCATCATTGTTCATCTTTTTGCTAATGACGAGAATGATATCTTTCTCCATATTGGTAACTAGTATGTAATTGAGGTTTATCATTTATTCTTGTGAAACATTTTCTGGACATGGTACTCCCGATACGGGACTATGATCCTCCGTCTGTTCTGTGGCTGAATAATGGTGTCGTCCACTCAGAGATGCCTCGTTGCGCCACAGATCCCGAGACGGCTCAGTGGCTGTGTGTAGAGGGCCTGTTACAGCGGGGGCTGGCCCGAAGCCGGGGCCGTGGGTAGCGTGACAGAGCAGCGCGATACCTCGGCGGCCGGCCGGCGTGTGCCAACACTGTGACCCAGGCCGGCGGCGCTGGAGTGGGATGAACGGAACCCTCCTACCGCCGTCATCCCTCCAACCACCGCCCCTCGACGTCAACCCACCCCCTCCGAACATAATGCCCGACCGTTCCTACCGGTCCCCCAGCCAACGTCTGGAGCTCAGGCCCGGCGGCTAATGTTAGACCCGATGTGCAACGTTGCACCATGAGAATCAACGGCACCAGGGCGCGCTCTGCTTTTTTACGCAACGATAAATGGTCTCGTCCTTCGGGCGCTTTTCGAAAGAGACAGGAGGCTGAATTGCCCTAATTGGGTTGCATGCTCGATGCTGCTAGTCACATATTTAGGTAGCCATTGCGTGGTCTAATTAAGGATGCCGATGTTTGTCCGACATGCGGCTCGTCTTTTGATGGCGTGACATGCACATTGTCGTTGAAATCACAAATGCTCTATTGTTATGGTGTTACGCTAAAAAGTGAGCCTCATAATGGATGAGTGACGGTTTTTCATGTAAATCCCGTGTGATAGTAACACAGAAATCGCATGTAATAAGGTAAAATAAACACCTTTATGAGACAGGAACCATTGCGTGGCATAGATGCGAGCTATTTACTGTTCAACATATATCGCCAATGGCTATCATCATCCATTTTATAGACATTTTGCATCTTGCAATTGTATGCTGTTTTAACACGTGCCGCATATATTACAAGTTTTTTTGTGTAGAGCATATTAAGCTTTTATAACAAAGATGCACTGCAGGTTTGCTGTTTCTAAGCTTTTCGACGCAGCCACACACGAGTAAAGCCACCACATGCCGGATTCTGTTCCGTCCCGGAGTACGGTTGGTCCCGTCCCTATAGGTCTCCACCTGTACCGTGTCCCACCATGGCCTGATAGGGCGGCCGGCCGCCTCCGTGTCTGACTGTGGAGCAACAGGCCGTGGTTCCCCCACCGTGGCACACTTGGGTAACGCGCCGGCTGCCCGTAACAGTCTGTGGGCTCCGGCGGACGGCGAAGAGGTTGTGCAAACGACACATCTGGCGTGGGTGGGAGGCGATTCACTCCGCCTGATAAACTCTTGATCAACCTGCCCTTCCTTTGCCAGCCTCCTCGGCGCTTCCAGTTCGCTCTAGGCCGACCTAGCCTCCCTCTGTTTCCGTAACTGCTTCTCCAGTGCGGCGATCCATCCTCGAGCAGGCAGGGAACAGGTGGTTATGCCGCGGTTCCACACAGACTCACTGGAGTTGGCGCACGCCGCGGACGCTCCTCCGGCACATGAGAGCTGACAGGAGCGTCCGTCTGACCTGCCGATGACCTGGAAACGCCGATAGCCAATGGCGACCTGCCAGGCGGTGCGTGGTGTGTGCCCCTCCCTCTCCCTGTCCCCCACTAGCCTACTACCTGCTGGCGAACCTCCAGCTATGCGTGGCCGCGTATCGACCCCCCCTCCCTCACCGAGGTAGAGAGGGAAGTCTCCGTCTCCCGCCTGAACCACGGCCCAAATCATCAAATCAGCTGGAGATATGAAATGCGTGTCGTGGGATGAGTTACGGGGTCTGAAATCAGGTGTGCGGTGCGTCACATGGGGGCAGACTCAGTGATACGGTGCGTGGTCCTGAGTAGCACGGTAACCAGTCGACCCGAGGCTACGTCTGTCGCCGTGTCGCCACGCCGGCCCCGGCTATTGTGGCAGCTGCTGTTGCAAGAGGAATGCGTGACACAATGCCGCCGTTTGGGCCTGTTCGGTGACGGCCAAACACCGTGGCGGAAAACGACCCGCGCGATTTCGGCACTCGACGCATGATTGCGCCAGATGCTGACGTTTATGAGCCCCCCCCCCCCCCCAGGAAGCCAGGCCGGTCATTGTTATACAATGTTAGGAAAAGGATGATACGGCAAAAGGAGTTTAATGTCCAACCATCATGTGTCTAGATTAGGCCAAAATCGCATATCTTCAAATATAAAAGGGACTAATTAACAGGAAAAGTTCAGCTAGTTGTATTGTGAAGTAATACCTTCAATGTAACACAAAAGATATGAAACTTGTTTAGGAACGGTGTCAAGATGGGCTAGCTTGACCGAACCTGAATGGACTCAAATATTACTGAAAATTCATATAACTGTCATTTGTTTCATGTGCATCCTTTTCTTCATGCACAAAAATAATTATAATAATCCTGGATTGGATTCAAGATGCAATAATATTTGAATGGTTTGTCGATATTGTTCGTTCCGCATACGGGAGACATCGAAACATCAACCTTGGTACATACAGGACAGTCATGACACCACCCGCCCCTTGTCCAGTGTCCAGTGATCCACTCTACCTGTTGCGCCCTCCACACACATCCCCTTCAAGCCGTATGATGCAGCGCGAAGTCGCAGTACCTGACCTTCTGGATGCGGCCATTGCTCACGGTGACGGCGATGACTCGCCACTGTCTTTTGTTCACCGTCCGTGAGGCGCGGCGTGGCCGCTGGCCCGTGACCACGGCTTCAGGAGCGCTGCGACAGACACCGTCACGACCTGCCTTCTCCGGGCCTCGCCCCCTCCCTCCCGAGACGCCCCCCCCCCCGCCGTGGCCCGGTCCGCGGTGTGTTTCCTAATTCCGCGCCGTGTGTCGGACGGCTGATTAGACCGCCCTCGGAGACGTGTCCCGCGCAGCTCTCAGCAAAGACGGCGGCCGAGAAGTGAGTGGTGTATTTACAGAAACATAGGTTTTTATGGGGTGTCGGGACGCCGTCACGTGACCGGGTGGCCGACGGCCAAGAGCCGACGGTCCCGTGTTGCTGGGCGCCCCAGACACCCAGACGGAAGACAGAAGTGAGCCAGACGGAGAAAAAGAGAGTCTAGACAAGATAGGGAATTGGGGCCTCCATCGGGGAGTGGGAGGCCATGATTTCCTTCTCCACACGTGTGAGCCGGCCTGTGCCGTGTCAGGTCCCGTCCCGCCGCTCCAGAGCCCAGGTTGCCACAGAAGACCTTGGACGCAGAGTGCGGCAAAGGTGGCGCGGAAACAGCGCCAGTTTCGACACACCGGCGCCGCGGCAGCCGTGCCGCGCTGGCTGCTGAGATTGGGCAGTGGCCCTCGTCTGTGACGGTAGTGGGTTCGCAATGCCATGCGCGCCCCTCCGGACAGCCCCCACAGCCGAGAAGGGTCTGTTTTTGCGAGTCTGGCCCTCGTAGATCGCCCCACGATCCCCCGCGCCTCGATATACTACCGGTGAAAGGAATTCCAGGTCGGACTCCCCGCCCCGAATCGGTCAGCGTCTGGGGTGCTCCCCTACGAAAACAGACCGGACGACGGCGGGGGAGGGGAATTTGGGAGCACTCCTCGCTCCCCTTCCGCGAGGGGTGGACGCGACAGGTTGGACCATGTGTTCGCTGGACTATCGCACCGTTTGGTGGTCCGCTAGTCCGGGCACAGGACAGGTGTGGTCTCCGAGGACAGCACGGCGGCCAAACGGAGCTATTGTGGGCGATTTCACAGAGCTGGTGACAGGTGTCCACGCGTGCGACAGGTCGCACTGTGAAAATGTAAACATCACTGGGGTTTGGATTTGTGGATTAAAGCGATGAATAGAGGGAATTGGATCTGGACCTTCTTCAGCGGCAGTCGTAAATGTGCTTGTTGCTTTGTTTTAGACAGGTAAATAGGTGTATCCCATTTGTAAGACTTGAAAATCTGAAGACATATGTAGGCAAACAAACATATTTATAAATCAAGCACATAGATACATAAGCAGATGTCTAATGAATGTCAACGTTCCGGTGCCCATACTCGTACGATTGCAATCGCTCGTCATTAATGACGTGTCTCTTTTGCTTCAGATGACGCGGACCTGGCCGATTTTATGTGTTCGAATGGTGGCAGCGGCGGCGGCGGAAACAGTGGTGAGTACAATTAAAAGCGCTTCAGTTTGTATGTAGTGTAGTGTCTGCATTCTATCCTTTGTCGCCGAGCTACACCGGATGACTTCTTGGTCGGATTTCGCCTGTAAGGCTGACTCATCCCAAGGAATTACCGTGGATGGGCCCTCTGTCGCACTCAAGCCGCTCAATGTCGTCTGTCGGTGCCCTGGATGAGCCCTGGATGGGCCCAAACCAGGCCAACCCGTCGCCGGAAATCCACATCGTTTGGCGAGCCATCAGGACATGTAGCTGCTGTGTCGTCCCGCCGACGGGCCACCCACGCTCGGCCGTCTGAGCCGTGAACAGTCCGTGAGGCCGTGACTGGTCCGCCGCGCCCGTGACCGCTAATCCGGCTGTAGTCCGAACTCCGGTGTAGTGTCGGGGCTGAACCTCAACCCCACCGGCCGCGCGAACCGCTGATGGACGAGCTTCCGGCGCTCCTCAGTCGCCACAAAGATCACCGGGCTCTCGTGACGTCAGGCGCCGTTCCTGTCGACTCGCGTCGTTTGCGATGACCCGCGCTCCGTCGCTTCCGACGATTCCCATGGCTTTCGAACTGCCGCCGCTGCCGTTACAACTCTGTCCGACGTGACGTCATGGCTGGCAGTGGTGACGTCACCGGGGGCACGGCGAGCTCGTGGAGTATCGAGCGGTGGCTAATTCGGCACCGGAGCACAGTCGGCCGGGTAAATATAGCAGGTCATTCTCATAGGGAGCGAGCCCCGCGGCGAATACAGAGGCCGTGGGCGCCTCAGAAATGTGACCGGCCCGTGAAAATAGACCGGGGCGAGCGGCACCTGTGACACCAGCCGGCCGCCGAACGGATGTGCAGTGTGCAGCGAGAGATGAATCGAAACACATCGCCGCCGCTTGGGGCAGAACCTGCCGTAAATGGAATTCGATTGGAGGATGGAATTCGATTGCGGAGTTTTCCAGAGTCACCGAAAGCCAATGCGGCTTAATTGAGACATAGGTGCGGTGTGATCTGTGCAATGTTGACGATTACGCAGTCGCCTCTGCAGCCGGCAGAGTAGCTAGACAGGCCGGTCCTGCGGTCACCGAAATCCGCGGCTGCCGGGGCCGAATCTTGCGCCGGCCGACCCGGCGGACCGGGTACTGACCTTCGCAGACATGATTCCGCCGACTGCGACGATGGTCGCTTCATGGCACCGCAATTTTCTGGCCTGACCTGACGACCATCTGGCTCAAATAACAACATAAACGTTCACTTAGTTCATACCCTGGATACTTTTGAGAGAAAAGGTGATTTATTTTTCATCAGAAAATTTTTATGGAAATCAGATGGAATGAGCAAACGTTCATCTTTTGCTCATAACTAAAGTAAGCCAAAAACAAATCCAAAATATATTTGGATATATTTTGACCTTCATTCCACTGAAGAAGGTCCAGCACCGAAAATATATTTTTGATTTGTTTTTGGCTTACTTTAGTTATGAGCAAAAGGTTACTATTCCATCTGATTTCCATTATAATCATAATCATGCTCAAAAAAACGTTTCACACCATTCAATGATTAGAAAATTTTAAGCTCAGTAATGCACTTATTCGTAAAAACGGATGGTTACTGGTTGGGACTCCAAGCCGAGCATAACTATGCATATGTATAGGGGCGGGTAACCGTCTTCCTGTCTTTTTTTCTCATGGTGACCTTGGTTTCGGTTTCATGTGGTGACCGTTTCCTGACCACTCCGTTCTCCTAATTCCCTTTCAGACACATCTCACCCACTGCCCTACCCAGTTACAGTGCCCCATATATCTATCCCAGACATCCGCCCTCGTGGAACGGGCGTATCCGTTCGCGTTCCACCCATTCTATCCTCCCCTCCCGCCGCGCCGCGCCGCGCCGCTCCTTCCAGTCGGCCCCAATCTTCCGACAGCCCAATTCTCCACCAGTAGACGCGCGCTTCCAAACCGGGCCGGGAAGATGTTGTAACCGCGCCGTGTATTGTGCATCTCAGACGCCCCCCCCCCTCGCGCGTTCTCCTGGCTCTCGGGGCAGGTCAACCGCATCGCGTCGTCCCGTTGGGCAATGGGGTGGCGCCGATCCGCCGCGCTCAAAGCCGGCCCCGCTTGGAGCACGCGTCTGAAGCCGGAGCCGCCCCGGCGAGCCGCTGTGTCCGCAGCCTTGGCACAGATCGTCTATACACTCTTACCTGGCGTGTCGTGTAAAGAGTGCATGGGCCGAGACGCTGTGAGCGGCCTTGGAGGCGGGTTCGCTGGCCGAGTGAGGTCAGCGGCCCCCTCCCCCTCTGGGGCAGGGTGACCTGAAGAGATTAGCTGACGTGGTCGAGTGGTTTGCATTTATGGATAAAGGCGGTTCAGTATTTTTAAATAGTGACGAAAGATTCTAAATGGTATTAAATCTGTGAAGAGTTGAGGAACCGCTGAAGCTGAAATCGCAAAAAATTGGGCATAGTCCGAATTGGCATGATATCTGCACTTTGAATTTAATGCCAAATTTACCAGGAACCGTTTTCGATAAATGAGTGTAATGAAGCACACTTTTATGCACTGAGCTTAATGTGCTGAATATTTTTCATTTTAACACACTAATTGCATTTTTTACGCCGAAAAAGACGTCAGGAAGCTTCCGACACTTAAGGATTACATGCTAAGTGCTAACGATACCCACTCTGTATTTTACTGCTCGTAACACACAAAAAAAAACTGCTCGGGAATACCATCACGCTGCCATGTTCTTGGGCGTCTTCAGTCTACATATTGCGCCCTCCGGGACGAGGTGCGTCCATTACGCGTCTGGACACGGGGCTCCTCCACTGTCGCTCCCCACACTGATGGTGCACGCGCCGCGTATCGTCCGTCCATCGCCCACTGGCGGCCGTGTAGACCCGTTTATGCAACAGCCGGCGCTGATTGCGCAGATTGGGAACGTGCCACAGTTACGGCATGTTCGGGCAACACCTGTGCAGTGTGCAGACTGCTCGTTTATGGTGTAGGGCCGGCGATCCGGCGTATCACGGTCCAAAAATCGTCCGCGCGCGCACGGTAACGGGCCTGTGACATAAAATTGTGCACAACCATGTCCAATATTCATGTGCACGAAGTGTTAAATGTGTTATGGCTTTGGCGTTAACATGTTTTGACAGATGAAGAAATTGGTTTATGACTAAGTCCTATCTATACCATTTCGTAAATTATAATGATAAAAGATAATTCACGTAACGTAAGTAATATCACCAGTGGCGCGGGAACCGGGGGGGGGGGGGGGCTAGGGGGGGCTGAGCCCCTCCAACTTTTCGGCTGGGGGGGGGCTCGTAATGTATTTGAGCCCCCCCAGCTGGAGGAATCGATATCGGAAATCTACCAACACAATTTCATAGATTCATACATAGGCGCGGGAACCGGGGGAGAGGGCAGTGGGGGAAGCTTGCCCTCACAACTCTGGGGCCGTGGGGGCGGTGCCTCACAACTTTTCATGAGGCCAGGAACCGTTGGGGCAGCTTGTCCTCCCCAAATTAGGGGTTGTGAGTCACAAAGGAAGAAAGCATGTGAGTGAAAAATCTACCTATTTTACTGACTCGGCAACTCATTTGGCAGCTTAAAACCTTTATTCCAGGTTGCCAAAACGGTAGTTTCTTCACTCAGCTGAGACGGAATACCTCACTTTTTTGCAAATATTTTCTTCTTTTTTTTTCGTTGAAAAGGCCAAGGTCTGAAAAATAAGTGGCCTAAAACCGATGAGAAAGCTAGATTTGGGGGTACCCTAGGTTGATATCTATGATGGTTCAGCCCCCCCAGTCTGGAAGAAGTTCCCGCGCCACTGTATCACTATGACATCATCTAAGTTATCCAAAAGACAAAGATGAGGCTATCAGCTTTCTCAGTCCAATAACTCGAAAGAAAGAAAGTTAATGTAATCGCTCACGATTCGCTTATTACTTCATAAGGGGAAACTCTGAATGGTCGCCAACCAACAGCCAGGTAGGTAGGCATACCGCTTTTAGCTATTTCCATTTGCGGAAATCTAACATTCATTCACTTTCGCTGCGTGAGCTTGCAGCGATTCCGGTTCGTTCGCGCGCTCTTTACGCAGCCGACACGCACATTTGCAGCCGGCGACCGGTTGAATCGCATGCGGGATGACTTTCGCTGCCGGACATATAGTCCGAACCAATCCGATAGCGGAGAGGTGTGCGCGTTTTCCGCACAGCGACTGGCACGGTGGAGCAAGACGCATGAACAAAAATTCGCAGTGAAAAGAAACTGGACTGATTGTGACAGAATAACTTGTTGCTAGCGCGTTGCAAGTCAAGTTGAAAACGGAACTTTTTAATAACGCGTGTTCATGAAATGTCGTGAGCTGCAAAGTACGTGCAATACATGCCACATTACATTATGCTTGATGACACTGCCGATGCCAAAACGACTCACGAACGAATAAGGATGTCCATGTTTATCATACAGGCACATTACCTACTTTCCTGCGTGTGTGATTCAATTAAAGATGCGCTAAGCACGCACAGGCACGATTGGGCTATATGGATGTTTTAAGACTATCCAAAACTATACCTGCAGCTCACACCAACCTTATAAACGAAACATAATGACAGTGCCACTCAATGCATCGCATTAAGTACATAGCAAGCGCCCTAAATAGCCCGTGTGCGGATCACAGATTATGGGAATGTCGCTGACACATTGGATGTTTGCCTGCTGGGGGATGGGGTGTATATGTGGGAGTAAATTCGCCAGTGATCATTATTCAAAACTGTAGATCATCACAGCCGAAAGACAGAACTTGGATGCCCATGATTTGCATGAGAGCTTCTCTGGGTAAGACCGCCTATACAACCTTACGACATGCCGTTTAAACTGCAATAATCTCATGGCAGATGAGATGAGCCCTGTTTGGGCAATAGGCAACACTACACGAGCCCAGGAAGGTCGGGCTCGCCCCGGGCCGTCTGCTCACTCGGGCCGACCCTGGCGGGTGATTCGCTCCCGATCACCGACAACACCCGATGCGCGTCGTACCGTTACAATCACGGGCAGCGGGAAAGGTGCGTCGTTTCGACCAAGGTGAGCGGCCCAGTTGGCCAACGGGGCGGCCCGGTGCCGTTGACCGGCTGCACCCTGTCGACACAAGACCTTGACGTCGGCAGCCGGCGAGCCCCGGCCGCGCCGCCGCCGCTGCCGACTCGGAGCGACGTCAGCGGCGCGCCCCCTGGCGGCAGCGACGATCAGCTGACGGCGGCGGCGGCGGCGGCACGACCAGTTGGCGGTGACCGGCAGCGTCCGACGGACGTGCACGGAGCAGCGTCGTACGCGACGGGCGACGGCGTGCTCCTGCCACCGGCGGTACGGCTGCGGCGGGCTGGCTCACGCGCCGATGGGCCTCGTCTAGCGGAGGCTCGTGAGTACCGCGCGGCCCCGGACGGACTGTGGTGCGCAGAGTGGACTGGACCGCAGAGTGACACTCGGTGAGCGCGAGCGGATCAGGTGTCCACAGTCCAAAACCCCAGCCATGAAGAACAAGCGCCTCAACATCAAGGAGGAGTCGATTGACGCCGACGAGCCTCTGGACCTGTCCGTGAAGAAGACCTCTGAGGAGCCGGACCGGGAGTTTGAGGAGGCGTTCGACGACAATGACGCCGAGCGCAGCCTGGTCTCCGAGTTCCACTCGAAACTGCTGCCCATCAAGAAGCGCAATCTGGTGCGATCCCAGTCGGCCATGCCCTGGCTGGATCTATCGCGCTACCCAGGTCAGTCCAGATGTGAGATGGAGCTGGTCGTGTCCGTTTGTGTAGCGGCCGAATGGACCATTTTTTTTTGTGTTCTGGGATGGAATAATATTTAAACCGAGTGGCGCTGACGTAAATGGTGCTACGGGTTTTCCTCCGCCCCTGACTGACCAAACTGGTAGTTCTGGGAGTACAATACGAGTATGCCTAACGATAATCGTATGTCAGGCAGCCTCATGGATCAAGTAGAGGTGTTGTCAAGATATTTAGATACCCTATGGGGAGAACGACTCATAATAAATAAAATTAGGAAATAAATTAAAACAGCACCTGTAATTTTGTGAAGCTCAGGTTTATGTTCTTCAGACCACAAAAATATGTTTTTTCCGATTATCCTACATGAATATTTACTAGGCAACGAAACCTTTTTTTTACGAAATGAGGCAAATCATATTATAAATTGATCTTGACAGAGCGTGCCAAAGTGCATTGCGCTTTTTGTTACAATTCTAAATTAAGAATCATGATTGATTGAAGCCAAATCTGATACAAGCTAATTTTGGAATGTAATCGTTATTAATTGTAACGTGGACTTCTAATGAAATCTCGTTAGTAAGGATGTTTACGGAGCCCGTCTGCTGGCTAGTAGCCACCAGAGCAAGCGATGCTAATTTTAGCCCAGCTTACTTGGTCCGAATCCGGACTTGGTGTGACTGATTTGTTTGCACTAAAGCAAGCTGAAAGCATGCTGTTCTCATCAGTTGTCGTCATGTACTGAATGGATGATTTGACGGGCTGAGTCTAGCATCATGCTAGACTCTTGCGATACTCCCCGAACCAGGTAGATCATTCTTGCAATTGACGGGCGGTTAATGATCCCCTTGCCGACGCGCCCCTTGCCCCCCCTCCCCCCATTCAAAGTCTCGCCATTGTCTCTCTATGCTGAGACGCACCACTCACCCCACCCTGTGCCCGCGGGCCGCCCGGGCCAGGTCGGACCGGTAGCCCTGGCGACGGGCTGCCGAACCGCACGGCGGCGGCGACCCTGCTCTTGACCCGGTTGTGCGCCAAGCGTCGCCGTCGCGCCGGTCGGCAGCCGAGAGACAGTGAAAGTGAGCGGAAGGCGGCCAGTTCGAGCCTCGGCAAGGACACCGGAATACAATGCCGCGGCAGAATGGAGAGACAGACGGCTGAGGTGCCCGACTGGGGCTCCTGGGGAGTGTGGCACGGAAATTAGAGACTGAAATGTGGGGAGACAGCGGACAGATACAGGGATGGAGAGCTGTGTTACTAAGAGCGTCTTCCGCGCCCATATCTTTGAACGTACAGCTTATCGGGAAGGCGGGGTCTATTGACTAATCGGTCACTCACTGTCAGGCGGTCTCATCTGACTCTGATCAGTTCTCTCAGAAGACGTCACAAAAAAGAGACACACGGTGCTCACACAGCGTGGAGAGGTATAATCCACTATCTGTGAACTCTCCGCACAAAGTCCGGTGTTTCGCAGAGCTGCGCGAGTTTAGCCTATTCGTCAGCCACACCGCCATCGTAATCGATACGACTGTTCCGTATTATTCATGTAATAGTTTTGCTTGCTTTGAGAATTGAACGTCATTAGTCGCGTAACACTAATAGCCACCTTAACGGCGGAGACGGTAAGGTATGTTGACGGATCGGATAGGGACGCACGGCGAAGTGAGGGGAGAGAGGGGGAACAACGGGAGGGGGAGGGACGGCGGGAGGCGCATGGCCGCGGGGAGGCAGGGGCGAGAGGGAAGCGGAGAGGGACATGCCAGGCGCCAGTCGACAGAGGGCAGCGAGCGCGGCAAGACGTGCAGCAGTGATTTTTTTTTTCGCTCGTGGGTGTGACGCGCAGGCAAAGGAGCTATGGCGAGACGTTCAGTGTTGATCAGTGAAAGAGATGGGAGTCGGCGAGATCGACAGCGGGGGATTCGCACTCGGCGAAGGAGGTTGGAGGCTAGAGGACCGGCAGCAGGTGACCCAAGGGGAAGGGAGTCAAGAACAACAGGTAAGGGGCCATGAACGGCTTGTTTTTCTGTCTTCCGTTGCCCGCCACGAGGGACCGGGATCATGAATGGCGTCTGAACCGAGTGAAGGAGCGCAAGGAAATGCCTCAGGCGCTGACCGGGCTGACGTTAGGTGGTATCTGTTGAGGTGTCGTTTTTCTGCTGTGTTCAGTCATGGACGGGAGCTGACCTGAGTTTGGACCTCATTAATGTTCGAGGACCGATTGTGGTACTTACCTACTAATGTGGCGCCTGCAGGGGCGGTCAGTGGCGAGGTACATACGCATGTAAGTACCTCGCAAACGCACAAGTCAGGCGCGTATCGCGGCTAGCGCGCCCTGTAGCACGGACGCAGCCTGTTTGCCTACAGTGAATAGACGCGGGTCTATGGGCCAGCGGGCGTCGCCGGCGGCTAGCCCCATTCGGCGGAGACGAGGGGTGGAGGTCCGACAAACAGCCCGTCTTTTGGGTCAGCAGTGTCCGATGGCGGCGGTCGGGACGGCCGGTTCACAGCCGAGACCGGAGATGATGTTTAGTTAGGACGGCGGCGCAAGGCCGGGACAAACGGGCAGAGGGGCAGGGACAGGGAGCGAAGGAGCGGGATACCGTCTGGAGGGGAGGTGGGGGGGGGGGGGCAGGCAGTGACTCACCCGGAGGAGAGGGGGAATCACTGGGTTTGTGTTCTACTGACGTTTCACCGAGTGGGTGTCACACCGCAGGGTCGGGAGTGTCGGCGGTGTGGCCGGGAATGATCGGGCCGGAATGGCCGGGTGGTCGGCCGATGTGGCCGGGTGGTCGGCTGATGCAGCCGGGTGGTCGGCTGATGCAGCCGGGTGGTCGGCTGATGCAGCCGGGTGGTCGGCTGATAGAGCCGGGTGGTCGGCTGATGGAGCCGGGTGGTCGGCTGACGCAGCCGGGTGGTCGGCTGATGGAGCCGGGTGGTCGGCTGATGCAGCCGGGTGGTCGGCTGATGGAGCCGGGTGGTCGGCTGATAGAGCCGGGTGGTCGGCTGATGCAGCCGGGTGGTCGGCTGATAGAGCCGGGTGGTCGGCTGATGCAGCCGGGTGGTCGACTGATAGAGCCGGGTGGTCGGCTGATGGAGCCGGGTGGTCGGCTGACGCAGCCGGGTGGTCGGCTGATGGAGCCGGGTGGTCGGCTGATGCAGCCGGGTGGTCGGCCGATGTGGCCGGTTGGTAGGAACGGATGATGGTATGACGGTTGGTATGGCGGTGGGCGAGGGGTAAGCGCCTAGCGGTACCGGCCGGCCGTGTCAGTGTAACAGCCCATCACCGATACATCAACCTGTCAGTCAGTGGGGTCCGCCCACACGGGGACTGCGCGACCAGGAGAGAGAGGGGTCTTATTCATGACAGACAGCGGGGCACCGCAGACGAGGCGACGGCCATCATCGTGGGTGGCGCGGCCTGCTGGACGCACCGCACACACCGCACGCAGCAGTGTGCGGTGCCCGTGAACACCCCCGTTCACAGACGAGAGAAGAGGAAGGACATGGGAGGTGAGTGAGCATGACTGGGGGTAGAGTGTGGTTGGGTGATTCGGCCGGTACGGCCGCTGGTGAGCCGGGAGCGGTCGGCTGGTGAGCCGGGAGTGGTCGGCTGGTAAGCCGGGAGTGGTCGGCTGGTGAGCCGGGAGTGGTCGGCTGGTGAGCCGGGAGCGGTCGGCTGGTAAGCCGGGAGTGGTCGGCTGGTGAGCCGGGAGCGGTCGGCTGGTAAGCCGGGAGTGGTCGGCTGGTGAGCCGGGAGTGGTCGGCTGGTAAGCCGGGAGTGGTCGGCTGGTGAGCCGGGAGTGGTCGGCTGGTAAGCCGGGAGCGGTCGGCTGGTAAGTCGGGAGTGGGCGGCTGGGGAGCCGGGAGCGGTCGGCTGGTGAGCCGGGAGCGGTCGGCTGGTTAGCCGGGAACTTTTCCGGTCGGGTCATGACCTTGACCAGCAGTCAAATTTTCAAGTTAACATTTAGGAGTTAACTTATGGTCTGTCGACTCGTCTCGACGAGAGGAGTACGATGCTTGCAAAGTAATGTCGTGGCTCTACTGAGTCAAGGTGGTTGAAAAAAAAAAACATTTTCTGTAAGCCAGTTATTTCGTTTTTTTTTTTGCCCTCTAGAGGCCTGACCGTGGGCATGGGGGTCAAATCTGAGGATGCAATCCGGAAAGAGGGTTAAAAGTGCTATCGAATGCGCTCTTCCGCGGCGCTGTGGCTTTGTTGGTTCTCGAGTTATGTGCCGCTGTTACCATTTTTTTCCAAGTGTTGAACAACACGGAGGTTACAGCGCGCTCCTAAAAAACCGCGACGTCACCGCGAATGGGTGCGCACGGAGGAGGAACGTGCGTTTCTCGTTCCGGGTAGTTAGCGGGACGCGACCGGCTGGACGCGGCGCGACCCAGTTGCGTGCCTGGGGACGCCGTCTAGCCGACGCTGATTTATGCGTCTGAGGAGGGTGCAGTGTTACGGTATGTGGTGGCGGCGCGAGTCGCACGAGAGGGCGAGCAGCGCGGTGGGCAGCTGCCGCCGCCTGGCAGAACCCGCGGCGCGGTCCAGCAGAATGGCCCTCAGCGGGGCGGCTCGGTTGCCCCCCCCCCCCCCCAGCGTTTCCACCCGCGCCGCTACGTGACAGGACAATGGACAGTGACCGCGGCCGAGACACGCCCCGGCGAGGCGGTCGCTCGGGTAGGGAACTGACGGTCGTCGCGCAGGTGTCTCGGGGTCACACTCCCTCCCCCCGACCCCCTGGGGAGCCGATTTGGGAGGAGGCGGGGGAGACTGGCCGATACGTCGGCGCACCCTCTTCCGAAGAGGAAAGGAAGGGATGGGACAAGGGGCGCTGATCGCCGGGACGGGGCAAGAGGGGCAGAATAAGCTACAGCGGGGAGGGATTGGGGACTGCAGGGGCCGTGCGACGCTTGCAGGGAGTATGTGAGCAAACGGCAGGAAAGCGGCCGTAGTCGTTTCGGGGCTTGCGAGTTGTTGTCTCGCGGCCGATTTCATATCTTGGTAATATCTCACATCACGTGGTATTTTACGCCCCAAGTAACAACACTCTCGATGCCTAATATGCCCCAAACTGTATGTCTGCGTGCTTGGGTTGCAGTTCACTTTATCACTATGGAAATCATAGCTAGTAACAGAATACGATAATACCATTCAGCTTTCAAAAGAGAATAGGCGGAAAACGGTCAGATATTTTTTTTTAGCCACCTTTATGGAATCGACCGCTGATGGTAGCTTACTGCGAAGACGAAATGTATTCCGTGCAAACGCGTTCCGGGCATCTTCGGTCTGCACAGGAATGTAGCTTCGGAAGTACGACGTCACGGTAAAATATTTTGCCGCAGAACGGCATGAGAGCAGCAATCGCCACGAAACTCGAATGCGCAGATCGCTCACGAGGGCGCAATACAACACATACAATATAGTGCATACAATGCATGACAACCTAACCGGCCCGGGAGGACTGCTAGAGCTGTGCGAGGCTTCTAAGGAGCCTGTCAGGAGCGGGCAGCTGTGGCCTGACCGGGACCGTTGAGGGTCTGTCGGGGGTTATGTGGTCTGACCGGGATCATGACGGCTGGACAGGAGCCGTGGGAGACTGCTGGAGCCGTGCGGGGCTTTTAAGGAGCCTGCCAGCGGTGGCCTTATCGGGGTATGTGAGGATCTGTCGGGGTTTAGGTGGTCCGTCCGAGACCAGAACGGCTTGACCAGTGCCGTGGGAAACTGCTGGGGCTGCGAGGGGCTTGTAAGGAGCCTGTCAGCGGGCAGCGGTGGCCTGATCGGGGCCTGTGATGGTCTGTCGGGGGCTAGGTGGCCTGACTGAGACCAGGACGGCATGACCGGTGCCGTGGGAAATGCTGGGGCTGCGCGGGGCTTGTAAAGAGCCTGTGAGCAGCGGGCAGATGTGGCATGACCGGGGCCGGTGAGGGTCTGTCGGGGGTTATGTGGCCTGACTGAGACCTTGCTGGCATGACCGGTGCCGTGGGAAATGCTGGGGCTGCGCGGGGCTTGTAAAGAGCCTGTGAGCAGCGGGCAGCTGTGGCCTGATCGGGGCCGGTGAGGGTCTGTCGGGGGTTATGTGGTCTGACTGAGACTAGAACGGCTGGCCTGGCGCCGTGGGAAACTGCTGAGGCTGTGCGGGGCTTGTAAAGAGCCTGCCAGCGGTGGCCTAATCGGGGCATGTGAGGGTCCGTCGGGGTTTAGGTGGTCCGACTGAGACCAGAACGGCTTGACCGGTGCCGTGGAAAACTGCTGGGGCTGCGCGGGGCTTGTAAGGAGCCTGTCAGCGGGCAGCGGTGGCCTGATCGGGGCCTGTGATGGTCTGTCGGGGGTTATGTGGTCTGACCGGGAACACGACGGCTTGACCGGAGCCGTGGAAGACTGCTAGAGCTGTGCGGGGCTTGTAAGGAGCCTGTCAGGAGCGGGCAGCTGTGGCCTGACCGGGGTCTGTGAGGGTCTGTCGGGGGTTATGTGGTCTGACCGGGACCACGACGGCTTGACCGGAGCCGTGGAAGACTGCTGAGGCTGCGCGGAGCTTGTAAGGAGCCTGCCAGGAGCGGGCAGCTGTGGCCTGACCGGGGCCTGTGAGGGTCTGTCGGGGGTTATGTGGCCTGACTGAGACCATGCTGGCATGACCGGTGCCGTGGGAAAGGCTGGGGCTGGGCTTGTAAGGAGCCTGTCAGGAGCGGGCAGCTGTGGCCTGACCGGGGCCTGTGAGGGTCTGTCGGGGGTTAGGTGGTCTGACTGAGACCAGGACGACTTGACCGGAGCCGTGGGAGAACGCTGGAGCGTGCTGGGCTTGTAAGGAGCCTGTCAGTAGCTGGCAGGAGGGCGCCAGTGGCCCTTTCCGGGGACTACGAGTCGTTTGTCCTAATGGCTGCATCACTGCGAATATGTATGCATTTCCATGCGCACGCGCACCGAGCTTCTCGGGCCAGAGCAGAGATTGAGCTTCGTAAGTACACGTCTCGGCAGAATATTTGATGCAGGTTGCCATGGCCGCTTTTTTTTCCCTCGTGACCCTGATCACTTGATAGGTAATTGTCGCGTACAAAGGGGGCGAATGCTCGCGTCTCTCTCTCTCTCTCTCTCTCTCTCTCTCTCTCTCTCTCTCTCGCTCTCTCTTTCTCCATATCTCTACTTCGGCAGGGACGTAAGAGAAGGAAACGGCCGGTGACCTCAGACGTATGTGGGGCCGAGGGTCATGTGTGTACGGGGACCGTGGCATTAGTGCGGCTGGCGGGTGCCGCGGCCGGTGGCCACGAATGGTGACACCAGACGATTTGTCCTTCGGGGGTCACGATCGGTGTCTTCAGGTATGTTGCGCAACTGAAGGTCACGCCCGGTGACGCCAGGTATGTGGTGCATCTCAAGGTCACGACCGGTGAATTAAGGTATGTGGGGCAACTGGAGGTCTGACCGGTGACTCTAGGCTGCGGGGCAGTCGGAGGTCGTGACCGGGCGACCTGGGAAGGTCAGCTGGAGGTCAATAATAGTGACCCCAGACGAACGGACGGCGCGCGGCCGGAGGTCATGACCTGTGACCTCGGGAGAGTAGCCGGCCGGTCATGGCACGGCAGGCGGTCACAAGGGGCGACCGCGGGCGCGTGAAATGGCGGAAGGTCATGACGGTGACCTTAGGCAGGAGGTCGGCGGGCATGAAGCGGCGCCCCGGGTCATTAGTCGGACCGCAGGTGTGCGGAGCAGATAACCTCTGGTGACCTCAGGTGAGTAGGCAGCCGAGGTCATAAGTGGGATCTCAGGCGGGTGGCGCGGCAAAAGAGGCATTGGGTCGTTTCCTCCGGTCTGGCGGGTTTGGCGGTGTGGTTCTCTCGAGAGAACTCGTCAGCGGGGGATCGACCTTACATCAGCCAACTATGTGAACGTGATTACCGTGCAGACCGGACCGAGGACGTCAATAGCCACCTTAACGGCGGAGACGGTAAGGTATGTTGACGGATCGGATAGGGACGCACGGCGAAGTGAGGGGAGAGAGGGGGAACAACGGGAGGGGGAGGGACGGCGGGAGGCGCATGGCCGCGGGGAGGCAGGGGCGAGAGGGAAGCGGAGAGGGACATGCCAGGCGCCAGTCGACAGAGGGCAGCGAGCGCGGCAAGACGTGCAGCAGTGATTTTTTTTTTACCTTCTTCCATGGAATTCCTAGAACGCTATTTCGTTTTTCTCGTTAAAGGGGAGGGGCCGTTGTGAACCCGCAGGCGGTGTGGTTCTCTCGAGAGAACTCGTCAGCGGGGGATCGACCTTACATCAGCCAACTATGTGAACGTGATTACCGTGCAGACCGGACCGAGGACGTCAATCTCGGAGTACCTAAAATATCTACACCTCGGGGAATGAACCGCTTTTCCCAGCACCGTCTGTTCCTACTAACCCGGCCAGTTTGATTTGGTAACGCGGATAACATCTACAGAAGGCAGTGGTTATCTTGTGGCTGGTATGTTTGCACAACGGGCTGTAATAACATCGTTGATACGATCATCACGGTAAGACGGGATGCCTTTTAAAGTTTGTTGACTGGATACGAGAAATCCCCGAGATTGAATGTCTTGAATGTGATAGACGTCGAATGGCAGTCGACTTCTTATCACCATTTGATGGAATACGTTATCAATTATCAACATTGCATCACTTATCGCAGACGGATGCGGTAGCCGCTAACGCTACTCTTTTATAGTTATTCTCATAATATAGATACGAATGTCTCAGTTAGAGATTGCAATCCCGGAACGTTTTACCAATCCCGGGATCCCGAAAGTTTTTATTTCGGGATCCCGGGATCCCGGGATCCCGGTCTTGTCACTAAATGTCGTAAGAGTGATTTCCTACTGACATAGTTTGCGTCTTTTAGCTTACCACAAACAAAGAGGCAACCAAAAGCCATCCTTAGACCATGTCATTTGCATTTAAAACGATTGAATTTGCGAATAAAACGTTTTGATTTGATTAGCATTAGCATTTACTCCCAATTGGCCTTCATAAAACTGTGCGTCGACCAGTACGTTTACTAGACGGGTTCCAGCACATCCACGCCTCATTCACTCTTCCTCTACGCTACTCGTAGTTAGCGCGACAGTTTTAAGCCATTGCCATGCTGGTAGATCTGTCTACTTAAAAACTCGCAACCAGTGTACGGCCGCCAACTTTGGCAGCTCCCTATTTCACAATGTTTTCAAAACGTCGCTTGGTCACTTTACCTCCTTCCGGTTCCGCTTTCATCATTAATGTCTCTCAGAATTTGCTCAAAAGTTGCTTTGAGAGCAGAGTCACTGACTGGGAGAGCTCCACTCTACCGTCTTCAACGTCTGAATCAGTGAGCTCTGCCGTCACTTGCGTGACATCTGTGACATGTTTCTGCGAAAAGAGATCAAAGACTGTCTTGATGACCTCCTTTGTTCCGGCCACGGACGGGCAAGTCAGAATCGCTGAACGATCTGTGATCCTGATAAAGATGTTGCAGCGCTGATGCTGCAATTTTTTTGGCGTTCGGGACCCTTTTTCGTACGTATTTAAGCGGCTTGACCGCTGTGGGTGATACCCGAGAGCTACCAACACGGTCGATTGTCGACGGCCAATACGGGGTGCCAGCTAAATAGTTTATCTTCTTTATGTCACGCAGCACCATAAACAGTGTAAACAAGACTCGTGCAGCGGCTGCATTCTTTTTAAGGTGAAAAATTGATTCTTTTCGGGATCCCGGGATTGGTGGAATTTCGGGATCGGGATCGGGATTAAAATCCCGCCGGGATCCCGGGATCCCGATCCCGGGATTGCAATCTCTAGTCTCAGTGCTCGTCGCACTGCGGGTTCCCGCTGCCCAACTGTAGGCCCGCTCGCACGCCCGGCCTCCGCCCGCTCGCCCGCTTGTTTGCCGCCTGCCCCGGCAGCTCCGTCTGTCTGTTTGCCGCCTGCCCCGGCAGCTCCGTCTGTCTGTTTGCCGCCTGCCCCGGCAGCTCCGTCTGTCTGTTTGCCGCCTGCCCCGGCAGCTTTGGCCGTCTGTTTGCCGCCTGCCCCGGCAGCTCGGCTCTGGCCGTCTGTTTGCCGCCTGCCCCGGCAGCTCGGCTCTGGCCGCGGCCTTGTCGCGGCTACTGGCACGGCAATCGATACACGTCGCCGCAAACAGAGCCACAGTTCCGTAAACAGGCTGCGTGCCTGGCCGCCCCCGCGGTGACCTCTGTGGCTGGCGACCTCCCCCTCCCCCTCCCAGAGTGGGGAGGGACGCACTGTCAGCCCACCGCAGCGCGCTGCACTGCATGTTGACACTGCTGGTGCGCGTGAGTCAGACAGCTATGCTGCGTTGATATAGCAGCACTACCATATGCTCAATTGCGGAATAAAAGCTTTACTGGAGACTGCATTTTCTCCGCGGCCATCAAAGTGTGTCTTGCGGGATAGTATACCAGTCAGGGTATGTTGCGGCGCAGTATTCCTCTTGGCCAGCTTGGTAGCACTTCTCTCGCCCGGAGCTCGCCGGAAACTGACGCAGCTCTCTGCCGCCGAAGCTGCGAGCGGTGAGTCACGCCCAGTCGAGCGGCGTAGTTGGACACCGCTTCCGCGGCGCCCGGGGCCGGCTCCTTGAGCCCTGCAAGCAGAGACCGGCTCAGAGGTGGCGGCCGTTCACCTGCTGTGGAGGCACTTCCGTTCTGAGATGGTGCGGCGACCCGAGCGGCGCGCGTGCTCTCGTTACGGCGTCAGAGAGTCACCGTTGGCGTCTCGGTGAGGGCGGCCGAGTCTTCCGCCAGTGTCGGGGTATAACACTGCATGATGTCAGAAGCCAGAAGCTCAGCCGTGGCGATATTTCCAAATGGTACGCACGGATTCTGGACATTGTAATGCTCAGATGTGACGGCATAGTGTTCTCGACATCACATTTCACATAGATCAGTGAAGTCATCCAGTCATAAATCGTAGCGACGTTCAGGATATGACATCATCGGTTTAGCTTCATGAAAATGCCGGTAGTGGGGTACCTACTGATCTTTCACAACCCATACTGTCGCCTTCGAAGAGTTACTTCTATCCGTTTTCACGGCGCAGATGCCTGAATGATATCGGGATCTTTGACATTCATCCGACCTCACACTTTCTCCTTTTCATGATACATCAACCTTTGCATCGTTTCGAATTCAAGGGCAAGGTTGGGGTAACCTCATTCAATGACACACACACGCCTCACAACCCGCCGCCGCCGCCACCGTCTCGTCCACGACCACCGCTGCGCCGCCGTCAGGGGTGGACGCCCGGGTCGGCGCGCGACTTCCCTGACCTTGGCCAGCGGGAAGTGCCCAGTACGGTCGTCTGCCATGCACCCGGCGCTGACACGCCCGTTCTCGGCGTGATCGGAGCGAGCACGGCCCGGCGGCGTACCGGGGCGTGCTGGGATGTACGGACGTGCTCCCGGAAATATCGGTCGTGTGATCGCGCATCACTCGTGTGAGCCGGCGAGCCTACAGGACTGGACGAATCCACTTCCCTGTGCCAACCACGGAAAGGCACAGGAAAACGACACCGACTGTTTGTTAGCTGCTCGATTAGTGAATGCGGAGGTGGGTGGTCGCCGGTCGTTTTCTGGGGTCATTGCTCGGTAAGCATGGTCCGTGCTGGGCCCCAGCCTATTGTGACGGAGTGTTGTCAGTTCATTGGCGTGCGCTGGTGGCGAATAGCTGCACGAACGACTGGATGATGGCTTTGCCAAGGAGAGCCAGTTCGACCGGGAAGTGCATGCTGACCGCACATATAACCGGCGGTGTTGTTCGTGCTTCTGTTTGCTGATTGGTTCCCGACGGCTCTGTTTGGCCTCGCCGCCTTCTGAGTATTATTGCTTAATACCTGTAACAGCCAGTTATTCATTTGCCTCTGTCTGAAGCACGTTCCTTTTTTCTATCTGTCAATGTCATCTCATACCCCTCTCCACTCTTCCTTCATTGTCCTCTGTGATCGACCTCTTCATCTTATTTTACCGAGAACATGTTAGCTCGATACGGAATGCGACATGCGCTCCCCTTCTCTGGCTTTTTCCCCTCTCATATGGTCATCGGCCACCTCCCGCGCCCATTACTTTGGGGCAAACGCGGCGATTCGGCGCGCTTTTTGCGCATCTTTTTGTCGACGACCCGCTTCTGCTTGGTGCGCACGGCAAACAAAGCGCGCGCCGATGCGGCGTTTTTGCAACGGAGCCGTGGCCTTGGCCGGCGTGAGGGTTCAGCAGCCTTTGAGGAGTTGTGTTCCGGGCGCCGGGCGTCCGTCAGAGCAGGTCGGCGGCGCGGGGCCCGGTCGGGGAGCGGCTCGACACGACCTCCCGGCGGCAGCACGTCCTCTCCAGGGCACCCAGCGCGGCGGGTGGAGTCTGTCACGTCGGGAGCGCCACGGGATGTCCCTGTCATACGCGCTGGCACACAGACTGTCTGCGCCGACTGGCGTCTGCGCGGCGGCTCGTGCTCGCCGCTCCCGGAACCGCCCAATTTACATATACAAGGAAGCACGCCGGCTGGGGGCTTGGCGCGGTGGTACGCTGGCACTCTGCCAGAGGCCTGTCAGCGGCTACCGCCACGGACAACACCTCCTCGCCTTTAAACAGAATGCCAGCGGCACTACCGGCCGCTATTGGACATATTGGACACAGTGGTGGACAGTGGACCTCAGGGTTACTGCGGAGGGGTTCCCGTCTCCTCACACATCGTGCCACACGAGGTGTTAAGCCCTCACTGGTCATCACACCCGGCCGAGTGGTGGGTGGGCGGCCGCCGCCAGGGTCACGGCTGGAATTTCCCGTGCCGTGCCCGCAGCTCGTTTGGGTCCGGAATAGCCGCCGGGAATGGTGTGCATTCCGAGCTACGGGAATCGGCCGCCGGAATGTCGTCTTCGGCTCGATGGTCAGTCGTGGACCGCGCCGTCACCAGCAGCGGCAACGAGTGGTGTGATTAGTGGGAACTAACAAAGAAAATGTCCCTATTAGCTCCATATTGCAGTGTTTATACGAGTCTTGATATAGCTATGCAGGCGGCAATGAATGACGGACCATAGAGCGTCGCTCCCTTCAGACGGCACCCTGTGCACTGTGCAGCGCCAGGGACCCGCAGTCTCGTCATTTCGCAGTGCACATGCACTCTTGTCGGCACTGCTGCTTGTCTGCTCGGCCTGACATTGGACGGACGAATAGCATTAGGGCACTCCCTGGTGTCGCCTCGTGCAGATCTGCCGGCGATAGCCGCGGCACTCCAAGCCGCTTGGGCTGGTTCTTCCCAGCGTGTTTTTGCCAGCGACTTGTTTGCGAATAGCACGCGATATTTGTGTTGAACAACGTACTAATCCGTCGTGTATTTGGGCGTATGAGCAACACGCGGTCGATGCAATGTCTGGGTGTTGGCTGGGTTGTTTTACGTGACCATCTAGACGTTAACACCTTTATGATGCATTCCCGACATATCTGTTGATCTTCATCCCATCTGAGGCGCCATTGCAGGGTGCCTCTGCCGGTCTGTCGGTACTGTCCCTTCCTTGACCTCCGCAGTTCTCCTTACCTTTTTTTTGTTACAGCGCAAGACGTCTGCACAGCATTAACTGATATTGAGTCGTTAAAATAAATTGTACCTGATTGCTGACCTGCCCAGTAGCCCAGCTGACCTGATCGGTAGCCCCAACTGACCTGTCACCGCCCTGCTGACCTCTGTCCTCTGTGCGCCGCAGATGGCTCCGGTCCGTCCACCAGCGCGGTGGCCGCCGATTTCTACGGGTCTCTGTCGTCGGGCGGCGAGCGGCAGTCGGCGCCGGCCGACGCCCTGGGCCGGCCCGGCGAACACTCCAAGCTGCTCGAGATGCTGACCTCGGAGGGCGCGGCGGCGGCGGCGGCGGCCGTGGCGGCGGCAGCGGCGGCGCCCGGACCCGCCGGCCTGCGCCACCCGGCCGGTCACCCCCAGCAGCAAGGTGAGTGAATTGGGGAGAACAGCCAGAGGTGTGGGGAAAGACAGCGGAACTGGATGGCGCTGAACGTATTCTGTTGTAACCATCAAACATAATTTTGCCACCTGTTTTTCGTAAACTAAGACCGTACTTTTTATCTTCAGGATTTAGGCATCAGAAGCATTTTTACCTTACAGACATGAAGCAACCTACACAATTTAAGACCTTCACTATATATCGAACAATTATCCAAGCATTTACCAGCCCTAATTACGAGACACGGAACTTGACACGAACTAGATGACCTCTCGCGCGAACGCCATCCAGCTTTGCGTTTTTGGCACACAGTCAACCTCCTGTCCTGCCCGCTCCGCTTAGCTTCCTGGTCGATGCAGGAAGCAGTCTGCAATGTCGGACGATCACGGCGTGCCTGGTGCATGACGGCTGCAGTGATGCCTTCCGCGGCCGGCGCGGCCCGGCCCGGTCGCGTGTTTTCCCCCCTGTTGTGTGCGGCACGGGCGCGCCGCGCGCCGATGCTGCTCAGTAGCGAACTCCGGCGTCGGCCGCACTTTTACGGTAACCTTGAGCGGTCGCGTGCCGGTTTTTACCAGCTGCATGTTTTTCGCATGAGGACATTGTTGTCAACAGTGGGCAAGCGGTTGGCCGTTGACCCGCGATCGCCGCTACTGTCCTGGTGCGCTGTGAGGTCTATTTTTACGGGGCGCCACTCACGAGGCCACCGACCGCAGCTATTGTCCACAGGGCGGCCAAGGCCGTACCGGGGCGCCCCCACCGTCTCCCCCTTTCTCTGGCTGCCCCTGTGGGCCGAAAATACCCCCTCAGCAGTCGGTGGGTCAACCACCTCATCCGGTGGACGAATAACAGGCACTCCCCTGTGGTAGGATTCGCACGCCGCGCTGCACCCCACCTAAAAATGGCGTAAACACCAAACAGGTCTTCCAGTTGCGGGCGGACGGCCGTGGATGAGCGGTTTCCTGTGAGCCCTGACCTTGGTCGGGGAGGGGAGCGGAGACCTGGGGAGGGACGGCACCGGGGCGACTTCTGAAAGCTCCAGATGTTTACCGGGCTAGAGCGAGACAGGAATCTGTTAACAAGGATGATGGGCCGATAGCGCCAGTTCTTGTTGCTACATTTTGTGGGTCTTCACTCTTCGCCTTACATGACTAGTTATTTTCCGTATCAAAAAATACGAAAGAATCCTGACCTCCATTCTTTGACCAGTGCCCTGACATCCTGCCTTTGAATATTGACCCTGATCCTCTGATCTTTGACCGATGGTCTGACCGATGACGTTTGCCTGTTGACCCGAAATCCGGCCTCGACCTGACCTCTGATCGTTGTCTCTTGAACAGGCTCGCTGCCACCCAGCCCAGCCGACAGCGGAGTATCGGATGTCGACAGCAGCAGCGGCAACGCCAGCAACGACGAGTCCAAACCGCGGCTACACTGTGAGTACCGAGAGCTCAGACATAATCCCTCTCACGACGAGGAGTGACACTTGAAGGAAATAGTCTGCTTATTTTCGCGCCCTATCATCATCAATGCATATCATTGACGGGACGAAGCTAAGGTCAAGCGTTTCGTTGATAGAAACATTGCGCGAAGATGGTACGCCAATTTTACAGTTCATTTCAGAAAACAGAGTAATCCATTCGGTAAAGGCATTCCAAATCCTGGAGATTGCGTCATTAGCGATTCTTGTAGTGCCACTGAAAGCGATTGCTTATTTCTGGCAAGCCGTTGTGGTGATCTGCCTTTGTGCCGATCCTAAGCGTTTCTCCGGTGACAAGAAAAATGTCGTTCGGAAATTGATTTCCATTTATAGCGAATAGCAATATCATACAGTAATGCACATCACACCTGCACTCAAGTCTCATTGTCAGTGAATGCCTCTCCATATTGGCTACGCATTCCGATCAACAACTGCGCAGTGCGGCCGACGCCCCGGGGTCGTGACCCGTTTCCGTCCCTGGGCGGCCCACCCGACACCGGTGGTGTCCGCTGGCTAGCCCTTACGGAAGCGATCTGCGGCGGCGCCGAGTGACCTGGTGACCCAGCGGCATCGGAACTGGCCGTCCGCCCCCGCCGGCGGCGCGGGGACAGGGGTCCGTCCGACCACCGCGGGCTGCTCGGACACGAGACGGCCGGCTCAGGTGGCTGAAAGGCGAGGTGACGGCCGCCGGCCGGGCACGTGGGAGCGCACCATCAGCGGATGTGCGCAGCTCCGGAGCCGAGGCGCTGGCCTCAGCTCGGACCGCCGGCTCATCTGCCGGTCAGAGGGCCTGGGAGGGCTCCTCTGCTGACGCCGCCGGCTGCTGACGTCGGCCGCCGCTGACGCTCAGCGGCGCTGATCGAGTTTCTGCACGGCGGACGCCGGGCGTCGATTAGGAGCTCACAGGCTGAGGTGATTGATGTTATTTGAGGCGCTTAGGCTCGAGTCGTCGCCTCTTTTTTGTCTCCCCGCTCACTGACAGCCACGGGGAAGATGCAGTTACGATCGCTCGCGCGGCGCGCCGCTCCGTTTGTCGCCCCCGGCTGTCGGAAGTGGTGTCTGGATCTGTCGATACGTTCCCCTCGTTTGTGGGCCCCGAGGATTCCACGCGCCAGACCAGACGGCCAGACAGGGTGCGGCGTTTTTTGTCGTGCCGTCTGCTCGCGCAACCACTCGCGTCGGCTCGTTTGTAGGGTAGGACGACCCCTAAAAAACGCACCGACGGAGTGATAACGACGAGGTATATGGTCGGGATTAAGGATATGCAGGTTTGACGAATCTCGAACATCTGTTAAATAGGTGAGGGTGGGTGGGAAACTTCTCGCCCACTCTCTGCTCCACTCGCCGTCCGTCGCAGTCGACGACTGCCGTTCGCGCCTCTCGGCTCTCCTGCCAGCGGCGCGCCCGTTCCTACACTCCCCTTCGCACCACCCCTAGTCATGGTCTGCCCCGCGTCTGTCGGCGGGGTGATTTATCTGTCTCCGACCCCCGTCTCCCTTTGCTCCGGTCACGTTCAGTGGCGCCCGGGCAGGGTCCTAACCTTCCATAGCCGCGTCGCCGCTATGAGTTGATTAGGCCCCCGTTGCCCGCGCCACTATCACCAAGCGTTCGCCTCAGTTGGCTGTCAGCGGCCGAAACCACTCGCGTCGGCTCGTTTGTAGGGTAGGACGACCCCTAAAAAACGCCAAATACACCCAATGGAATGAAAAGCTGGCGATGCCCGGTCTGTTATTGCGGCATGGCTCTTGGTGGTGAGTTTGGGTCGAACCATTAGTGTGAACCGGGGCTGCGAGGGACTCCCTCCACCCCAAGGTCGGCTCCCGTCCTGAGTCAGCTGTGACTGGACCCCATACTCCCCGCACAGTGCCGCCAGTGACTCACTGTCGACCGGCGTGGGGGCGCCGTGACCCACTAATGGAACGTGCCCGTGTTCGGGGTGTTCGTTAGTCGTCTGTCTCTCGTGGCCGCCGGGGGACCAGCGGGGGAGCCGGGTCGTGCGGCGTCGGCTGGTATCAGGTTGCGGCGGGCGGCCCGCCCCGCCGCTGTCGCCTGGTCTGGGACCGTGGCGGCCCCACTGTGGGCCTCTGTGGCCCCGCGGACAGTACGGCGGGCCCGCGGCTGCCCCGGCGTTGACTGTCTCATCAGCCGGTCCGGAGTCGTGGCGGTGCCGGGGCTGTGCCCGCGGCCGGCGGCTGGCTCTGGCTCCGCCGATGGCTGTCTTTTCTGACTGGCGGTCGACGCGGGCGGCCTTGGGGGGGGGGGGGCGACTGTGGTTCCCGGCGGCCCTGCCGTGTCGTTCGCTGATATTCCAGTGTGTGTGAAGCCATGCCTGGACACACTGCGATCAGAGGGGGGGGGGGGGGGGGGGTCCGATCCGATGGTTTTGTCCCCGTGTCGGTCTTGGATCCCCGTGTTCGCGGCCTCGGGGTGTGATGTTTAGCCCGACACGCTTCCCGGCGCCTAAACCGACGTCATCGGTGCTGGCTAAAATGGAATGCCGCGAATCTGGGATCAGTGGCCTGGTTTCGCCTTTGATATCGTGCTGCAGATTATCTAGTCGTCGGCAGCGGTCCCGTAGACCTATGTTGCGCGCAACTTAGCCGCGGCGTCGGCGGCGGACCCGGTTTACGTGCTCATACGACCGCACATACATAAATGAGGTTTGTATGGCCATGTGGCCGCGAATGACTGGTAGAAAAGGTTGTGCATGGATTCCGGTGCTGTGATGGCACCGCACGCAAAGCACAGCGCCTCACGAAAAGTAGGAACGGTGCATTGTTAGCGTACTTTAAACGCACCTACCCCTACCTAAGAATCACGTGCTGTTCATGAGGCCTGTGAGCACGGGCGCCGATGACTTTTCTGCCGCTCCGTTCTGGCCTGCGGGATGACGACTTTGCATTGCCAGCGCATATGGGGACTCACATTTGGCAGCTGCTCGCACGGGTTACCGTGGGTGGGCAGGGTTCGCGGAAGTGTACCGAAAATGGAGAAACTGTTTTCGATTGTTTCGTTCGGTCTCGTCTGCCACCGTTGAGCCCAGTGTTTCAGACGTTGGACGAAAAAAGTTCATAGTCTGTCGATAGCTAGATGCCTGTCGAGTTGCAGAGCAGCCGATGCATGACGCAGACCGGGTGTGTATGGGTGTGTGTGGGGGGGGGGGGGGTGCGTGTGTGTGTGTGTGCGTGTGTGTTAAGCGCAAAGTGGCCGAGGCGTCGGCAGCGGACCAGGTGTGTAGTGTAGACAGAGTAGCCGAGGCGTCGGCAGCGGACCAGGTGTGTAGTGTAGGCAGAGTAGCCGAGGCGTCGGCAGCGGACCTGGTGTGTAGTGTAGCCAGAGTAGCCGAGGCGTCGGCAGCGGACCAGGTGTGTAGTGTAGACAGAGTAGCCGAGGCGTCGGCAGCGGACCAGGTGTGTAGTGTAAACAGAGTAGTCGAGGCGTCGGCGCCGGACCGGATGTATGCGTATGTCGATTTGCAGAAATACGGAGGCGGCCACTTAGAAAATACTTTGAGACCTTTTTTACAAAGAGACTCCTTGAGTGCTAAACCGAGCCTCCAAGGTGACTGGCTGAGATGTGTTTCTGCGGCAGCGTATGCCCATCAAGTTGCGTTCGGAAGCGCTTCTCGAAATGCGTGGTCTGTTTTGACAAGGGGCATTATCCCAAAGCTGGTCTCTGAGACAAAAAAAAAAAAGGAGATGCTGTTTTCCAGTCCCGGCGAAGAAAAGAATGTCGAGTTGCAGAGCAGCCGAGGCGTCGGCGGCGAACCTGTATATGTATCTACGTATGTATGCATGTATGTATGTATGTACGTATGTATGTATGTATTCACGTCATAGGGCACATCCACGTAATTGAGGCTTTCCTGTACCCTGGAGTCGTTAATATAAAACAGACGATCAGTTGAGTCAGCATACACATACATACACATACACACCCATGCACCCACATGCACACATCTAACCAACCCCCGCGTTGCCTCGTCAACAAGTGCTGCTTTATCTCGCTATTGAAGCGGCTCCCAGGCAGGTTTCGTGTCACGCTTGGCAAGATGTTATATACGATGACAATAGCGTGTCTGAACTACGCCTGCCAGGCTCCGATCGAATCGCCGGCGTGACTAAATGGTCTGCGTTCCGTGTTGTACGGTACGGCGGTGAACATCTCCACGGGTGACCAGGTCGCCGGCGATCGACTCAGGCTCTGATGTCACTAGAATGCGCTTTAGTAAGCTAAGTGCCTACCGTGTTGCAGAGGGCCGAGGTGACGGCGGCGCACCTGGCGCCTGTAAGTTGCAGAGTAGCCGAGGCGTCGGCGGCGGGCCTGATGCGTGTGCATGGGTTGCATAGTAGCCGAGGCGCCGGTGGCGGACCCGACGTGTGTGCAGGGGTTACAGTGCAGCCCGGGCGTCGGCGGCGGGCCCGATGTATGTGCATGAGTTGCAGAGTAGCTGAGGCGTCGGCGGCGGTCCTGATGTACTTACGTGCAAGGGTTGCAGCGTAGCCGAGGCGTCAGTGGCGGACCTGATGTGTGTGCGTGAGTTGCAGAGTAGCCGAGGCGTCGGCGGCGGACCTGATGTATGTGCCGTTGCAGAGTAGCCGAGGCGTCGGCGGCGGACCTGATGCATGTGCGTGAGTTGCAGAGTAGCCGAGGCGTCGGCGGCGGACCTCATGCATGTGCAGTTGCAGAGTAGCCGAGGCGTCGGCGGCGGACCTGATGTATGTGTCGTTGCAGAGTAACCGAGGCGTCGTGGGCGGACCTGATGCATGTGTGTGAGCTGCAGAGTAGCCGAGGCGTCGGCGGCGGACCTCATGTACGTGCGAAAATGGGTGGAGAATTGTTTTCAAGTTGGTATGGCGCCAGTTGCTTGAAACAATACTATCGTGTTTTATTATTATCAAACTGAAATCCTTAAATTTCGTAGCTTTTACCCTGAAAAGTTGGTATGGCATTGCCATACCATCTTTTAAGTTGGTGTGGCGCGTGCCATGCCTGCCATACCGTATTCTCGACCCATGCCGGTGCAGAGTTTACGGGGTGGCTGAGGCTACGACGGCGGGCCTGATGTGTGTGCATGAGTAGCAGAGGAGCCGAGGCGTCGGCGGCGGACCTGATGCATGTGCATGAGTTGCAGGGTGGCCGAGGCGTCGGCGGCGGACCTGATGTATGTGCGTGATTGCAGAGTGGCCGGGGCGTCGTCGGCGAACCTGATGTGTGTGCGTCTGTTGCAGAGTAGCCGAGGCGTCGGTGGCGGACCTGATGTATGTGCAGTGCAGAGTAGTGATGTCAACTACGGAAAATCGGAATACCGATACCAAACCGAGTACCAACCTAGGGTGCATTATACCAACAAAATACCGAACACATTAGGAATCAAATACCAAGTACCGAGTTGGTATCAGTATGGTATTGGTATACCGAAAAGTTGTATCCGAGGACATCTCTACTGCAGAGTAGCCGAGGCGTCGGCGGCGGACCTGATGCATGTGCGTGCCGAGGCGTCGGCGGCGGACCTGATGCATGTGCGTGCCGAGGCGTCGGCGGCGGACCTGATGTATGTGCAGTGCAGAGTGTCAACTGCGGAAAATCGGAATACCGATACCAAAACCAAGTACCAACCTAGGGTGCATTATACCAACAAAATACCGAACACATTAGGAATCAAATACCAAGTACCGAGTTGGTATCAGTATGGTATCGGTATACCGAAAAGTTGTATCCGAGGACATCTCTACAGCAGAGTAGGCGAGGCGTCGGCGGCGGACCTGATGCATGTGGGTGCCGAGGCGTCGGCGGCGGACCTGATGTATGTGCAGTGCAGAGTAGTGACGTCAACTACGGAAAATCGGAATACCGATACCAAACCAAGTACCAACCTAGGGTGCATTATACCAACAAAATACCGAACACATTAGGAATCAAATACCAAGTACCGAGTTGGTATCAGTATGGTATCGGTATACCGAAAAGTTGTATCCGAGGACATCTCTACTGCAGAGTAGCCGAGGCGTCGGCGGCGGACCTGGTGCATGTGCGTGCCGAGGCGTCGGCGGCGGACCTGATGCATGTGCGTGCCGAGGCGTCGGCGGCGGACCTGGTGTATGTGCAGTGCAGAGTGTCAACTACGGAAAATCGGAATACCGATACCAAAAACCAAGTACCAACCTAGGGTGCATTATACCAACAAAATACCGAACACATTAGGAATCAAATACCAAGTACCGAGTTGGTATCAGTATGGTATCGGTATACCGAAAAGTTGTATCCGAGGACATCTCTACTGCAGAGTAGCCGAGGCGTCGGCGGCGGACCTGGTGCATGTGCGTGCCGAGGCGTCGGCGGCGGACCTGATGCATGTGCGTGCCGAGGCGTCGGCGGCGGACCTGGTGTATGTGCGTGCCGAGGCGTCGGCGGCGGACCTGATGCATGTGCATGAGTATGTATGTGCGTGAGTTGCAGAGTAGCCGTGGCGTCGGCAGCGGGCCTGATGTATGTGCAGTGTGGAGTAGCCGGGGCGTCGGACGCATTGCAGTTGCAGAGTAGCCGAGGGGTCGGCGGCGGACCTGATGTGTGTGCATGGGTTGTAGAGTGGCCGGAACCAGGTGTTTTGTGTGTATCGCGTCGCAGGTAGGGGTGCCGCGTTGCACGACCCTTCAAAGCGTGCCTACCAGGCTCCCCGGTTTCCTTTACGATTGCGTGTGCGCTTAATATGCCTCTGAATAGATGCGCGTCAGTCGCCGGGGGATCATCCTCATGGTGGCGCCGCGTCAGTCGCCGGGCAACCATCCTCGTGGTGTCGCCGCCAAGGAACCGCACTCCGCTGTACGTACCCCCGAGCCGTGCTCGATACGCCTCACCTGCCGTGCCGGCGTTAGTGTGCCTGACCATAGAATCCTTGTAGCCGTTGGTACTCCCCACAGCTTCCCTGGCTCCCTTCTCGCTCGCTCTCCGCTCCACTCGCCGGCGGCCATGTCGGCGTTAAGGAGTGCGTGATCAGATAATCCTCGTAGCCGTTGGCACTCCGCACGGATTCCTTAGCTCACTTCTCGCCCACTCTCTGCTCCACTCGCCGTCCGTCGCAGTCGACGACTGCCGTTCGCGCCTCTCGGCTCTCCTGCCAGCGGCGCGCCCGTTCCTACACTCCCCTTCGCACCACCCCTAGTCATGGTCTGCCCCGCGTCTGTCGGCGGGGTGATTTATCTGTCTCCGACCCCCGTCTCCCTTTGCTCCGGTCACGTTCAGTGGCGCCCGGGCAGGGTCCTAACCTTCCATAGCCGCGTCGCCGCTATGAGTTGAGTGCTCGCGGTGCGGCGTGGCGCGCGAGTCGCCCCATTGGAAGGGGAGCGGCCAGTCACCCTGGCGGGGGGCTGTCTGGCGCATAGCCGCACCGGCGGCAGCTGGCCGGCCCAGCCAAGGTCGCTCCCCGTCTGGTGCCGAACCTCTGTCTGGCCATGTATTTGGTCCGGCGCCGCATGGACCACTTCGGTGGATCAGATCTTGTTGGTGAACCCAAGACGGAAGAGGTCTGTGATCGACCTCAAGGTCTCAGCTCTCCAGTGTAGGAGATTAAATGATCCACAGATGAAGTTTTTATCGTGAACTTAACGTGCCACGTGTTTCCATCAAGCATGCAGAGGAACGTCATTTTCACCAATGACCATCAGTGATTATACGGCAGCGTTTTCCTGGTCTCGTCTCTCTTCCACCATTCCTTCCGAGCCGTCAGTTGGTACCCTGTAATACGCCAGGTATGTACCGTGTCGTCGATACCACCCGCTGCCAACTCAGACTGCCGTGCCGATCTCGCCAACTATCCCGGAAGTGGCGCGGCCCTGTGAGAGCGCCGGTCCTGATTCACTGGCACGGGCCGGGGCGCCGAGCGGGCCGCTAGTGCTACCCGTCGGCCTTGGTGCCGACAGCCCGGCAGCGGCCGCGTGCCGCCGCGGTCGGCGCTGGCTGACCCGCTGGAACGCGGACGCTGTGGCCAGCCGCCAATCAGTCGCGTCAGAGAGCCAGCTCGGGCGGGGAGTCGGACTGCGGGCTCCCGCCCCCACTCCCCACTCCCCTCCTGAGAGCTGCCCAGCTCGGGCTGAAATACAACGGAACCGAAATGAGAGCGGTGCGAAAGGACGCGGGAAACAGTTATGGAGATAGAAGGTCGTAATTCTAAAGTGACGAATTCCGGACAGCCATAGTCTCTGGGTGGCGGGCGATAAAAATGTAGCTGTTTGTTTTGGAAGTGTGCTGGTATGCCGCTACGATATAAATACCTGTCATAAATATGGTGTGTGTTTAGAAAGCTTTGAAATAGTCTGTCTCTGACTCGGTTGAAATGTTGCTGTTTTTAAGCTCGGTTGATAGCTGGCGACCATCTCACATACCTTATGAAATGTATTCGTTATATGATAGCCCGGATCAACCCGTCCGTCCGATCGAATCCGCATGAGGAGCTTGACAAAACAAAATTTCTCAAAAACGGTACAACAATCTCCTTTGTCACCTTGGAGGCTTCGCCTTTCATTCGCCATTCGAACGCTGTGCGACCGTGATTGGCGTATTGTGCACTGCAATGTGCATGACTTCCCGCCCGGAAATGCCGACAGTGCACAGTTCCATTGTTGACCCAGCGGTTTCAATCGGCCGTTGGAATTGTGGTCGACTGACGGGGCGGGGTCTGCAATCGTTACGTAAAGCCCAGAGAATGAGGATGTGGAGCGAACCAAGGGGAACGGGTGGTGTTTGCCGTTCACTTTTGACGGCGGTTTCGCGTTCTCCGGGGCTGGCTGTGTGCTAGGCACGTCCCCGTGTGTGCTGTCCGACCGTGTCGAGGCTCTCCTTCGGTCTGTTTTCGTGAGGTGAATGGTGACTGCAGCGTGACCGGGCGCCCGGTCAAGGAGCTCTGCAGGTTAGCCGGGGGCTGATGCGGCCCTCCCTGCCCCGACTGGCCGGCCACTGAGCATCGGCGGCGACAGATGTTCTGTTGCCGACGGCGCCGTCGGTTCCGGGTCGGCGCGCGCACCCCTCTCGTCGGGGGTCGATGTGCTGACGTCACAGAGGGGTCATCGATCCGACGGCCAGATAGCACCGGAGGGGAGGGCTGGGGGAGGGGGTAAGGCCGCGCCAGGGTCGCCGCCCGAGGCGCTGTTTGTAAACAGTCCGAGCCGTCCACAGCCGGCGGACGGCCGCTGCAGCGCGGTGTCAGCCCCGGCTGGCAGCCTGCCAACATACCGCCACTGACTGTCGAGGCACTGAGATCGAACCACCTGCAGGTCTTCGGGTGAGGTGAATGAACCGATTCCCTATGCCGAGACTCGCCAACTGGCGCCGATGGCTGGTATACAGTACACACTATACACTATGCAGACTGCACCAACAAATGGCGCGGTCTCCTAGGACCCCGCGATTTACGGGACAGCGCACACTTGCTTAGACAGCACACTTGTGAAATTGTATGCGCTAAATCTGTCTCCCAGAATTTACCGAAAATTGCAACAGCGTGCTCTGTGCCAGTTACTAGCTAAGAGAAGAGGCCTTGGGGCGAGTGTATGTGCCTGCCTGTGTGTTGACCCTTCTGACCTTGCTCGTGACCTCTGTTTGGCAGTGGTCGGCCGGACAGACGACGTGCAGCACCCCGCTCACCCGTTCTACGGTCAGCAGAGGCACCCGTTCCGGCACCAGCCCTACCCGCGACCACCAGGTGAGCGAACGGAAAGACAGGGGAAAAGGACGACCGAAAGGTCCCCGGGGTCACCTCCGGGCCACTGGAGGGTTTGACGGGCGGGTGGTAAGACACATTGGTCGTGTTGAAAGGTTACATACAATTTGATAGTCCGTGATGTGGGAGGCGAAGCAGGACAGGCGTTCGAAGCTACGCTTAGTTCCACCGTGAACCGCCGGAAGTTGCACCGACAGCCAGTGTCGATCACCGGTCACCGTAATTCGGCCGGCGGACACGGCGGTCCGCCCGGCTGTCATCCACTGGTCGTGATGTCAGAGGCCGGGTCGTGACCCCGCGCTGCTGCAGAGGCCAGCGTCCGGGAGGAGAGGGCGTGGGATGGCCGATCGACTCGGTAATATCGCCGGCGCTGCACGGCTCCGCGGCCTGCGCCGCCGTTTGACACCTTACCTACCTTACAAATGGAACTGGGAGTTGGACGACGTGTGCGGGTTCCGAATGTTAATTAATACCGGGTGTCCCAAAAGTAAGGTCATCATTTGTTTTGGCCACACTGCCAAAAATACGCGATGGATAGATATAAATAGGACATCATAAGAAAGAGCATTTTATAAAATTTTATTCTGACATACATATGAGTCAATACATTGGCTCGTAGCCCCACATTTGCTGCTTTTCTACATGGCTACCATTTCGGGCCGCGTGCATGAATAGACTACGTTTGACTTCCTCCACTATTCTGGAGCGATGCTCTGGTGAGATGCCGCCTATGTTTGCTCGAAGGGATCATCCGTTAGTTCTTCCCGGCTCGTTGGGTTGTCCTAAAAGACAATCTTTCTGTTGTGTATCCAGAGAATAAAAATATGAAGGTGTAACGTCAGGTGACCGCGGAGGCCATTCAATGGCGTTGCCCTGACTGAAAATTACGGGATCTCACATCCACTCTCGGAGACAATGCATGATCTTCAGGACGGTGCAAGCATAGTCTCCATCCTGCTGAAACCACTGCTGGCTGATGGTGTCGGCACAGCTGCGTTGCGACGAGCGGAAGAACCAGTGGGAGGACTCTCGGCCACCTCTCTTGATTTATTGTCACCCGATTCCCGCTGTCGCCCTCAGGACCTCGAAGCACAGGTGGCTAAGTATACATGCCCTGTGCGTACATTATACCTTTTTTCTGACGTTTTACCGGTTGAGGCGAAACTATGCATGAGTTCAGAGATAGGGCGAGCTGATAGGGTCTGCTTAGGGCCGAAAACTGGGCGGTATTTACCCTTTGTTTTAATGACGGACCCTCTCTAAGAGTTGAATTTCGACCTTCTCAGTTTTATGCCTACTGCTCGGTGTAGTTATGATCAAAAATGGTTTAAGCATGCAAGAAAATAATTTTATGGATGTACCTTGCACGTGTTAAAATTGGAAGTGATTCGGACTCTTACTTCTCGAGATATTTAAGTTTTAAATCATGACCTTACTTTTGGGACACCCGGTATGTTATAAAGATGTGTTGAAGGAGACACTATTCCGGTAGCCGCCATGGTTCCATTCACTCTGTTGAGGCTGAAGTTGTTATTGAAGTCGGCGCCGCGGCCCCGCTTTAGGTTTGGTGTGCTGCGGTACAGCATGCCTTCAGGCGTAACCACTACTGCCACCTAGGGGGCCGTTATGGAAACAACCCCTTATCGAGGTCTGCAGCGTAATGCACGGCGGTAATCCAACGCGGCCCATCCCAGCTCATCAGCGATGAGAGCTGCCTTATACGTCCTATCGAGTGTCCTCGCCGCGGGCCAGTTGCGAGGCCGTCGGGCTGTCTGCCGTCTCCGTCAGCGTCATGGGCGCGCTCCCGACCCGTCCCCTCCCGGCCGGCAGTCGCCAGGGCCACGCGACGTTACCAGCCGGAAGAGCCAGCCATTCCAGCGGCCACAGCCACCAATCTGCCGGGCCACGGCAGATTGTCGGCAGTTGGACCGCTCACGGGCTGCCCAACTCGGCTGCGGTCGTTTGTCAGGGTTCTGTCGGCCGCATCCTGCACCCGAGGACGGCTCGCCCCTCCCCCCGGCCCGCCCCCACCCGCCGCGGGTATGGCCCACTGCCGGCGGGGAGGGGCGGGGGGCGGTCTGGAGCTCGCGGCTTCCGGGATCAGCACTTGGATGTGTCGTCGTCGCCTTGCTGACTAGTTGCAAGTTGCCATCACGGAAATTCCGTCTAGATATCGACTCACGAAGGGCCGGGTTGCGAGCGGTGCACTGCTAGCCTTGAATGTCGGCTCGCATTATTTCCTGCTTCTGGTTGGGAAAAGCGCCAGAAGTTGGCAAGGCTATAGAACTAAAGCGGTATCGCCCTTGGGGTTTATGCTCCTTGTTTTTAGTTTTGAAGAAGTTAAGTGGATATTTAATATATGAAAATGCGAATCAATGATTTTCGAAGATTTAGCCGTAATGTGTAATGACAGGGCCACGACGTAGTGTGTAGTCGGTGCTATTTATCCAAAACCGTGAGACGGAGCGATACATATCGTGGCCTTCTTGCCTACATAATTCTGCTGAATCACTGGCCACCTGTTCGGCGCTGCTCAGCCGTCAATTCGTGTCCAGCAGCGGGGCCATTTTCCAGAAATGTCACCGACTCCGCTCATCACTCGGTGTCGGAGTCGCCGTGTTGAGCCGCTGCGGGCCGGCGCGCCCACGGCCGCTCGTGAAACGTCTCCTCACAACCGGCGGCCGGTCCCGAAACAGCGCCGGCGGCGGGGGAGGCGGCTAAAAGCGTCCAGCGGCTCCGTTTTGGTCGCTCCATTGATCGCCGCCCGCCCACTAACCCTGACCGCCGCACCGCCGACGTCACGGCCGCCCGCCGCTGACGTCACAACCTCGTCGGTGGCGACGCGGTCACGAGTTGCGTGACGTCGGTGGCCGGCGGCGACCGGCGGGGTCACCGGGGACGGATTGGAGCCGTGAGCGGCCCGCGAGACCCCCGGAACGGCTGCCTGAGAGGTGCTGACGGCGACTACACGAGGGAGTTTGATAAGGTTATCTGATATAGAAGCGATCAGGGTCTCAAGAAATGTCCGTCATCGTTGGTATTTCTGAGGACCATGCAACAAATAGCTAGTGGTATTTCATAATATCGTTCAGGAAACATCGACGAACCTCAGCATTTTTATGTCCGAAAACCGGGTGTCTGTCGGATGCCTTTGGTCGCCGCGGCACTCAGGCGGCTCACCCACGCCTCCGTCGGTGCTGGCCACAGGTATGGCTGCGGTGAGCCGTCCGTGTGCCGTCTGCCGCTGCCACCCACTGCCCACCGGCGGGCGGACGGACAGCGGGCGGCGGGCGGCGGGCGGCGGGCGGGCGCACTTGGAGGTCATCCTCACGGCGCAGCGCTCTCCCACGACGGCGCGCGGCCGTTTCCGCAACTGGCGGCGCCCGGCGCGCGGCGCGCTGTCCAATTTCCGGCCGGGCGTTCCGCGGAGCTCGTCAGCGACTAATTGCCGTCTGGGAGGCCGTGCTGGACACCGGCCGGCGGGCCGCGGCTCCGCGTCTCCCTGTCGGATCCTCTCCACCCCGCGGAGCCACGGGTGAGACGAGATAGACACCCGATTAGAGCAGACCACCGCTCCTATTGCGTCAGGCTATCGGTGGGCACTTATGTAACAAATGGGTGGCCAAGTGCGTTTGCGGCTTCTTTACGACGTGTGAGTGGCTCGGTCACCGTGTCCTTTTCCTTGAGCGGCTTCGGTCGACGTCCTGAAACTGCTCAGCTGGCTGCAATCCGTTTGACCGCGCCAGGTGCTCATTGTCATGCGCGAATGTTCTGTTTGATATGTTGATGCTTGTTTTGAGATGCACAGGACTTGTTCAGGGTGACGGGGCAGTTTTCCACGGAAGCTTCCGTCGCTCCGCCGTGGTCCCGGGGTTTTCCAAGGTTTTGTCGATAGTCGAACTTGTTGATTAGTACAGATGTAGTGCGTGGGTATGTCGAGTACCTATCCCGCCAAGCTCCGATGTGTCGTGGTGGTTTCCGATAATTATGCTGACGTGTTATGACAATTATCGATATGGGGATGACCGTGGTAACGTTTCACCCATCTTCTGTGATCCTGTAAATCTGTTACTTTTTCATCTCCTGCTAAGCGATGTGGTACAGACACTGACGGCTCTCTCTCCCCTGTTTCAGTGTCGGACAGTTTGTACGGCAGCGGCGCGGCGGCGGCGGCGGCGGCGGCGGCGGCCCGGTCCCCGTACCCAGTCTCGGGCTCCAGCAGTGTGCCGCCGTCGCCAGTGGCGCTCTACGCCTCCAGTCTGGGTCTCCCCGCCCCACTGTTCGGCGACGGGCCGCTGTCGCTGCCGTCACCTCTGCTCGGCAGCCCGCCGGCCACCAGCCCAGAGGCCATGTACCGGGCGGCCGGCGCGTTCGACTTTGACGTCAACCGTCGGAGAGGGCGGCGACCGCGCCCCGACGGCTCCTCCGCGCCCAAACGGAAGAGCAGGGACGGTGAGTAGCGCCGGCTGGCGAAGGAGGGAGAGAAGGGATAGTCGGATACTTTGACTCTTCTTAAAGCATACTGCACGAAGCCTTGTCCGTCTTGTTCACTGTTCAACTCGTCCCTTTTCACGCCGCAGACCCGCCCCAGTCGGTATCTAACTCTTCCCCGTTCGTTACGGCAGGCTCGTCGCTGTACCTGTGGGAGTTCCTGCTGAACCTCCTGCAGGACGCCCGCTACACACCCTCCATCATCAAGTGGGTCAACTTCCGCGAGCACGTGTTCAAGCTGACCGACTCGAAGGCCGTGGCGGGCCTCTGGGGCCGGCACAAGAACAAGCCCGACATGAACTACGAGACCATGGGACGCGCAATGAGGTGAGGGAGAGCGGCAATGCTGAGTCTTTGTCTTTGTCTCTAGCAATATGCTAGTGCAGCAGGTCATTAGTGTAAGGAACCGCGGTAATTGTTGTTGGTTTACAGTGACCAATCAAGCTTTCCTTTTCATGTAACCTTATCCTGGCCTCCGGCGAGGTATCTCATTCTCGGCCTTATTGACAAGGTTTGTGCGCATATTTTCCATTTCAGCATAACATTACTCCTTAATGATCTGAGAGAAAGTACCGGTAACGAATCGCTCAAACATTGTTGCGTGTCCTTCTCGTATGATGTAGCTATTGCGCGCTTGTTGCGTCATTAGATCCAATTACGTCACTAACATCGCCATCGTGTCCCTATGACGTCACTGACTGTTTGTTTCTGTCTGTCTGGCAGGTACTACTACCAGCGTGGCATCCTCAACAAGGTGGACGGCCAGCGACTCGTCTACCAGTTCAAAAACGTGCCCCGGGACCTAAACGATATCGTCGAAATCGACTGTTCTGGCACATAGGTGGCACGGCGTTCGACTGCCCACTGTACAAACTGTACAAAAGTGTGATATACTGCCTCTCTGAGTGCGTGCGGCGTGCGTGTGGAGACCCCCAGTGGGAGGCCCCTCCGGCGTGAGGAGCTCCAGTCAATGAGAGGGGCGGCGTGCGCCGACGCACCGGTGCGCCTGATGAACTGTGTGGTGAAGCGTATGATAAAGTGTATGCTCTATTGTGTCGCGCAGTGTTTGAATTGTGCGTCTTGAGAGTCGGTGTGAATGCGTCACCGAGACTTGCGTCAGCAGCGAATGCCTTACATCAAATCGCCCGACACTGTGGTGGGCCCTAACAAGCTATTTTTTACACTTAGACTGTGCGTGAAAAGTGAAAAGCGTGATCTCACTTTTTCAAGCCTACTTAATGTTCGTTGGTGCGTGGGGCATATATCGGTGCGCTCGCGTTCTCGTATATAAACCTAAACATATAATTATATCTGTGTTTGGCGGCCGCTGGCGCCCCCGTGTGTGTACAGATTATTTACCATTGTTCGTCGCGCCATCCCGAGTTTCCAGTACCTGACGTGGAGAGACCGGCGGCCACCTCCGAGACGCCCCAGGCTTCCAGCGCACGATCCCCGCGCGGCCCGCCCAGCCCAGCGCCCCGCCCCGCCCCGCCCGGCCCGGCCTGCTGTGTCATCGGTGTTCAGTCACTTTTCGCTGTTACTTCCTGGCGCGCCGCGTCCGTATGTGTTGACCGTTTCTTTGTCAGACGATCTGTGGCAGCAGGAATCTCGTGTGACAATCGGCCGCGCGCGCCGCGCTGGCCCGCTGTTCGTAGCCGTACCGCCGTGCCGCGCGCACCCCTCCCGGGCCTCGAGCGGCCGAGTCCGCCGGTCGGTCGGCCCTGACGGCTCGGCCGACGGCGGCGGCGCTCCGTCGGCCCGATCACTGGTTATGTGTCGCCCTCTGTTTCGTCCTTCGTCAATTCACAATCACATATCTCTTTGCGGAGGCCTCGGTTCAAACCGGGGCGATCTGGCCGGAACGCGCGCGCTAGCAGGCTGTACAACGCGTGTCATGTCGATGGAAGAAGAAAGAATACAGATAAAACTGAACCAGCCTCGCCTGTTTTGTGACGTCGCCATGATGGTGTAGCTGAGGTGTCACTCGCACGTGTAAATAGCTGAAGATATAATCTCCGAGAATGACTGGTACAAAGGCTACCGATAACATCGAAGCATACAGGCGTGAAATCCCACGGATGTACAACGGGACATAGACTTAGTCACGCAGCATCCACCATCCACACACGAATGATCTGGTCGACATAATCATAGGTATCCTCAGAGCCATGAGAAGCATTGACAAGCGATTTGTGTGCGAAAAGGAGGAAACAATTTACAATGGCTAGAAAAGCGTTTGACTCCGGGTAACTGACCTCGCGTCGATCAAAGAAAAAGCCAACAAGAAACCACTAAGAGCTCTGACGTTACGTGTTTCTTGCTAGCTCTACAACAGGCTGGCATCTGGCTAAGGCAAAAACCAAATAGAACAGAAACCAATCAAGTTCAATGCTGATTCCAGCCACCACTGACACTCATGAGTCTGCTTCTAAAAGAGAGCCACCACAAGCATCTCGCAGCTCAACTGAAACTGCCGTTGATTGCCGAGGTGACAGAGCAGACTCAGAGATCTGCACTTCCACGATATTCTAGATGGCGGCAGCCGTACGATATCACCTTGTAGAGGACGCTGCCTTCGACGGACCAAAGCCAGAGTCGGCGGCGGATCGGCGCGCCGCGGCCTTGGCGATGGCTTTGGACGCAGAGGCGGCCGCGCCGCCGGCGGGCGCTGATACGACGCGTCGGTGCAGAGACGGAAGGGCGCGGCGGCCGACGGCTGGTGATGAACTCCCTGGCGACGTGACGTCGGAAGCGGTAAAGTACCGATCAGTGCGCGCTGCCGACTGGACGAGTCAGTTCCAGTGTACGGCGGAACGGTGTGGTAACCCGTAACAGGGCTCCGTGAGTCACAGTGTTATTTTCCGCGGCGCGTTTGTGAGTTGCCAACCCGGCCGGTCCGTCAGTGCGTGGGTAGGTGAGACGCTCTCCCAGCCGCCGACACACGGTCAGAATGGAGACCGTGGCGCGGCAGCAGACCGCAGCCGCCGGCCGCCTGTACCGGGTGCTGGCCGAAGACGACGGCGACAACGTGTTCGTCTCCCCGTTCAGCATCTTCACAGCGCTGACTATGGTGGCGGCAGGTGCTGACGGAGCCACGGCCTCTCAGCTGAGCGCAGCCCTGGCGCTGCCGCAGGACGCGGACTCGCTGCACGAGGGGTACAACAAGGTCCTGGAGATGCTGCAGAGCCCGCCGAACGTCACGCTCTCCACGGCCAACAAGGTGTACGTGCAGCAGTCCTACAAGGTGCTGGACAGTTACACTGGCCTGCTGCAGAAGCAGTACCTGAGCAAGCTGACGAGCGTGGATTTCGCCGATAACATTGGGGCAAGCAAACTTATCAACGGTGAAGTGGAGACCGAAACAAGGGGGAAAATCAAGGATCTGATCAAAGCCAGTGATCTGGATGAGTATGTTCGCCTGGTGCTGGTGAACGCCATCTATTTCAAGGGCTCCTGGAAGCAGAAGTTTGACGCGAGCGAAACACAGGAGCGGGACTTCTTCGTGACGCCAGGAAACCCAGTCAAAACACCGATGATGCATATGAAGGGAAGCAAGTTCAACTGCGGCCACATCCCCGAGCTGAGCTGCAAGGCACTGGAGATGCCGTACGAAGGCGATAGGTTCAGCATGATCGTGCTGCTGCCCGACCAGCAGGACGGCCTGAAGGAACTGGAGGAAAAACTGCCTTCAACGTGCGTCAGAGACATCCGCGGCACTCTCTGCAACCAGAAAGCAGTCATACGGGTACCGAAATTCAAACTGGAAACTTCCTACGACCTGATCAAACCGCTACAGAAACTTGGCATTAAGGACCTCGTCGACAGGAACGCCGACCTGTCCAAGATCTCGGGCAACAAGGAGCTGTACGTGTCGAAGGTCATTCACAAGGCGTTTATTGAGGTGAACGAGGAGGGTGCAGAAGCGGCCGCCGCCACCGCCGTCGCCGTCCGGATGAAGCGCTGTATGCCGATGATGGACGCCGGGCCGTTCGAGTTCACTGCCGACCACCCCTTCCACTTTGTCATCTTCGACAGGGAGACGGGTCTCACGCTCTTCTCAGGCCGCTACGCCAAACCTGTCTAGACCGACGGAAGCGGACGGGTCGGCCGTAGAGCTCGGCTCCATATCGTCCGCACACAAGAGCATTTCCGCGAGAACGCACAGCGTGGCAGGGCTGGAGGCCATCGGTACCAACACATATACACGTAATTGTTGGTGTGTGCCATGTTGATTCATATAAAAGTGTTAACGTATCTGATTCAGTCAGGACATATTTATTATGCCTAGATAAGCAGACTACACCCAGTATCACAATAGAACTGGTGTTTATTTCTTATTTTGGCATTCAACATGGTAAATTGCACGTATTTCATCAGCGTTAACGTCTCAGGTAAAATAAAGGGATAAGACTCCGCAAGAATAGGAATGTTCAACGCAGTGCTTATGGAGGAACCGGTGATAAAAATATAGACGCGAGATAAAAGTCCCCAGGAAAGATAATGTGAAGCCAATTCGTGGGAAAACAGTGTGAGGGATAACCTTGGAGTGAACTAACTCGCTTCAGTTGCACCAGCCTGTGAGAAACTGCGCTGTTGAGCGGCACCTGCTCTGGTCTGCGAGTCAGAAATTTTCGCGGTTTTGAATAATGTGCATGATGTCAGAGTAGGTACGTGAATGACCAGGGAACCTTGTATGCATGCGGAAGCCGAAAAAACTACTGCAGCTTCTGCGTAAACGATAAGTAGAATAAGTTTACGATCATGTCGAGGGCCGAAATCTGGCGAGAAGTTCAGAAGTCTAGCTATACCTCCAGAAGCAAGATCAAGAAAAGCAGATGCGATGTATTATCACAGCTAAGCGATGGATAACAATGAAGCTACTCCTTAAACCTAACAAAAACAACACTTCTCCAAAAGCACCAAAAAACGGCCTCTTGACTGCCATGATTCTCTGCAGCTACGCTGCTCACACCTAACCGCGTAGTCTCACTGAGTATGTGGTTATCACCTGACTGGCTTTACCCTCCCTACCACACCCGTGTCTGGAGGGTATCACAGCGCCTCGAGCCGCGCTGACAGCTCGGAGAACATCCTCTCCTCCTCCTGGGTCTTCCCCGAGACGTACAGCAACTCCAGCCGACGGATACACTCTGAGAGACTGGCCTCCGTCCGAGCAGCATCAGCCTTGCCTGAGATCACCGTCTTGGCACCCGTATCACTATTGATAGCACTGCTACCTCTGGGATCGTCTCCCGTGTTGTCACTTCTCATACTACCTTGAGTGGAGACCGAAGCAGGCCGGTCAGTGTTGGCGCTAGTGCCATCTGTCGGCGATATATCGCACTGCGACTGCTCACCGGCGGCGGAGGATGGCGCCACTTTCACACCGTTTGATGAGCTCGGGGTGGCGGAGGATTCCGAGCCGGCGAGGTGAGCCTTTTGGTGCAGTACTGAGAGCAGGGACGGCAGAATGTACTTTCTGCCCGTCTCCCACAGACACCCTGAAACACAGACGACAAACCGTGAACACCAACCCCCATATCACACTGACACAGCAGCTTCCACAAGAACTCAAACGTCACAATTTCCAGTGAAAACACTGGGCAGTGGGCAGTTTTTCAAGACCTTTAGTTTCCCCAGTGAACTAGCGTCTGGACTCGGGAGGAGGGTGGCTCTGTGAACTGACCTATGAAGGAGGACTATCGTGTGAACTCACCCGTGGGGGAGGGCACCAGCAGTGCGCAGAGCAGGGGCAGCTGGGACGGCACGCTCTGCTGACAGAGCGCCAGCAGTTTGACCAGCCGCGCCGCCCAGACGGCCGGCTCCGACTCCAGGGCGGCCAGAGACAGCTCCGAACAGACCGCCAGCCACAGCTGAAACACACAGACACCGATATAGGTCATCAGTTTCACAGCTTCGTCAGAGCATACTTTGGTCATGTGTCTACGGTTTGTATGTCAGGCGATCAGTGACCCTAGTCTACCCGACACCGTCGCGAGCTGCCTGGTCATATCGCGGACTCACCTGTTTGGGCGAGGTTGGCATGGTCCGGTAGGACACCTCCTGCAGACTCTGCTGGAGGTCTTCCTCCTGCTCCAACCCCGCCGTCCGCCAGGCGTGGCGGAGCTGAGCCAACAGCCACTCGGTGCCGTCCTCCTGCGAGCTGACGGCAGTCGCATCACGACTCTCCTCTCCGACTGCTGTACCGTCGCACTTCATGACTGTCTGCTGTACGTCGGAACTTTTCTCTTCCCTGGTTTCACTCTCTTGTTTTCCACTCTCTGCTGAGGACCCCTCTCGCTCCTTCCCTCTCTCCTCCGCACTCTTCCCTGATCCATCACTCTTCCCGTCCACCGCGTGCCGCGTTGTCTGCTCCGTGGAGCCGGTACCGTCCTTCCCACTCAGCAGTCGGGCCGCCCACTCGTACAGACGCTGTTTGGTGGGCTCCAGCTCGGCGGTAACTGTCCGGTGGGCGACGCACAGGTGCGCCCCGGCCTGCGGTACAGACGGGGCGACGTCAGGGGCAGGGATAGTAATGGCTCCACAGTTAATATTTACAACAGACAGGGAAGAATTGAGAAAATATGACAGCGTAATAGCATAGCAGCGTGTAAATGATACGCTTATTAGTATACACGTGAAAATGATTGATAGTAACCATGCATGGAGATGCTCTTCAATAATGAAAAGAAATACTTGGCTAGTGTTAAAGAAATGAAAAAGTAAGCAACTAGCTTTGGCATATCATTGTCAATGCTCGACATCCCTCTCCTGTCTTCATCCTGATCTACTTCTCGCCATTTCTTTATTCCCCACTCACCACCACCACGGGCACCTCCCTGGCCACGGCCAGGCCGACGTCCCACTCGGCGCGCAGACAGCTGGCGTGTACACAGAGCAGCGCCAGGGCGCGCGTCTGGGTGCGGTCGCCGGCGCGCGCCCACAGCCGGGCGGCCAGTCGCAGTGAGCCGGGGTCGGAGCGACGGGAGAGGACGCCAGCCGCCGCCGCCCAGTCGCCCAGGGACAGGTAACTGGTGCCGAGACAGACGGAGATGGAATGGAGGGTCAGACGAAACACGGACGGTTATGGAGTTGTCAATGAAAAACAACGGATGAGATCGAAACGAAAGTGCATGACAGTCTTCAAAACATGCGAAAAAAAATCGTTAAAAATGGTGCCGCGTCGCAGCATTGTAACAGTGCCGATATTCACAAACTATCCAACAGCTGAACTTCCGCTTTTCCTGGCAGATCCCGTAGACTGACCATTTGGCCGCCTGTTCCATGTTGCCTTCGGTGGTGAGCTGGTCGGCCCAGAGTCGCAGGATCCGACCATGGCTGGGGTCGTCGGGAGCCAGTCTCAGCCGGGAGACACACAGCGCCTCGCGGTACAGGCTGTGTCGGAGCAGCAGCGCCACAGCTTCAGACACCTGATAGTGGAGGAAGGGACCGGTTATACAGTGAGCAGCAGCGTCACGGCCTGAGACACCTGATAGTGGAGGGACTCACGGAGGGCTGGTTATACAGTGAGCAGCAGCGCCACAGCCTGAGACACCTGATAATGGAGGGACTCACGGAGGGCTGGTTATACAGTGAGCAGCAGCGCCACAGCCTCAGACGCCTGATCGTGGATGGAGGGCCGTTTTTTCAGTGAGCGGGGTAGGCGGGAAAGAGCGTAGATAAATATACATTCCAATGGTAAAGATATACCACGCCTCATCGCTATAAATTAATGCTGCCGTTCCGTCATTTAGAATCTCGATCACGTTGCGTTATTCGGTAACTCATCAGATAATTCCATTATTCTATAGCCCATTCTAATTTTACGACCGTCTCCAACCGAACAACAGTGATACTCCAGCGATAAAAAAGTACATACAAAACAAAACTACACTGTGGCGGCCCTAGCCGGCCAGCGTGGATGGTTACCCCGCGTGTGACCCACCGCCGTCGTCTGTCGCCTCACCTTGTGACAGGCCAGGAGCACGGAGGAGGCCTTCAGGCACTCCTTCGAGTTCTCCAGCTGCTCGGCGTACTTGAGACTCATCTCCTCCCAGAGCCTGGTGGAGAGGCGGGGGCGTGTTACAAACCGTTCAGCAGGATTTGTAGGCTGATCGGGATCAACATCTAGCGATGGGACTGACTACAGCAACTAATAATCGTCTAGAGGCAGTCAGTCTGTCCGGGATACGATCAAATCGGTGGTGCAACCGGTTAACATCACCCAAGTTGCACAAATGATTTCATCCACCAAGGTGTTCAACTTCGTTCGTAAGACTCTAACCAGAAATCGAAATGATCTTGGTCATTCGTAAACCCTTGACAAGCTTATGGGAAACCCTTTTTTTCACAGTTTTTTTCACGTTTATTGACAAATCGTACAAATATGACACAAGTACATCTATAATAATCGAAGGCTCTCCAGCCCAACAAGGACAATCTCTGTCATGGTTTCTGACGCCGGTTTTCCGTCCATGCTAAACGAGCGCCCCAGATTGAGGCGTTTAAACTCGCAAACGCCTGATATGCACCGACACAATAGGGCTTTCAAAACCCCCACAACGTGCGAGTAATATTTGGCAAGCGTACACGCTGGCATATACATACAGTGTTGGCAATATACACAAAAACGGAAGCCACATTTCAGCTGCATTTTGACTGGGCGGCGGCCGAGCTATAAAAATACCTATAGCTCGCCGCCGCCACCACGCGACGTGGTTTGGCCCGCCTGGCCAAGCCGGGGCGTTGTCCCATCATGGACTAAAGAAAACGCCCCGGCCCCGGGGAGATCTGGGGGATACCTCCCCAGCCGGGGAGAGCTGTGGGTTACCTCCCCGGCGCTCCAGGCGGGCCATCAGCCACCGCCCGCGCCGCCCGGCGAAGGGGTATCGCGGGCGGCGCCCCCTATCCACCGGCCGGGCATGCGAGCCGTCGACTTGTAGGGCCGGCGCCCCGCACGCCCGGCCGACCGACCGGCCCCAGTCAAAGAGGCCGGTCCCGGGTTGGCCCGGATGGGTCATGGGAGCGGTGGCTGATTTTTTGCAGTTTTTTCCATACATTTCTTATACAATCACCGTGAACCACACACACACACTATCATATATTTGCGGTATGCTCTGTGGGCCGAGGCGAGCCAAGGAGCCAGTTGGTTTCGCCCCTTCTCTGACCTATTCTTGTCGACCACTTAGCATTAAAAGAGTTCATTTTATTGTTCACCTTTGCCCAATACATCTCACTTGTCTGATCTATCGTAAGTATGGTTATAAGTGTGTCTACCGAAAGTCTCCTCCCAGAGTAAATCATGTACACGCCTACACTAACAATATGGTTTATAATCGCATTTTCTGTGCCGCCTAGAATTACCTCCTTCACCCTGGTTATCCTTTCTGGTGTGTTTATCTGAATTCTGGTCAACCACGCTTCAACATTGTCCCAGAAAGCCTTAATCCTCGAACAATACCAGAATTTATGTTCTATATTTTCACGCTCCGTACAATAACTGCATGAATCGGTTCCCATTAATCCAATTTTGTTGAGAAAGCTGTTTGTTCCTACTGTTCTTGTAATGATTTTATACCTAACTGCTCTATACTGCTGTGGAGTGCCCCTGAGACTTCTGTATATTTGCTGCCAGTCGATTTGACCCAGCCTTCTCTCCCAGGACATTTCCCATATGTTTCTGACATCTCTCACTCTTTCCTGTCTGAAGATATTTTTTAAATGTGATGTACCCGTGTTTCTAGAAATAATCAAGCTTATTAATGGATCTATACTTGGTCCAAATAACTTCACCTTTTCTCCCGATTCCTTCCATTCTCTAGGTAAGCTACTTATTAGAGTTGCATAATCCAGAAAAGTGGTTGTAATGTTGTAGGTCCGTTTTAATTCCTCAAAACCTAGTAAAAATCCATCTGTTTTTAATAAGTCATTCAACGATCTGATGCCTTTGACATACCATTCTTCAATCCATGAAGTTTTGAACTTAGTAGCATCAGAAAAAAAGATAGCTGTGGAGTTTAGCTCCTCGACACCTAGCTTCTGTGAGCATATTTCCCTGAGATTTGCTAATGCTATCATCACGTCTCTCCAGAATAGATTCTTAGTGCGAGATGCCTTTCTTTTCAAAGCTGTTTGACCCATTTGCCAGAAATATATATTTTTACCCGTACTTTTCTGTGCAACTGCGTTCCATATTCCTTGCTTTACAATGCACCTCCTAATCCAAGATAGCTTCAAGGCTCTCATATAACTTGTTAAATCAACCATGTCCACTCCTCCATTGAGATGGTTTTTCATCAAAGACTCCCGTTTGATTTTTTCTCCTTTTCCATGCCACAGAAAGCTGAAAAGAGTCTTGTTAAGATCTTTGATAATTTTTTTTTGATGGGTCAGGGAGCGTTGTGAGCAGGTGACTAATCTTGGAGATCAGCATCGATTTTATTATTACCACTTTTCCTTCCAGTGATACGTTTCTGAACTTCCATTTCGTTATTTCTCTTTTGATTTCCTTTACCTTCTCTGTGTACAGTTCTGTTACTTTTTGCAGTTCATTATCGAAAGTGACCCCTAGGACTTTAATCGTTTCACTCCACTTTACAGCTAAATTTCTCTGAAGAAAACGATTTTCTCTGCATGCCTTCCCTATCCACATAGCTTGAGTCTTATCGAGGTTTGGACTTAGTCCCGAATACTTCGCGAACCATCCTATCTCTTGGAAGAGTTCCATCATGCTTGTTTTCTCTGGTTCGAGTAAACAAATCGTATCGTCTGCATACATGAGCACTTTGTGTTCCTCATTGTCTATTTTAATTCCTTTGATAGCTGCATTTCCTCGAATCTTTTTCGCTAAAACGTCCATCACAAGAATAAACAAGTAACAACTTAGCGCATCCCCCTGTCTACAAGACCTTGTTAGCATTATTTTACTCGACAAATGACCATTATACAAAATTCTGGAAAAAGCTCCAGCATACAGTGTGTTGAACCAATGTGTAATACTATGCGGAAAGTTTTTCTGCTCCAGGACTTTTTTAATGAAAGTCCAACTGACTGAATCAAAAGCTGCTTCTATATCCAGACTTACTAAGACCCCGTTCTTTTGTTCTTGATTCAAGAGTTGGATAACGTCGTAAATCATCCTGATATTGTCCCCAATAAATCTCCCTTTTAAATAGGCAGACTGGCAATCCTCGATTATGTCTCCTAGCACGAGTTTTAATCGATTTGCAATAGCACCTGAAATGATTTTGTAGCTAGTATTTAGGAGTGTTATTGGTCTATATGACTTGATCAAATCTCTGGGTCTATTTGGCTTAGGTAACAACACGATTATTCCTTCTTTTAAAGTTAGAGGAACTGTACCCTTTGTGGCACTCTCAACTACCATAGCATGAAAAAAGTGTTTTATGTCTGCCCAGAAGAATTTATAAAACTCTACGGAAAAACCGTCACTACCTGGAGACGTTCCATTTTTCATTCTCTGTAGCGTTGATCCTAATTCTTGCATGTTCAACGGCTTATCTAGATTGAGCTTGTCATGGTCATTTACTTTTTTAATATCCATGTTTGATAGATATTCATCGTAATTAACTCCCTCTAAAAACTCATCCTCACTTTTGAACCTTTTTTGATAAAATCTACGGAATAGTGCGTGTATGGTGCTACTATGACTGATATTATGGGAAACCCTTGACGTTTCCCATTCTCACACAACAGCCGTGCCCGTTCTCGATACCAAGCCTGCTCACCTGTAAGCCACCATAGGCGCCATCTATTCTCACCTGTAAGAGACCATGGGCGCCAGCGCGAGCAGCTCGTCAGTGAGCAGTGCCTCGGCAGCGGCGGCTCTCACCACGGCGGCCGTGTCTCCGCGCCACAGTGACATGTGCAGCAGCTGCGCGGAGCTCTTCTGCGCCTCGTGGTGACGCACTGGGGAACACACAACAGGACGTGTGGTGAGATTCGGTGAGAAAACTGGGAGTAGTGGGGACGCGAATTTGTACGCATGTTTAACGGCATGTTTAACGGTTTATAGCATGCATCATAGAAGCAGCTGAGCAGACACGTCTAGGAGTGGTTTAGACGTGAGTCCGTGACCTCCGTAATGAAAGTGACATCACCGCGTGGCGACTCAATAATGAAAAGGCTGGTTAATTTAGCCATGGCTAAGCTTACACTGAAAGCAGTGACCTCCGTGTCTACTCACTTTCTTTGACGACCATATCTCTCAGCGCCGTGTCGTCCCCGAACAGGCCGACGTGACTCCAGCCGTCTCCGCCAGGGGCGCTGCCGTCGCCGGCCGCCATCAGGTGTTCCAGGTCGGCCTGGCTGTGCGCCTTGCCGCGGTTTTCGGCGGCCCCGGAGAGCGGGAACAGCGAGCGCTGGGTGCGCGCCCTGCGGCCGTCCCCCAGCTCTGCCGAGGGACATACGGTGTGACGGTATGGTGTCTGTGGTGTGGGCGATCGCAGGACGAGACATACTCGTACAGCAGACAGCTGTACGATAATAGTGTGCTGTTCCACAAGAAAGATCAATAAAGCGTATCAGCGCAACAACATAGACACAAAACGGCTACAGTATACATACATATTGTGCCTTTTGGCCTAATGATAAAGACAACCGATAACCACAGCAGTCTCTTCAAAAATACAAGCAATGATCAATCCTTATTTTATCACCTTTGAGTACAGTTCCAGAAGCCATGTCACCCTATGCCAATCGCGCTCTGCTCCCCACACCAGTCCCTCTCCTTCAACTACCCCTTTACCAACCCACCTCTGGGCTGCGCTGGGGCGGCCGCAGCGGCGGCGGCCGGCGGAGTCCGGTCCCTGGACGCGCTGTCTGTCCCGTTGACAGCCACCGCTGGAGCTCCGTCTCCCGAGGCACCCGCGCGGGTCCGTCCCTTCTCCTTCCCGGTGGGGGCTGGCAATGGCGCGGCGGTCGGCTCTGCTGTTGTTGGCGAAGAGAAAGGGCGTCAGGTGAGAGATGGTGCTGGATGAAGGTCGTAGGATCCCAAATAAGCGTACATTCTTGGGATCAGTAGCTTTACATATACACAAAAACAACAATGAAAAACAATGGTAGTTGAGTAGTAAAACGGCAAAGGCAGCCCAGATGTATAGAAAATATGGTAATTGCGGCGGCTAAGAAAACGAGAGATGGTGATGGACACTGTTAATCAGAACAGAGAAAAGAATAAGAAAATAGCTTAAGCGTTTAATCTACTGCCCCATGGCAACTCCTACCTGTCTCCGGTACGTTGGTATCCTGCTCATCCACCCGCCACAGGTGCAGTGAGCAGTCGTCGCCCCCGCTGAACACGTGTCCGGCCAGCAGCGGGTGGGGGAGACAGCAGCGGACCGGCCGGTGGTGACCCGAGTACACCGCCACGGCTGAGCCGGCCACCGTGTCCCAGACCTGCAGAGGGACGCGGAGGGACTGACCGTTAGTTCTGGGGTACGATGTGAGCAATGTGCATAGAACGGCTTTGTGGTGGTATGATGACAACTGTTTGAGAGGCTTATGATTGGTAGAGCGAAAATGAGCTGACAACCTACGTCCGCAAGAGATTATGTAGCTCTAAAATTGATGCCTTTTAAAAATGCATGGCAAACTTCAATCACTTGTGAATGTAAGACAGTATTATATACTTCACAGGATCAAACCGTATCAACAACAAAACGAAATTAAAAAGACCGAATATGTCCCCGACAGACGGTACATACACCGAGTTCCCCTCCCCGTGTCGGCGGACCGGTGACTGACCCTCACTGTGGCGTCCTGTGACGCCGAGACCAGTCGTGTGGGGCTGTCCTGCAGCCAGGCAAGGTCCAGCACACGAGACTTGTGTCCGGTGAGGGTGATGCGCGCCTGCAGCAGCTCCGGACAGCCGGACCCATCTGACGGGGAGAAGCAGAAATAGGGTGACACCGACCGGTTACACGACGGGTCAGCATTGAGACGCAGAGCAAGAACCAACGAACAGGCTGGAGCAAAAATGGCGCGAATAAGAAGCGAAGAAATCCCGAAAGCAGACCATATCAACCGATCAATGAGAAAAAACAAAACAGTGAATCACATAAATGTGAATGCATGAATCGCTTACCCATCACTCTCATAAACCTCAAGCGACGTGTTCCGTTGCTCAGCCCCGTCTCCTCCCGTGTTCCCCGCTCGCCCGGCTGTCGGCTACTCACCCAGGTCAGGTACATCAAACACGCTGACGAAGGAGTCGTACGAGGCGACCGCCAGCGGTCGGGATTCGCCGGCCCCCGCCGGGCCCCAGCGGAGCGCGGTGACCAGTCGGCGGTGTCCGAGCGCGGCGCCGCGCACCAGGCCGTCCGTGGTGAGCAGCTCCACGGCGCCATCCTGGCGGCCCAGCGCGGCGCCGCCGCCGCCCCAGCTCAGCTGCGAGCAGGCGGCGCGTCCGGCCGCCGGCGGCCAGGGGACGGCCGAAAGCCGGGAGGCGTCGTGCCGCCACACGGCGCCCAGAGACAGCGAGAACAGCTGGCCGGCCGGCGACCAGCTCACCGAGTACACGGGGCCCGAGTGGTGCTCGGGACAGAGCTGCGGCGGCCGGCCGGCGCCCGGGTCACACACGCCCACCCGGCCCTCGTCTGTGCCGAACGCCAGTCGCGTGTCCTTGTGCGGGTGCCACGCCACCTGACCGACGGGGGGAGGGGGAGGGGGTCAGTGATCGGTCCATGGGAAGGAGGGAATGGGTGGCTCTACTGGATTTAACAGCGCAGGGACACCTGAGAAACATTTTTTTCCAAGGGAGGCACCAAACTGTTACATGACTGAAAATGCCCTCATAAAATTGCATAAAAATGGAAATGTTCAACTGTGGATTTCCTAGGAGTTCCATGCCAAAAACAAACCAACAGACAATAATTCGAATAAGCCGGAACCAATCATATAATGAGCAATTAGCAATGAGCAGCTCCTTCCTTATATCACGGGAATATTGGGAAGGAACGCGTCTGTGAACTCACCGTCAGCACCTTAGCCTTGATGCCCTGCCAGACAGTGACGGTGCTGTAGGCCGTGTCAGCACCCAGGTTCCACACGCGGATCGTGTGGTCGCCGCAGCCTATCGCCAGCCTGTAGTCGGGGCATGGTTGGTCACTATCCAGCTATATTCGGATTATAAACTGTGCGTCACGTAAATGTCTTCTGATATGTAGAGCAGAAGTAATGTTAACTTGTATCAGTTATCTAGGCTGGGCCGGCGCCATTCTCCCCCGACACAATCCACTAGAGAGATATCATATAAACTCTAGTGGATCGCTTCCCCCTTGGGTAGTGCAAACGGCCCTCAGCTTCTGGGGTCTACTGAGCAGAACGTGTCGAGTAGCATTTCAAGTGCCCCCCTCCGCCCTCCCCCCACCACACAAACCAAACAGGGCAGAGGTCACGCCCCCTCACCTGCCGGGGTCCACGGGACAGGTGTCCAGAGCTGCCGTCTGTCCCCCCAGACACGGCACGGTGCCGGTGAGCAGTGAGCGCGGGTCGTGCACCACCAGCTGGCGCTGAATGCCGCTGCTCACCACCAGCTCACCCAGCCCGACAATGTTGAACAGACTCCGTCCGTGACACCGGTGGACCACCTGGGTGATACGGTCAACAAATGTCACAATAGGGGTTACCGAGATGGTATGAAAGGCTAAAGATATAGGGCCAATGAAGGGTGACGTGAGCAAGAACAATGATATGGGGAAAATGAGCACAAACAGAATAATGCAACAATTTCTGACCTTGATGAGCACATACCAGCATAACAGTTTTCGGTTGCAGTTTTTAAGTGCCCGGCATAGCGAAAAACTAGTTCGTTCTCATCCTCTACACTAGCCCACCCTCTTACCACCTCTCCTCCCCCACCCCTCCCTCTCACCCTCCCCACCCCACTCTCTCTCCCCCTCCCACTCCCCGCTCACCTGACAGCCGTCACCGTTCCCCGCCAGCCGCCAGCGGAGCAGCTGGCCGGTCAGTCCGCTGCTGTACAGACAGTCGGACGCCGTCCACAGCACGGCCAGCCAGGCGCGCTCACCTCCGAGACCCGCGGACTGCCGCCGGCCACCACCCTCGGCCGGCGCTGGCACGCGCTGCGTGACGTGGCACCGGCCGCCGCGCGTCCCCCACACTCTGACCGGAGAGAGAGAGCAGAGGGAGTCACTGAGGTGAGGCGATCATTACAGGGTGTACTGTAGATCACCGCTACCTCAGATGTAGAGGTGATCACCCGTTCGTGAGCAGGAAACAAAGCGGTCAGATGCTTTCAACAGGAACAAACAGGGGGCATAATTGAATGAAATGGAGCAGATATTCGGCGACGAAGCCAGCCAACGATTCGACAATAGCCCGACAGCAAACCACGTCATGATGACTTGAGATGTCAAGGTGTATGCGCAAATTCTATGCTGTTAGAGTATCGATGGGCTTGCCAGAAATGAAAGTACCCACCACTACTAAGTGGTTAATCTGGTACGCTCACCACATGCTTTCTTGTCCAAGTTCACTTGTCCCCAGTTTACCTACAGCTTTGCGGTTTCTTTTATTTAGAATTCACTGTATTGTATCGTCCTGGTCGACCCAAACAACGAAAATGCTATTCTACTCACCGTATGGTTTTGTCTTTGGAGGCCGAGACGAGCAGATGATCCTGTTCGAACGACAGCAGTGTGGTCAGCTCGGGGCACCAGCTGATGGACGTGACGTCATCATCGTGACCGCGCAGCTTCTGCAGCACCCGGCCACTGGCTGTGGAGGGGGGAAGGGGAGAGGGTCACCGGCTGAGAGGTGGCTCGGGGGAGGTGCACTTTGGGGTTATCATGCACAAATCTGGCGGTATGGGCCATCTACAAGTGTAATGTCACCTAGTCTGGCTACTATCCAGAGATCGGCTGCACGCCTTCCCCTCCTTACAACCCGTGCTCCGCTCACCAGCGAGGGAGACTGTCCAGAGGAGACCGCGCTTCCCGGCCACGGCCACCACGTGCTCCGTGTGCGGCGAGCAGCGCAGCTCGGTGGGCGCCATCTTCTCCAGGAACAGAGTGCGCGTGGTGTGAGCCACCGTGTCCCAGACGACAAACGTGCCGCGCTCGTCCACCGAGATCGCCACGTGCGGCGAGCGCGCCGCGTGCGCCACAGCCGCCACCTTCAGCTTCTGCGGGCCCGGGCCACAGCGGGGTGGGTGCCGGTAAGGGATTTTGTAAAGGGAGAACGGTTACCGCCTAGCTGGTTAAATATCGTGAGCAGAGCACTTTAGGGTTTTACGATGTACATTACATTCTGAGAAAAAAAATCATGAATCCGGATAAACCAATGTCCATCGTCATTTTGACGAGACCTTATCAAATACGTTCAACAGGAGACTACATTTCTATTGAAACAGGGAGGTCATATTAGCCAGTTAACTAAAATACCGGTAAATGAGTGAGTGCCTATACATAACATATCCAATCTCTAACGCTGACGACGCTGTGTCGTCAAAAGCTCACCCCGTGCGCATTGTGCTGCTTCTCACAGTGGTACCGAAACCGGCCCTCCTCCTCAGCAACCTCGCACGTCCACAGTTTGACCAGGGCGTCCTCCCCGCAGGAGACGACCGAGACAGCGCCGGGCGCGTGGCGCCACACGACAGCGCCCACCACCCGCTCCCTGTGGGCGTCCTCTACGACGCCGTGGTGGTGGAGCGACGGCGCGCCGCCGGCGGCCGTGGTCACCGGGCCGGCCAGCAGCAGTGCCTGGCGCGCGCAGCCCACCAACAGCCGGTCTCCGTCCGACGCCAGCGCGCCGGCGCTGTACCAGTTGGCCGACGGCGTCAGACACACCGTCTTCATGGCAGCGACTGTCACTGATGGCTCCCAGCCTTAAAGTGCCCCTGCAGGGACTGAGAAACATATCAGATTTGGTAGCGAGCTTCACTTGTGTCTGAATTTCAGCCCAGTTACCAGATTGAACAGAGTATTTATCTATCCTGCCACATCAGGACCCCATGAGTGGCGACACTTTTACCGTTCATCCTCACACCCTAACAAGCCATTTCATGTCACCATTTGACCCCAGCACCAGGAAGACCACTCTCAAGGCAATAGCTAATACCTTCATAAGCCTGGAACCACATTTCTGGACAAACCTACTCGTCCTCATAAGCCAGCGATAACATATTGAGGCAAGTGGATCATGCTGAATAGGTAGCTTGTATCACACATAGAGGCCATTTTGATTCAATTACCCTAGCTTGTCATTTGTCAAAGTTACCCCAGGTTTTCAGGTAGCCTCATTTTACACTTTACAGTATATACATCCTCCTGTTACCCAAAATGGAATTGTGCAAACAATCAGACAGAATAGAACAGTCCACTTCAGGACTTATAAAAGCTCAGCATATTATTGGCTTTCACTCTGTCAATACATCCATTCATATTGTGAGAGGCGAGCTACAGCCTCCCAGGCTTGAGAGCCTGCCTCAGCATATGGTATAATGGTGGCCGCCATCAGGCGTCATATGACCTGTGCCTCGGAGGACCCGATGAGTCTTTGCAGTGAGTGATGCGTGCGGAGATCACAATACAATTGAACTATTGCTATAGATTGAAAATGAAAGTTTTTTTTATAAATTTAGTCCGAACCTTTTGATAGGAAGGACAGAGCCGGACAGAGCCACCGCTAAGCGAAGCTTGTTGCGGTGACCCTGCCCTCTACCCTCAGATCGCGCAATTCCAGTTCTATGACAGAATTTAGTCCAAAGTTTAATGCGCGCACATAGCCGCGCACGGCCGGTCCCCTCACTGACTTCGCCTGGTGTCGGCCTGCCACCAACCACAATTGTCAAGCGCCCGTGGCGCTTTGAACCCGGACTGTTGTAACCGGGAACACATGCTCTCACGGCTCTCACCACGCGGAGTCCAACGCTCTACCAACTGAGCTATGGGATGGGCTATGGTTAAGGTCAAAAGTGTGTTGTTTCCCTGCTCTTTGAGCTTCAGGCTCCAAAAACTATAACAATTTACCACAATTTCAATATCTTGCAAAGCTCATTCATTTGCTTGACAAAATATCTAACACTAGTTAATTCACACAGACAGAAATAATATAAAATGCACACTTATTTGACTTATTTACTTCAACCGTGGTCCGTGAATCAGACTTCAACTTGACGGCATACAATTCGTATCAGTATCCATCAAAGGGCCTAAAACTGAAATATAAAATTACAAGCTTAAAATCGAAATGTAAATCGTTAGGGTCTACAACACAACATCAAACACGTGTGTAACATGTGTGCAGCTCACTCCGCGTTCGATGTCTCTCGGACAACGAAGATTCTACGTCGTCGGGCCAATCACGCTCAAGGTTAGTGGGGCTTGGCTACGGTTATGGAACGTGATTGGCCGAACGACATAGAATCTTCGCCGTCCGAGAGTCATCGAACGCGGGGCCAGTAAACTTTAGTTATATAAGTAAATATTGCTTTTAGCTGCCATAAAATCCTATGACGTTATGATACAAACAACAATGGGGCGTTCTAAAACTGCTGTTCTTAAGACTGTTACATCCACAGCCTTACCCGAAATATAATTAAAAATGGCATTTAGATGGATCAGGTGAATATGAGCATATACACTCTAAGAAAGAGTTATTTAAATATCATTAGCAAATGTGCTACATCAAAGATCAATGACGTCATCAAAAATCTGTCACTCGTAGACACAATAACTTTTATCGTCGGATACCTTATATTTTAAAAAAAGTCTTGAGTCAAGGCCCTATATGTCTATATGTCCTATACCTAAATGTATATATTGATATGCAAGATTCTTACTGATAGTATGTATGCTTTATAATTTATATGTCCTATGTATATGGCCCTATATGTCTAGAGTGCTACTTCTATGCAAGGCCCTAAACTTTACTTCAACTTTATATTGATATGGCCCTGCTTCAACCGTGAATCGGACTTTCACTTGACGGCATAAATTAGTCTCATCAGACAATCAGTATCCATCAATATATACCGTGTATGTGCCGAGTGCCAGTGGGTCTATTCAGTCAATTACTGATGAGATTCTAAACTTGAGAGTGAAAATATACTTGCCTACATAGGTACTTGAGATTTGAGAATCTCAAATTTACCGCCTACTTATAGCTTTACAGGGTGTTTTCAATGATCATTGACTGTTTTCTTGCCAACCTCTCCAGAGCTTTACAGATCCACCTTGCTCTTGCCTGAACAGCAGCCATGCTGCTCCGGCTTCCGGGTCCAACTCATAAGAAAGCCACCCAAGTGGATCTGCGCCGGCCCAGCCTGACCACGCTACTTAACCGAGTGACCAGGGCTGACTGGCTCAAACTCACGGATTGTCAGCAGAGGATGCAGCATGCTCTGCAAAGATACATGGTAAGCGGCAAGCGCCACTGAGGCGCAGCGGGCAGTGCACTGCATTAGACTCACTGTTGCAAGGTCTCTGCTTATATCCTGACTCAGAGAAAGTCCCTGTGAATTGGTGCTACATCTATATAATCAATGATAGTCTGTTCTTTGATGTGGAGCTGTGAGATCAATTAAATAATAAAGAGGATGTTGGCATAAGAATGCCATTACCAATTGTGCTAGCTGAGCATTCTGTTTCCCCCTTTCTTCCACACACAGTTTCTGACAAGTGACAACAGTTATCCAGATAGTCATTTTCTGTTGTTTTTCACCCCTGTGACAATTTTACTGTTGATATCATTTTCTTTTTCAGCATTTAAAACACCAGCTAAGTGAGAGTGCATCCCATCCGGGGATGCAGCCATCAAATGTGTACATCGATGGAATGAATCGAGCGCTGGAGAGAATGGAAGCGATCCAGGCCGAGCAGGTGAGGTTTTCCATGGGGACGATGGTAAGCATATTTGTGTACTGCATTAGGTCTGTTTGGTGGTGAATGAGCTAGCGCAATACATTGCTTTGATTTATAGGGATTCATTGGGAAGCGGCGTGTGCATATTGATACGGCCACGGGAGTCGAGCTGGAATGAGCTTACATCCTTAACTAGTCATTACATACAAGTCAACAAGCATCGATAAACATTGTGCTTTTTATGTGACAAGCAACAATCATTGTAAAAAAAAACATTCGCGGCACACGACAACCGTTCAAATCCTCGGCACTAGATGTATCCAGAGGCTGTTTCACAACAAATATGCATGTTCGGTTTGCGAGTTCAGCTTAGTCATCGGGCGCGGGAAGCCGGTTCACGGATTGCCATAGTTTGCCCGCCTGGATGCAGTGGACAGATGCTGTTCTGTCCAGGTTCTGTCTCTCCTTGGTCGTGAAACTTGTTGATCTCGCTCGACACACGTGGAATATGTACATAGCACTCAATAAGACAGTAACGGGTGTATACTATTTTTTGCACAAACTTCAACACAATGATACTCATATATTTTAATTTCTCCTTCATCAAACTTTCCATGGTACTACATAAATTATTTTTCTGTCCGGCTGACATCAGTGCACGGTGCTGTTCACGCCAAGCCAGGCAGCACGGCGCACGCGCGCTGGGAGTGTCCCCATCATCTTGTGCAGCACTTCCTTGTCGAGTGATCGCATCACGCGATGAATGCGACGCGACGATATGTTCCGTTTATCCAGTAAGTCGATCGCGCTATCCATTCGCTGCCGACGGGCTGTGCAGTTCCAGTCTTGCTGTCATCCGCATGGGCTTCGCTCCGTCGGACGGCCCAGTCGGGGAGCCTCGAGCGATCCGTGGGCCGCCCGAGCCGGTCATCGTTCACCGACCAACAGCTGAGATCCGCAGCGTAAACCCTTCGGCAGATACCGAGGGCAGCACGCTGGTCTCCGCCGCACCGTCCGACGGCGTATATATTCCAATTACGGTCGATGGCACGTCCTGGACTCTGGTCCCTGCGCCATTGGCAGCTCCCGTCACCTGTTCGTACGACGGCGGCGGCTGTGACGACAGGGCCACTGTCGCCGCCAGAGCGTCTCTGTAGCGGGGCGGGGGTCCTCCGGGGCCGGACGGGGCGGTACCTTACCCTGGTTCGGAATGGCGGGGGCCGGTACCGACCGTTCGATAGAGTACCGCGGCGGCATCGGGGGAGGCGGCGGAATTGTCGGCTGGTGCAGCGGACGAACTGGCTGAATTGTCGTCGATGGGTGGGCACTCGTCTCCGCTGGCCGGTTTTTAAACTTCCTTACAGCTTTTATTCTTGTCCGCAAAAACACAAACGTTTTGTGGCAGGGCCCAACTTGGAGAAGATACACGCCACTACTACGACCAAAATAAACGCCCCACAAGCAAAGGCAATGCTGGATGCCACACTCCACATGTCTGGTTCATAGCTGGCTGTTGCTTGCGCCGCCAAGGGTCCGGCTGGGTGGTTGACAGTCGTGACACGAAATGGCCAGCTCATCGTCTGCCATGGAACTCTGCTCGATCGCTCCCTGATTGATGCGTCTGTCCTTGTTGAGATGTCAGCCAATGAGGCGATCAGTATCGCACAGCAATCAGCTCACCAGTGACTTGCACCGGTCGGCTCACGAGCGACACACACCAGTCGGATCACCATCCACGCACCAGTCCTCACACCGGTCGGCGGTCGGCTCACTGCGATGAGTGGGCCCCGCGTGGCCGGCCGACCGTCACCCACTGGCCGCCCGCCCCGGCTGTCCTCTCCGAGCCTCTGCGACACGCCCGCACAGTGCACTGGAGGCTGACATGTGAGTCAGAGGCAGGTTGCGCAAGCATGACCAAAAAATAAACCGATAGAGGCATACTGGGAGACTATGCAAATGCATGCACTTTCTCTCCAGTCTTAGGCGGGCCATGAGCCATGAGGAAAAATATGCGCTTGCTTGCCTTCCACCTTTGACTTGGAAATTCAACTTAAAAATGTTATATTATTCAATAAGTGTTGTCGAGTCATGAAATGATGGAATCAACCCTGAAACATACAATACCCCGTAGAAGGGAATCTCGTTTTATGCTGGAATAAATTATATTTCTGTATAAACTACACATCTCCTCGCTCGCTCGCTCGGTGGTGACCCGCTGCCGGCCGCCGGTGACCCCCAGTCGGAGATCCTGGACCCGGTGCGGGAACAGATGGCCGCCGAGGCGGCGCTGAAGCTGCCCTCTCCGCTGCACCCGGTGCCGCCGCGGCCGCCGTGCTCGCCGCCGCCGGAGCAGCCCCAGGTGCGACTGGTGATCGAGCCGCGCAACCAGCTCAAGGTATCGGTGGAGGTGCTGATGGAGACGGCGCCGGCGCTGCGGCCGGCCGCCCGACCGGCCTCGGCCCGGCTCCGACAGAGGCGAGTAGAGCGGGGAGGGACGGGGTGAGTCGAGCGGGGAGGGGCGGGGTGAGTCGAGCGGGGAGGAGCGGGGTGAGTCGAGCGGGGAGGGGCGAGGTGAGTCGAGCGGGGAGGGGCGGGGTGAGTCAGAGGCGGAGAATGCCGAATTGGGGTCAGAGTATAGGGTAAATCGGGAGGAGGGTGGGTTAGAACCAAGGGATATAAGGCGGATTGAGTCAGAGTCACGGGCGGGGAATCTGGGGCCGGGTGAATCACAGTCGGGACGGGTCAACTAGGGTCGGTGACACTGTCGCTAGTGAACTAGGGCGGCATGCAGATTAACTAGATGGGGGACAGCGGTGCCCGTTTATATATTCGGGTAACCACCTGACCGGCACTGTGTCGCCTTCCCTATCAGTTTGGCCGCAATGTAATGCATTCAATGTGATTCAGACATCTCCAGCCGCGTGCTTCACCGCTCCCCGGTTGCTCGATTGCACCGTCAAAAGCTATTTAGTCCTACGTAACCCTGATACCCTCATGCATATCATTGTTAGTTCAGTGTCCGTTCATGGCAGCCGCTTTCTCTCCATTTCTAACCTGCGTTACACCCTCTTGCAGTCTGCAGAAGCCCGTCCCGTCGGCGCGCGCGAGTCCCGAGACGGACGGCGACTCGATGACGATGCCGGACCCGGGTCCGGAGCCGCCGCCGTCGGAAGACTACCGGCTCAACATTCCGCGAGACTCGGATCCGGAGCGGCACGCCAAAAACTGCCACATGGCCGCGCTCGGTGGGTCCGCCGGCGTCAGAGCCGTGTGGGGTGGGACAGTGGCTCGCTGATCCCGTAGGCTGTAGTTACTGACTCGATACAATACTATGGTTCGGCCACTGGGCGAGGGTGGAAAATGCTTTTCGAGCGAGCGATTTAGCGCATCTTTTGAGCCAACAGATAATGGGTTCAGCTCTGGTTCAGTTTGTGAGGAAGGGGGAGTATGGAGAACAGCTGTACTCCAGTTCCGTCGCCGCGCTAGTGATAACATAGGGATAGGTGTGAGGTGAAACAACAGGGATAGAATCTCACCTGGATTTTGCATCATTCAGGTCGTAACTCTGTGATAAAATGTTCTGTGGTTCTGTCACACATTCAAAACAAACTCAGCCTCGTTCTCTCGGTCGTTTCCAGCGACCCAACCACCCGTGACACCTCGCCCGCCTAACCTGGCTCACAGTCACCTGACCTGACCCGCCCCCGGTCGGCCCGCAGGGTTAGTGGCGTCCGAATTCGCCGAACGGTTGAAGACTAAGGTCCGCCACAAGCCGCGCCGACAGGCATTCGACATGGCCATGGACGGCTTCATCCACGCCGCTCTGGTGAGATAGTTGACCTTTCATCAACGCAGATTTCCAGGCATAGACCTCTGTATACCTCGGTTAAGACCTCGGTATACAGAGGTCTATGTTCCAGGTTTTACCATTTTAACGTTGTTAGTCGTGACTGATCTGGCGATTTCGAAGCTGTTTCAAGGGTACTACTAAACTAGGGTGCCTGTGTGGTCCCATCTTACAGCACATCTTAAGCTTAACTGCTCCTCTCGCCAATTCAGTTTTTTCTTTTACCCCTTGCTATGTCTCTGCGCGCTATTCCGTGGTCACTCAATAACCGGCGTTACGATCTGTTTCAGCGTAAGCGGAAGGCGTTCGTTGCGCCGTCAATAGCGGCTAAGCGGCCCCGCGTGGACGGCAGAAAACGGAAGAACCGGAAGGCTCGCGCGGGTTGCTCGTCCAGGGCGGGCAGTCCCGTGACGGAACCAACGTCCCGCGCCACCAGTCCGGTGGCGGAGCCAATGTCTCAAGCCGAGAGCCCTGAGACAGAGCCAGTCTCCCGAGCCGTGAGCCCCGAGACGGAGCCAGCGTCTCAAGCTGCCAGTCCAGATGCGGAGCCGGTGCCGCGGCTCGGAACTCCTCCCCCTGAAGTGACATCTCGGACCGGCAGTCCCACGGGCGAAGCTCCGCCGGCGCTCAACCATGTCGGTGATGTGATGGACGCTTCGGCGCCTTCTGGTAGCTCCAATGTGGCATCAGCACCCGGCGAGGACGCGGGAGGAAAGGAAGCGGCGCAGTCGAGTGGTCCAGCCGAGACTCCGGCAGGCGCAGAGCTAGTCCCCGAATCTCCTGCCAATGGCTCGGCCAACCAGCGAACGTCTCCCTCCAAATTCAGCGCGATGAACGGAGGCTGTGGTCAGGTGGACAGCCTGGCGTCCGGTGGTGCCGGCTCAGGGACGAGTCCCGCCTCCCCCGGCGGGGACGCCCGGCCGGATGACGCTGCCCCGGAGCCGGCCGTTCCTGTCCCGGACACCACAGCGGACCCTCCCCGTGTCCCGGCCGAGGGGTCCGCGGTGCCGACGGCCCTTCCTCGGTTCGTGGGCGTGCACCGTCGCCGGTGTGGGCGGTGTGACGGCGTGGGCCAGCTGCTGGCGTGCGACACGTGCCCTCGCGTGTGGCACACTTCGTGCCTGCGGACGCTGCCTGCCGACGACGCCCAGTTGTGGAGCTGTCCCGACTGTGAGTCCGGTGACGGCCGGTGGTCGGAGTCGGACGCAGGACGGGCGGAGGGCGAGTCAGACGAGCGGAATGGGACTGTGGTGGATGGAGAGGAGCAGGGAAGCGACGGAGAGGAGAACGAGAGCGGCGGAGAGGAGTGTGTAAACGGAGAAGGAAGAAATACTGACACTGAAGAAGTGAGCGAGGATAGAAAAGACGACGAAGAGTGGGAAGAGAGCGGTTTGACTTTGGAAGTCGTTGGTGCTGAAGAGGCATTTTCTTGGTCGGAAGATATCGACAATGAGGAAAAAGACACAGAAGATAAACTAACGCTAGATGAGTGTGACGATGAGCAATCACATGATAACAGTAAGCAGATGGAAGGCATTGAGAATGACACCGACAATTGTGAAGGAGATATATGCAGGACTGCAGATGGAGATAGTACCGCAGAGGCAGACGAAGGCATGCGAAACGGGGACCAGGGAAGGTTCGAGGAGGATCGTGACGAAGAGGACACAGACTGTGCGATGGAGAAGGCTGGTGAACATCTACAAGATAACACTGATTCCATGCAAGGCATCGAAAATGAGGATAATACAATGCGCAAAACTACAGACCGGGATGTTATCGCAGATGAGTGCATGGGTATCGGAGAAGAGGAAATAATTGAAGATCATGCTGATAAAGGTACAGACAATATGGAAACCCAGACAGCTACTGGTGATGATCGAGCACAAAACGACCAGGAATGCATGGAAGTTTTGGGGAATGAGAATTGTGACCACTACGAAGAGGTGATCTGCGAGACTGTTGGTATCGATCATGTCCTGAACGAATACGAATGTGGGCGTGAAGAAGAGGAAATGGTCGAGGATGACGAGTTGGTTCAGCGGGTGATTGGTACAGATGACTCATTTCAAGAAAAGGAGGATGTGCAGAATGGAGAGCAGGAAGACGTGGTTGAAGGTGATCTGAAGAAAGAGGGCGGCGTTGGAGGAAAGGAACATCAAGACCAGAAGGCTGAACAGGGAGCCGTAGAATGTGAAACTCAGACATCAAATGCTGATAAAGAAAACGAATAAGCTGTAAGAAGACAGATGGCAGGTTGGATAAAGAAGATTGGCTGCCAGTCGTCAGACAAGTTCAGCTCGTTAATACGCTATCTCGGGGAGCGCGAGCTGCTGCCTGAGGCCGTCCAGATTTGAGAACAACCGGTGTCGAACAATTCTGAGCCAAGGAGGCAACGGTTGACTTTGAGCATTTGAAGCATTTCATCCCGATACTGCGGAGTAACGTGTGGAACTGACAATGATGCGATTGGCATTGTCAAGGAAGCCAAAGTCGGGCCAATTGTCCAGGAACCACATTTAGATACTGTACGCCCCAGAAAGAGGGACACTACCGTTCGCGGTGTTGAATGCGATGCTGGAGGGACTTGTCGACGCGGGGCTCAGCGTTCCTCGACAGAAATTGTCTGTGATACCGCTTTCGCTTTTGTAAGTTTCGTTGTTGAGCTGTGTGTGATGTGAGATGTTGATGTGAGATGACTGTCAGAGCGGTGGCTTTGGATCTCATTCGTATCAGCAGGTGTAAAAAATGTGACATGTACATAAGTGTACGGAGACTAGATATGAAAATATACTCCGATGTAACTGATTACCTCGTGTGCTATTGTTGTGACGCGTCCCCGCCACTTACCAGCACGGTGGAATTTAACAGTACGGCAAAGACGCGCGCCGTCATAAGGACAAGGTAGGCGATGATCCTTCCCAGTGGGCGCGGGCTCAGACAGTTCCCAGTAGAGCGTGCTCTGTGCGGCACTGCATCTGACCGGCCTCAGTACAGCCTATTCCGGACGCAATGAATGCGGACGTTAGCGGGCGCAGGGCCCCGAGTTTCTAGCTCGGCGTGCACTGCAGCATGCATAAGCTCTAGGAACTAAGCCCAACGATAGTCATGGTTAAATCCTGATTTCCATGCGACCCGCCGCTTTGACCGGTCTGCCACACGTGTATGTACGCGTGTGTGTGTGTGTGTGTGTGTTGGGGGGGGGGGGAGAGGGGATTAAGAGACACTATGCGCACGAAAAGCACATTTGTAAGAATATATTGACGGCTGTCATATATAAACACTTCATCCTAACACTAGCAGAACGCTGGGGGCGTGCCGCGAGCAGCGACGGGCCGCCCCTAGCTGTCGTCGCTCTCGTCGTCCTCGTCGGGGTCGTAGTCGTCGTCGTCTTCGTCGCTGTCGCCGTTGGTCTCGCTGAACACGTAGCCGGTGGCGCTGTAGGCTGCGGAGAGCACAGGTCGGAGAAGGAACGTCAGTGCCGGCTCAGTCAGACCGGTGACTCATGGCGAACTAAACGCACCGCCTCTCCGGTAGTCTCAAAAGTAAACTCGATTCGCGATCAAGATGATTTTTTTTTTTTTTTTTGCAAGAAAAGTTGGCCATATTTCGTAAAGCGCAGAAAAGCGATGTCAAAATGTTAGAATAAAGAAAAGACTGCGTGAATCGTAAATAATCCTCCGTAAGCCCTCCGCTGGCGCACAGAAGTCCAGTAAGAAAAAGGCTTTTGTCTAGTGAAAAATAGCTAAAAAATAGGTCAGCTTTGGTTAGGAAAGGTTAGGTCAGCTGGACCATGCTCGCCTCTCCACCATATGAACTGGATTTCAATATAGGTATACGGTCCGCAGGTCCACTGTGCGGTGGAGACGTAATGTCGTGACGTCACAGCCAGTAGTGATTCACATAGTCTGCTCTCGCCCAGAGCGGAGAAATCGCTCGCCAGACGGCTGTGCAATGTGCAGTGCACACTGCACGTGCACTCGCCCGGGCCAGGGAACTCCCCGCCGCTTCCCCGGGCACGCGACAGGTGTGATGGCATGGCGGTGCGTCACACTCCACGCCCAGCTTACTGGCAACTGCGTGCCAGTCGCGTTACTGGTGGGAGGGGGGGGGGGGGCTGCAGGGAATTACCACGTAATGTGAGGTGCAAGACTCATCCAGGGAATGTCAAAGGCCTATTATTATGGAAACAATATGGAAGGGTAGGTTGTGTGCATCCCCCCTTGTGTGAAAAGTGCAACCTGTACCTCTCACACAGCAGTCAAAAACGTTTCACAAACAGTTTGTTATATCGCGGTATATCGCGACAAGACGAAGTAGCCGAGATGATTTCACGAACAGAGTTTAGAAGCAACAATACTCTGTGAAGCCGACATACGGAGTGAAGTACACGAATTAAATGCCGAACATATTAGCTGGTCTTTGACTTATTATCACCTAAAACTTGCCTCAAACCCAGTGTGTTACACATCAACGCCTCCCATTTTGGCCGTCCAAGGTGAGCCTCCCGTGCACAGTGCGTCATACCGCCGGAGGCTACCGTGAGACCGCCGCTGCGCACCACGGTATAACGAGTTCTGTGCACGGCGCGGCGCCGGGGAGACGTGCTTGTGGCTGGCGTTGGCTCAGTCGTGCAGGGGCGCTGCATCACCACTGTGACCCAGGTGCGTGGTGTATTGTGTAGTTGGTGACCCGACTGGCGTGTGGGCTGGTGCACCGACTGGTGTATGTCACTGGTGCGTCGACTGGTGTGTGTCGCTGATTGTCCACTTCGATACCAACTCGCCCGACAGGTGCGTCTTCCAACAGGCGACAGGCGCGCTCGAGTATAGAGCCATCCTACAGACGAGAAGCTCGATGATCAGCCGCACGGCTACCAGCTGCCGCACCAGACTGCAGCGTTTGTGGTGCACGATAGACGTGAACTAGCGATGCCGGCGCGCACAGCTGAATTAGCACTGCTAATGTCGGGGATATATTTGGCGTGTATTTTTTTCTGGGTACTATTACGAATCTGCTGTCCTACGCGCGAAAAACATGAGGGATCAGCGGAAGAGTCGACCAGCGATCGAGAAGCACGGTCTCCACAGACTGGACCCCACGACCACCCATCGGTGGCCATCGCGCAGATTCGGCCGCTGCAGCAGCGGCTGATCACGCCGGATTTCTCGCTGGCGACGCGGTACTCGGCCGCGCGTGGTCGGACCTTCAGCAATCTCGTTCTCTGCCTCAGGCGACAATTCCGCCGCCTCCCCCAATGCCGCCGAGGTACTCTGTCGAGCGGTCGGTACCGGCCCCCGCCATTCCGAACCAGGGTAAGGCACCGCCCCGTCCGGCCCCGGAGGACCCCCGCCCCGCTACAGAGACGCTCTGGCGGCGACAGTGGCCCTGTCGTCACAGCCGCCGCCGTCGTACGAACAGGTGACGGGAGCTGCCAGTGGCGCGGGGACCAGAGTCCAGGACGTGCCATCGACGGCAATCAGAATATGGACGACAACGGACGGTACAGCGGAGAGCCATCGACAATACTCAATAGTATTACAACAATCACCACACCAACGATTCTGAGTCAAAACGTTCAAACTGAAGACTGGGAACGTGCAGGGTGGGCAGAGGGCAGCTCAAGATGGAATTTGTGCAGCTCAAGATTGTGATTCAAAGCAAAACATTATTGAAAACAAAAAGACGAAAACAAAAACAACCCAACTCTGTCTAGCGAGGAGGAAAACGTTTCTACCAGTCTTTCATCACGCATTTTCCGACCATAAAAAACAGACCTTATGTCCGAAACGAGGACGCTGTGCTAGTCCATGGGCATTGGTATAGACGAATGGCGTAGACTAATGCGTTTTCGGAAGTATTGCCGATCAAAACGGAATGGCCTGCATTGTATTCATATTGCGCGTCAGTCAATAATAGCATATCACCACAGGCTGTTGGTAGTGTACTGCAGGGCCTGTTATCATTCATTCCTGTCATCATTGGTGAAACTGGAGATGTCATCATTCATCTTCCTCACTGGTTGCCGTTTGACATCGTGGACAGTGTTGACATTGGCGTTTCCTTCTTTGTGACTGGTGGATGGCCGCTGAGTAACCCAGTGGGGCGTCAGTTGCTTTGGAAGATTCCGTAGACGCCACTAACTGTATGGCCAGTCTAGAATGGCCAGTGTAGTTGTATGGCGCAGTTGCGTACCGACTTTGATCCTTATAAAATTTAACATAATTAGTTATATGACTATACTGACTATTCATGAGATAATTAAGGCTAACTGAGACTCGAAAACTGACGTTTAACTGAGTGTCCTTACGGCTGTTTTTACCCAGGACCTGAAGTGTAAGTAATAAGGACATGGTTATGTGTACTATCATGCATCGTGTATGCAAATAAAAAGAAAAGGTGGGAGGAGAATTACGCATGAAAAGTTGTGTTGTGGTTCAGCTTGAATAAAGATGGTCCCAGATAAGAGATAGTAAATGAAGCGACAATAATGGGATGGGATAATTATAAATGATGAATAAGAGATGCGACCTCTTATAAAAATAAGAGGTCCCAGAACTCTGGATTCTTCAAATCCAATGTTTGGATTTTCACGAACCTTTGATCCGGTAAAACCCAAAATCCGAATCACGTCTGTGTATCGGGGACTGGGTCCTGTGCGTTTTAAACACCTCAGTGCCACAAGAACCACTGCTAAGAACCGGTCGTTTTGGACGTGCTCACCTCCACCGTAGCCGGTGCCGCCGGCGGCCGCCGCCGCCGCCCAGGCGGCGTACCCGCTGGCGCCGCCGCCGCCCCCGTCATCGTCGTCATCGTCATCCTCTCGGCCGTAGGTGCGCGTGCCCCAGTCGTCCCGACCGCTGCCGCCGCGGCCGAACTTGTGACTGCGCGCTGAGAATGAGACGGGCGAGTTAGCGCATTGGAAGTGTCTTACGTCAGTCAGTGGATAGGTATGTCTTCATCTGGTAACTAAAATGCAATAAAATATAGTCGTAAGAGCAAATAGTTTAGCGAAATTCCAACAATAAAATCAGAAAACAATTACTTCTCTGATTGACTTACTTCACAAAGTACACAAGATTTCGCCTGTATATCTTTGATGTTTTACCAGGGACCCCCCCCCCCTCCCTCTTCCGTTGCACAAACTGTCGAAAACACACCCCACCCCCATCCTACCATAGAGACGTTACCCGGCGCACGCTGTCGTTCGCCGTCACTCACTTGACATTGAAAGGTCCTTGGTTTCCGAGGTAGGATAGTTGCACTTGGGGCACGGCATGGCCGCGTTCTTCTCGTATTTGACGCCTTTCCGACGCACGTGGTCGTCACAGAAGCACACCTTACAGCGGAGACACGAATGCTGGCCCAGCTTGTTGCACGACTGACCTGCGAAACCATGATTGGTTGGTTACTATGACAACGGCCGGCCTTTTTATGGGAGGGGCAGCATAATGTAAAATCATACGCTCCTAATGAGAGCTCTGGGCTGGCTGCCAACACAACACTCATATATGTTGAAAAACTGAACATCAGATCCAAACACTCCAACCCCTATAACTCTCCGAAACAGCAGCCACTCACATTTATACGTTTCCGACTCGAGAATCTGGCACGAGGCCTGGTGCTCGAACTGGTCATCTTCACAAAGGAAGTTGTCACAGAAAGAACATCTGAAACAAAGCACAACAATTAAATACCAGTAAAACGCCTTTTGGGCGAAGAACGAGCGAGCGAGATAGTGAGCCCTGCACGTGCATAAGGGCGAGAGGGTACTTCCAACGGGCTTGTGCAAAGCACCCTTCTAACCGGTCGCTAGCGGTGTACCAAATTTGAACGCAATCGGCCCAGCCGTTCCTGAGATCTGGAAGCGGCATTCTGCACGTGCGCACGTGCAAACGGGGTCCAAAATGACTTTTGCACGGCACCCTACTAACCGGTCCCCAACCATGTACCAAATTTGAGCGCAATCGGCCCAGCCGTTTTCGAGATCTGGAAACGCCCCCTGCACGTGCGCACGTGCAGTAGCACCCCAACCGCAACACATGGGAATGCATTGCCTGGTGGGTGCCTACCTGTATGCCAAGTTTCAGCGAAATCGCCCCAGTAATTACCGAGTTATTGAAATGGGAACAAATTTGGCACCTCTTATTGTTGTATTTTGCACGTGCAGTGGGGGTCACTCACATAGATGAAGAGTATGCGACCTTTGGTAGAAGGGATGCAGCTACCCTATAAAAATGACCGCAAGACAATCGCTCAAGCCGCTGCTGAGATATGGGCCTCTCAAAATCATTACTTTTGCAAAACTGCTTGAACACCCTTGACTTTTCACGTGGCACGTGCCACGGCGGTCACTGAGATGTATCAAAAGTAGTCAATTACGGGGTAGAAGGGATGGGGCTACCCAGCAAAAAAGACCGCAGGCCAATCGGTCCAGCGGTTGCTGAGATATAAGCCTCTCAAAAGCGTTACAGGCCGGGCCGGGCCGGGCCGCTCATACTGAGATTTTTCCGTTATATTGAAAAGACTTCGCTTCGCTCGCTCCGCTCGCTCGCTCGTAATTAGGCACGGTCAGACACTATCCCATCCAGCCTACACGCCAGTGATTCTCTTTACTACATTAAGTTTTGCATACCCCCTTATTTTTAAAGGAACATCTGAGTAACTGAGAAGACCAGACAGTCTTTCGCTGCCAATCCGCGCCGTCCCCAGTGGAGAGTGTAGACCCCTCCACTCTGACTGGCAGAGGTTCCCACTGGAAACCCCTCCACTCAATGACAAAGGTCCCCAATGGACCCCCCCCCCCACTCACTGGCAGAGGTCCCTAGTGGAGACCCCTCTACTCATTGGCAGGAGGTCCCCAGTGGAAAAGAGACCCGCGGCTACTCACAGGTAGAGTCGGCCGCCGTGGTCCCAGACGTCCCTGCGACACTCGGTGCACAGCGCCTCCCTCAGAGGGCACCCGCACGCGTGACTCTGCAGGCACTTTCGGCCGTGGCACACCCACGCCTCGCAAAAGTCGCAGATGGCTCCCTGTCGGACACAGGGCGCGTCGTCAGCGCCAGACCCACGCAGTGGTCACAAATTCAACTAGTAGTTCATAAGACTGCCGCCAACGTGACAGTGGACACACTATCGGCGACGTGCACGTTAGCTTTCACTCGATGTGTGGTATTCCGTATTAGACCGGTACTTGGCATAGCAATACTTGGCATAGCAAATTTCCCCATTCTAACAGATTCCGGGTAAAATCTGTCTAAAAACCTACAATTGATGAGGTACAATTGAATAATGCAGAAACAATCTCAAGCATTGGGCATTGGGCAGTTGCACGCATCGCGTCACAAATCCGATTTAAACCGATGGCGTCAAAACATCCCGCGATACAGCACCAGCTGGACTGTGCGGACTCAGGTACTCGCAGAGAACGGCCAGAACTCATCACCATCGCCAACACAGTCACCATGTTCACTCACCACCATCGCCAGGCCAGTGGTGAAGACGCCGGCGTGCTTGATGACGCAGTCACCCGTCTTCAGCATGCACTTGACCTTGCCACACTCGGCACACTGCGGTAGCCGCTGCACCGCCTGACAGAAGTAGCAGAACGCCCGGTTCTTCTGCTTCCTGGAAACGCATAAAAGGTTCGGTCAGAGATGTAGCGATCTCTGCTACGACTTCTTTAGTCTGTAGGATGAATGGGAGACAGTTCATCCGTCACCAGCACTACAAGGGTCGGTTACTGAGCAAAAGGACTATTCAGTAGTGGCATCAGCTAGTGCCTTAAAGTGTCACTGGCAGCTGGAAAAGCTGAGCTAGAGGATCAGTCCCTAGTGGTTAAAATGGTGATGAGTACATTTAGAAACCTAGCAAATGTCATGGCAGTCCCGAACAACACGCTCGTGTGCCACGGAACAGAGCGGAAAACTGTGACAATGACCTGAGCCGCGGCTCAGTGACCGAACTGGGGCGATCAGATGCGCTACGGGCGCCGGGGCGGAAATCGGTAACATTTCAACGCCATCGGCGCGCCGGTTGGCTGACTTCAAACGGAGGGAGAAACACGGTTCACACAAGAGTTCGGCCTGCTCAGCAGACACTGATGACGGAAGTGTAACTAAGAAGTAAGATATAAGTTTATAAGGGTAAGATATAGTTTATAAGTTTATAAACGGTAACTAAGAAGTAAGATATAAACTTAAGAAAAACGAAATATAGTTTGGTAGCTCAAAAGCAACTCATTCTAGACAGGTGAAATATGTTTGGTACTGTATACTAGCACCCGCACAAAAGACCATCACTTTAAGGGTTAGGTTGTAATTTCTGTCGTATATTTTATAAGTACCGTCACATCTACGGTGCAACTTTTCATGGTCGCACCACAATCACCCCTGGCGAGCCTCCCCAACGCTCGCACGAAGTATTCACACATCCACTCGCCACCTTTTTTGCGTCAGCATCACATAGCCCGGGGCACGCCGGGGGTCAAAGAGTCACACGGCAATAGACGCACATAACCCGCGCCGGCCTGAGACCCCGTGACGTGACGCTCCGGGCGGCGGCCGTCACGCGTCGGCGGCCGGCGTCACAGAGCGTGACAGTGCCGACGCACGCGTGACGAGTGCGGCGCGGCGCAGTCAGTGCGGCGCTCAGTGCCGGGCCGGGAGGGTTAGCTGGCCGGCGCTCAGTCGCGGACGGGTGCAAGGTGGCGCCGAGGGAGGCGAAGGTGTGCTCCCCCATCAGTGTTGCAAAAAAGTGCCAAGGCGGAGATTGAACATCAAGCGACCCGCAAAACAGAATATCTTCGGTTGCGAAGCAAAAATTAAAGCGTCTTCTGTGTCCGCCTGGAGCCTCCAAGCATAAGAAGAGTGAACACTGAACAGTGTAAAGACTGCCCGCCGTGACTGAAGACATCACTGTACTTAAGGGGGCGGTCTATAGCTGTTCCTGTCATACTTACAGGAAGATAAACTCGGAAGTCTCCAGAGCGACACCACCGCCACGACTGCCTGAGCGAGCACATCGTCAAGCAGCCACATCCCCACACCGCCACGAACTCAGCTCGAACACCGCCCGGCCCGCCGCGTCTGCCTCCGCTGCCCACCATGCCGACCGCTCTCCGCGTCACGCTGGCCCTGCTGGCGACCCTGCTTCCCCACGTCAGTGGTCTGACGTGCCACGTGTGCCGCTCCCAGCCTCCGTCCGCCTCTGGGCCGGCGTCCGCCAACTCCACCCTGGGTCTGATCCTGACCCTGGCGCTCCACTCGCCGCCCGACTGCCGCCAGTTCAGCGCCGACGACACCCAGTTCCGCACCGAGTGTCCGCTGGGACTCAACAGCACCTGCGCCGTGGCGGAGGACACCGCCGGACGGCGCGTGAAGACGTGCTTCGGCGCGGCGCGCGGCGCCCAGGGCTGCTTCACGGAGCCGGGCGGCACGTTCTGCCTGTGTCGCGGCGATCTGTGTAACGAGGCGGCTGTCGGCGCGCGGTCTGTGAGTGTGGTGCTGGTGGTGGGCCTGGTGACAGCGCTGACGGTGTGGTGAACGAGGACCAGGGGTGTGTCTGTGGAGGGTTACGCGCTATGTGCCTACTTACGAAAGTTTCGCGACGCCTGCGAAGGAAGCGATCGAAGGAAAAGAAAAGAAGAAAAATACCAAGAGACATTAGAAGAAAAAGAGACAACCGGCTATATTATAAAGTCGACAGCAGGAACGGCCAGCCCTTCCATATCAGACTTTCTACCGCGGCGTAGCATGGTCACACTCACGGCCAAGGCTTGCGGCGTATCAGCTCGCACAGAACATCCAGGGCGCCAGCATCTCCACACCACACCAGCCGGCCTGCAATCACGCCCTTGGTTCAGCCCTCGCTCGCCGAGCGGCAGACCGAAGCGGGTGCAAAAGCTCATCAGCCGCCACCGACGGTACGTCGCAGGCGGCCGCGGAGACCATGTAAACTGGACACTTGAAACAGAGTGCACCGTAGAAGTGCTGTTCACACAGTATAGCCGAGATCCGAGGACAATGTCCGAATTAGAAAGGGTGTGGACAGCCTTGGTGTGTTCTGTGGACAGCTGGAGACATTGTGTGAATGCCCATCAGTCACGGACAACGTGCTGACAGCGCTTAGTAGATACGTCGGTCAAAGACAGCGGTCTACACAGCGGGACCGACTGAGCGAGGCCGAGCGTGGACTGCGGGTGTCTCGTGAGACGCCAGCGAAAGGATATTGATGAATGGCATAACGAAGTTATTTAACCCGCGCGGGGCTGGGGGGGGGGGTAAATTTTACCCCCCCTCGCGAATTTTTGCGATATCTCAAAAACGGCGGCGCGCAGCGCCGCCAAACTTTCAGTACCTTTTCTTACATCAATTTGACACCTTCCCTGAAAATTTGAGCGAAATCCGTCGGAAAATTTCTGAGAAATTGACGTTTTGGTGACGTCATGTTCGCCATTTTCGCCTCAAAAACGGCAAAAGTTCAAACGCCGCTAACATCTTCATTTTTAAAGGAATCAAGACGTAACAAAAAAAGGTTATACGTAATTTTACTTGGTCTATCAAATGGCCATCTCGGTTTTTTGAAAATTTTGGATTTTGGCCTAAATTTTTTCAAAAAACTGATTTTTTGGGAAAATCATTATAAAATCCAAAATTTTAAGTCTATCGTAAAAACCGGAATATATGTCAGAGAATTGGTCTATGTGCACCTACATACCAAATTTTAGAAGAATCGGTTAAAAAATGTGGGAGTTATTCAAAATTTTATGACGTCACGACACACAAAATTTTTGAAAAATGACTTTTTTGGAAGTTCTAGACCTCGTACGGAAACAAAAATAGCACCATTCGATTCGCCGTGAAAAACTGCATCAGATAGACACCTTTTTAGGCCTTAACAACCAACTTCAAAATTTGACCTCACTTGACCTGACCTTGACCTGACCTCGACCTGAAATTCATCCAGAGGTGGTCCATATCACTTATTGAGTGTGCCTATTGAATTCTATGAGTAAAATGACCCATAAAACATGTGTCGCACATGCCCTTTTCTATATTTTGTTTTTTGGTGACCTGACCTGACCTGACCTTGACCTTGACCTCTGAATGATATTGTATGCAACTAATATTGTCTTGGTAGCCTAAGAACACGTTTTGGGCGATCGGTCTCAGTCCATGACTCCATTCTTCGGCAACTACGGTGCAAGGCCGATACTGTAGAAACTTGCAATTTGTACCCTTGACCTGACCTTGACCTTGACCTCAAACTTTAAATTAAGTACATGTTTTTCGTAGTTCGTGATGAGAGCTTTCGATTGGCGTTTGAATTTTCCAAATCGGACCATTAGTTCGGGAGATAACAGGGGGGGGGGGGGTAAATTTACCCCCCCCCCCCCAGCCCCGCGCGTTCGGCTGGAGACCCCAGCCCCGCGCGGGTTAATGTGTGAACGAAGCTGTGGTAGCCAAGTTGACTGTAATGTGTATTGGTGATATAAAAGCCTACTAACGGCGTATAGTAGCGAATAGTAGATAAGGCAAGTAGCACTGCGCTGTTATCTAATAAAGTACATATTACCCATACCGCGGGAAGAGGAGAACTGTGTGTGTGATTACTGAACGTTGGTAGCGTTACATCAACCAAACCAAAGAACGCAAGTTCCAGAAATGAGGCAGCCTACATCAGTACTTTAACACGTTCCCTCTATGCGAGATTCGTCACACAGATGTCGCAGTTGAGTTAGTCATATAAATAGACGTAACAGGCCATTCAGAGCGCACTGGTAATGAATGCCGCCACCCCATTGTTCATCCCACTGTTTGTATAGACAGCCCCAAACAGCGCCCCGGACGTAGATACGTCAGACCGCAGCGACACGCTCGCTAACAGCAATAATGGGCCAATGCCAAGGGCGTGTTTGTCAACGGTCCCATTCGCACGATAAGAGCGGAATGTGGAGCGTATAGGCGCGCATAAGCCACGCTCCAAATATACCGTCATCATGCAGCAACAGTGAGCGAAACGGAATGTGAGGCACAGTTGCACCTGCACGACAGGTGAACGCTGGTTCAATTGATGGCCTTCGTGTCAGAAAAAAACGCTTTCATACACTGACTTAGTAATATAATTAAGTTTTCGCTGACATTTAAATAAAGTGAAAGCGCATGACAAGCGGACTTGCGGCGATGGCACAGACCTTATATAGCCTTGGCACAGACTGTTTTTTTTTCTTCTAAAGTTTGTGTGAAAAGGAGCGTAGAGCCGCCTGCTTCAGCTAAGTTGTTTTAACCCGCGCACCGACGGGGGGGGGGGGGGGGCGGTTGACCGCACCCCCCCCCCCCTGAGGTTTTTCGTGAATAGCGCGAAAACCGCGGCGCGTAGCGCCGCGAAATTTGGCATGACCTTTCCCTCATTAATTTTACACATGGTGTGCAAGTTTGAACCTCCTACCTTTTAAGGTCATCTCACCAGGTCACTTCGATTGACCCAACCTCAAATCAATTGTTTGCAACTTTATCACCGTGTCAGAGCTACAGTAGATGATGGAGGCCTTTGAAAGTCGCAGGATGTAACGAGGTCATTAGTAGCTACAATTTGTTCATCTCGGAATTTAAATATCGATGACCTAAGGTCAGGTCAATTTCTTGACCTCCCCATTAGGTATATGTATGTAAGTCAATGGTGGAAAATCAACTCCCGTTTTTTCCACTAAAACGCGTCGGAATGGCCCAATATATCATGAATGACTTAAGATACGATCAACCTTGACTACCTTGAGGCCTTTTTTGCTCTTGGGCAACTGTAAGGTCATGTGACGTCATCAAGAGTCACCAAATGTTTTTTTGTGCTGATAACTCCTCACAGGAACGAGATACAGCCGCGCGGATGGTCTCATCGTGTTCAGCTCGTCAAGGCGCATCGAATGATATGCATGATGACCTTGAGGTCACGTGACCTGAGGTCAACCTTTGACCTTGACTTTTCGAGGTCAAGACATATCATTCGGATTCAGATGCGATTGACGAGAGGATTACGATGGTGCCCTTAGTTTGTCCCTAGCTTGGCTACTTCGAAAGTTATTCGAGGAAAACTCTCATGTCTAGCGCCGCAATTTTGACTTTTTTGACCCCTGTGACGTCATCTTTCACCTGACCTGAAAATGACCCCCCCCCCCCGTCGGTTCTAAATTGGCACAGACCCCCGTCGGTGCGCGGGATAACTTTTTTCAAATTTCTTAAATTTTCATCGGATCAACAGCTTTTCCGGTATTATACCAAGCGTTCAATGGGTTCTTTCGGCTATCGTCAAACAGATACTCTCAACAAAGGTGACCAAACGACAGGCGGCACCTGGTGAGCCCCGTAACAATTTGCATCGCCCACTCACATTCGGTGGATGAAATGTGGCAACTCAGCAAAGAAGGAAGTCATGCAACAGCTCCAGACGTAAGCCTCTCAAGGACCCCACGGTACTGTGCCCCCAAACCATAGGTAATTATCGCCGTCTACGTTATTATGCATGATTGTGTGTTTAGTGTTTACGCTTGTGAAAAGTGCGCCTTGAGAACGAGGTCAGAAACGAAAGTACCCGTGTTCTGTGAGTCCGACTCTGTCATCTAAACGACACTCCAGTCTGAGAAAATAGAGGATTAGCAAACTTCTTCAGATGAATGTGTATTGTGTGCGTGATACTCCGGTACTAACTTCACAACATCTTTTTTACTTTCACTCAGAGTTACGATGATTTATTTGGATACCTGAGAAACGACAACAAAGGAAACGATACAAAATTGCCGTGTGTTCAGCTAAGTCCGTTAGGCGGTAAATATTGCTCTAATGAGTAATGATTACATGTCAGCTGTAGGATTTTACGAAAAAAAAAATACTGCACAGTTTCAACCCATTAAGGCACCCAAGTCTTGATCAGTGCACCACACCACGGTCCCACTCCGTCGATGGGACCCGGCGAGGTCACTGGACCGGGCCTTCCGCCGGTCACTGGACCGGGTTTTCCGCCGGTCACTGCTAGCGGACGGACTAGTGGTGGCGGGTCACTCGGGCCAGTCTGTCACTACCGGAGCGGCACGGCACCTGCCGGGACCGCGCCACGCTCCGGCGGCGCCGGCCGGTCACTGCACGGGTCGCCGCCGGGAGGGCAGATCGGGTCGACTCAACTGGAGGGGATGACTCGCATCGTCGCCGTTATTTATGTGGAGAAAATAAGCAGGATTTTGTATACATTGACAGTTGAAAGAGTCTTGAAAATAATGACCACTACCATAATACAAATATGTGTTAATTTTGCTACCAACGAGACGATACTCATGACGAGATACTCCCTGATCGAGAGATCCAAAAAAGATCGCAATGCTCAGGGAAATTCATTAATTTGGAGGCCCAACGTGACCAAGGTCACCAGCCATCGACAGTCTAGCGTGTCCAATATCTGAGCAGGCCCGCCGCGAGCCGACATCTCCTGGCATCTCAGGCCGTCCTCAGCGGTGCCGTACCGCGCTGCCACCGATCCAGGCCGGCAGCACGTCCCGTGCTCCGCCGGTCACGGCCCGTGTCCCGTGCCGCACTGGTGACCCCAGCCAGTGGGGAGGGCCACGGAGTTCAGCAACAGCACTGGAGCGTGCCCCATCGGCGTGCTACGGTGCACGGGTGATGATGGTGTAGAGAGGAGACAGGAACACATCTCCGGATATGTAACTTGAAACACTCACTGGCACTGGCCAGTGAGGATTTTGAAACATAAGTTGAAAAAGAAATATGTAAATTAGATTAGCGTTTGATGGCGCTGATATAGGTGGCCATTAGCAAATTGCAATAATCATAAATGCCATACAAACACCCCTAACTTACATCTATCTCAATATAGGTAGTGAATATGATTTTAAAATGGCTAACATGCATGGCGAGTGAATAGATTAAGTGTGCAACTATTCTAACAATTAAATGTGGAAACTAAGATCAGGCTTCAAATGAAGCAGGACCAGTAAGTGAGCTGTGATAAACAATGGGTATTAACTGTTAACATAAAAATCACTTACTTTTGACATTTATCACATTCCATCACAGCGTTGCATGGCTGGTCAATGAGACTCCTGTTGGCTTTGGATGCGCTGATCTGCTTCTGTCTTTCTTTCTGCTTCTCGGCTTTCTTTCTCTGCCCAGTCTTCTTCTTTGGCATTTTTGTCAGATCAGTGAAGAGAAGTTAAAAAATAAACCTGCAAATAGAACAAACTGTTATCAGTAATTAGATGGACAGCATGTCATTGCCAAAAGTACACACCTGCCACTTAAAAAAAAATCACATTATGAAACAATTTGAGAAAACCTGCCTAGTTCATGACAGCCATAATTTATAACAAACTAAAAGCGCATGCTAATTAAGCTATTACATGCAACAATCATTGATAATCTATAAGGTTCAAAGGTCTGACTGACCCTGAGGAAAGAAGAATTATTAACATGGAACTAAGCAGTTATCGTGGGATTTAAGCCTGTCGGATCGCTTAAAGTGCACACATAGATAAGGCACAAGATGAGCTATAGGAACAAAGAGTCAAGAAGAAAATCAATAGCAAGGTGATATTTACACCTGGCTAGCGATCAAAGTATCCAGGCTTTGTACCCGCAATTCAATAAAGCTCTTTAAATAATCAGACAAGCTTTAACCCTCGCATGTGTGCGGCGTTTGCCAGCCTCTAATGTGTAGGGGGGGATCGGTTGGACCCGACCTCTCCTTGCCGTTTGGCCCCTGATCAAGCTAGAGCTTCGCGGAAAAAAAAAACAAGCGTGTTGCCCGTGACGAGAGGAAGCCGATGATACCTAATTTAAAGGTCCTAGGTCATTGGTTGACCTTCCAGGTCAGGTCAATGACCCAAGAGTCGGGAAAATCGAAACCTGTTAGAAAGTCGTAAAGTGTGGCTGCTTTGGAGTTTTTCGAGGTGCTCATCACGAATATCGTGTTAGTTTTGATCACAGATAATGTCTTTAAACATTTAGACCAGGTCGGGTCAGGTCAGGTCAGGTCAACCAGTAGGGGTCGTGACGAGTATTCGTAGTACGTGTCAACCGCCTGACAGCTCCGTAACATGTTACGTAGGCACCAAAACTACTTCGTAAATGTTAAAATGGTTTCTAAATTCGAATTCAGCTAAAAAAAACTAACGTGGAAACATGTGAACTCGAAAAAGTGAATCGAGGTCACCAAAGGTCAATGACCTGACCTGACCTTCAGGGGACATTGACTTGACATCCACCCTAATGCATGGGAACAACATCAAATCACATGTTTGAACGTTTGAAACCACGAAAAGCTTGAACCACGCGTGGCTAATGCGAGCCGACATACGCCGAATCGCGATTCCGGTCAAACATGGCCTCAAGAAATAAGTCACAGGTCAAAGGTCACTTGGGTCAGGGTCATGAAATTTTCAGAGTAGGTGTAAAATTGATCAACTCGAGGGTACTGAAAGTTTCGTCGCGATGGGCCGCTTTTTGCGCGAGTTATAAGCGAAAATTGCATGGGGGTGGGTCCATCCGACCCCTCCCCCCTACACATGCGAGGGTTAAAATCCAACTAAAATAATAATGAAACTTGTTCATCTGATAGGAACTAACCAGTGGGCTTTAGCACTTGGAAAAAGTTGTCATTCTGCATGATGTTCAACTTTCAAGACCGTTTCTAAATTAATGACCGTAGATGCAATATACCTAGTGAAACTAACCCCACGTTCAATGTCTCTCGGACGACGAAGATTCTACGTCGTCCGGCCAATCATGTTCAAGGTCAGCGGGGGCTCGGCTGTGGTTATGGAACGTGATTGGCCAGACGGTGTAGAATCTTCATCGTCCGAGAGACATCGAATTTGGGTATATAACTATATACCTTACAACAATATTCTCAGGAAAATGAAAACAAAATAAAGACCTACCCAAAAGACCTTACTTTAACTTCTGAATCTTGATATTTAGTAGGTACTAGGTAGGTATTACATTCGGCATTAGTAGAGCAGACATTACACAAAGGTTTTCCAACCGAGGAGAGGCGCTGTAGGTTTGTAGGTTGTAGGGTAGGTTTGTAGGTTATAGGTTAGGTTAGGTTAGGTCAGGTCAGGTTAGGTTTGTTTAGGTTTTCCTAGAAAGAAGCACCACCGAGTATGGCGCCTCTCTTTGGTTGGAAAACCTTCGTATGACGTCTGCTCTACTAAAACCTTACATTCTTGGAGCATCTACTCATGCTGGAAAGGCTTAATAAAATATTAATCTCTAAAGTTCAGTCCTGTTATTCAGTAGAGCCTTCTTATCACTGAGTGTCTGATATTTCAGAAAGTCAGTAGGGGTAAAAGTATACCTAGGTCTGAGTGACTGTTTAAAGATAAAGTTTTCATATTCTTACATTATTTGACATCCTGAATCCAAAAATGATACTTATATGTCCTGGAAATAAAAGAAAAACATAATCAAACCTGACCTAACCTTACCTAAAACCTACAACCTGTAGGTTGTAGGTTTTACCAACCTACAACCTACAAACCTACAACCTAACCTAACCTAACCTACAAACCTACAACCTAAAACCTAAAACCTACAAACCTACAACCTAACCTAACCTAAAACCTAAAATCTTTGCTGTTACATACTTGTATCAACAGCGTCACAATTGTCCACTCGGACCTAATATATACTAACACCGTCAGTAAGTATGTTATAATCTTTCAACACTCAGTTGGCTGTCATAAGAAACATCACACTGAGACAAATCCCTATTAATGGGTAGCTTATGAGCAAATACTTGTCGGGTATAAGGTACCTACCTACCTATTTATCCTTGGTTATAGGTTAAAAACTATGGGTTGAGACTTTCACTGGCAGTGCACCCATGACCCAACTTATGGCCTTGAAGCCTACTTGAAGCAGCCTAATCCTCTAGGAATTTCCTAGCCACCCAATCCAATATCAGGAAAATTCACCTTACAATAAAATATTTCAACCCGTGTATTCAATCTTACCAGCCAGACTCCCAACAACTTATACGGCCTTGCTCCCAACTCCCAAGTCCCAAGTCAACACAAAAAAAGTATCCGCACATCACCGCATTGAAATTCACTGTAACAAGTGCGCTTGTTTAGCTCACAAAAAGTATTATTTTTATAGCTCTTGAGGTTACCTTATTTTGCAGCCAAAATAAATGTTGAAGTTTCCCACTTATTTTTCACCCGCAAATACATGATGAAACATTTGAAATCCTTTTTAAAACTTTCATAGAGGCATGAAAACTTTGAAAAAGAGCAAACTTGTATATCCCACTTACAAGGAGTCTTTTTTAGTTTTTACTATATTTTTTTTAAAGAAATTTTGTCCGAATGGATGAATGGGTGGGAAGGGGCCGGGTGCGCCGCTAAGCAGTGCTCGTTGCGAATGACACCACGGACCCACCACTCCACTTTGCCCGCGCCCGGCTCACCGGTGATTATTTGGATCGAAAGTTTAACCGTTTCTTATAGGTATCTTGGTCATCATATCTATCACCCTCCCACCAGGGGCGCCGCCACGGATTTTTGACTGGGGGGGACGGACTGACCGACTGAAAACCCAAAAGTAGACATTCTTATACCGTGGCTTTTTCGGTCGGATGCATTCAACGTTTAAAGCAAATATGCCACTTTTAACATGGGGTTTGGAACTGAAGTAACAGTTTTGTAGCTTGAGCTGAGACGAGAACAAATCAGGAGCTTTTATGGCCCAACGATCACCCTAGCCAAATATATCGATATCGATTTTAGGTTTGAAGACTGAAGTCATTCCCATAGATTACACTTTGTCATTCTCTTACCGAGGAATCCATTCCCTTACGGAAAAATGCTAGCCAATCAGCATTCAGCTGGTTTGAACTACGTACTATGCTTGGTCAACGCGTAATCAGCTTCCGCTGTAATATAGGTAAGTAGCCTCTACGAAAGATGAAAACTAGTGATGTAAAATAAATATAAAATCCTTTTGCAAATATTCATTATTTCCTGACCATTTTAAGTTCAAAAACTCATAAAACTGTGGCAAAACAACTGGTTTGAGGAAAGTAGTTTAGGTTAGGTATTTCCTTAAAGTAATGGCTATAGACCGCATTCCCACCGTACCTACCATATATACACATTTTACACATCTGATGTCCGATTCAGTTTGACACGGCAAAGCCTCGTGTTCTATCACGGTATAATTGCTCATGTATGCCACTAATATGATCGATAATGCATATTGCATAGGTAATGCATATTGCATACCCGCGTGGGGGAGGGGGCGTTGTATAGTCACAAATCTCTCTTTTTGGTCTATGCACGAATGAGCGCCGCGAAAATTGGCAAAAAACATTTGGCAAAACTGTTCCAAAATACGAATTTTGCAGCCCGTGTAACAAGCTTGATACCAGAAAACCTTAGGTCAGGAAAACCAAGTCAAGTAGTAGGTCGCCTCAAAGTTTTGTGGTCCTGCACTGAAAAAAAAATTTACTCAGGCCAGGCATTACTCAGTAATAACTCATGAAGAAACTCAGTGAATACGATAGTGGTGCTCACTTATTGGCTGATCTAACTCACATCACCAGGGTGACTTCGTTATGCGTGAGTTCTGAGTGCTTAGTTTCGTGAATTCGAACTGAGTCGGAAATAAGAAATAAGTTTTGCTTGGGCAAATCTAGTTTCCTGCGCAATGCATGAGTTCTCGCGAATTCACGTGCACTTGTGCGTGAGGTACCCCCGGCTTGAAGATGCGCGCATGCGCGGAAGGGTGAGTTTCCTGCGTGATGCGTGAGTTCGCGTGATGAGTATTATCAGCCTGATATCAGGGTATATTGAGTGAGTATTATAGCCGTTGCGTTCGAAAACCGCGGCGCGCGCTTCAGTCCGTTGTGGCGCGGTGACTCGCGTAGTTCACGTTGAATTGTTGAGGCTATTGTGAAATTGTGCGGGAGAGTGCAGGAGCGGGGAAGGCGTGCAGCGAAGGATGGGACGGGTAAGTTATCTGTGAAGAGCTCGGTGATTGTCGATGAAGCTTTTATCAATCGCATGCGCCGCGGAGAACAGGGAGGTGAACTGATGGACCAGTGCAGACATTCCCCGCCGGCGTCAGGAGGTCGGTGCCAACCGTGAACGGCGGACGGGCGGAGCAGATCGATCGAGAAACTAAGGGATACCTACCCGGCATAGTTCGAGAAAGAAGAGGTGAGTTATGTTATCTTTAAATTAAAAAAAACATATTTGTGGGATAATGTTGCCCTTATACTAAAAGAACGTTCATTTGACCCTTTTTACTTCTTTAAAAAAGAGCTCCGTCACGACCCGATGTTTTTTTTTTGGGGGGGGGGGGGGGCGAAGGTTGTTTGAAGTCGATTCTTCCCATGCAACACCCATAGGCACAATGTTAAAAATGTAAAATATTGAGGGACACGTCCCCCGTACCCTCCCCCCCCCCCCTCTGTCGGTGGAGCCCATGGTCTTAATTCCGCTCGCTGAACCGTTTAAGATTCTTTTGTCGCGTTTGTGCTTATTATTTTTCCGACTGTTATTATTTTTTCCGACTGTTTTTTAAGGCCTACACACATAGTTTCGTACACTATTCGATTTCAGCGAGCATTTTCAACCTTTCTTACAGTGCTGGCGCGAGTTCGACCGGGTGGTGGGTTGCTCAGCCGGCTCGAAGCCGGCACTGACCACTACGAGGCCTCGATGCAGCGGCTTAAATCATGGCTAAGCCGAGTTCAGGCGGCATGCTTCAGCACAAAAGGTTTGTGTTTCATTATCTGTTCATTTTTACACAATAAAATAAGGAAAAGCAACGTAACTAGCAATTAAGTATGTGAACGTGCTTCAATATTATATATGCATCAATACAAACATTAATTGCGTGTATCATTTGTACCTTAACTGATGAAGATTATTATTATTATACATTGTGATTATTATTAAGATTATACAATATATTATATATATAATATATATATATATATATATATATATATATATATATATATATATATATATATATATATATATATATATATATAAAAGAAAAAGCTTCAGACGTTTCGATAAGTATTATTATCTTCGTCAGAATAAATGGCCTCATCGTTTCGCCGCACAACACAACACATACGTGGCGCACATATCAACATGAGCGTGATAAACATATTCGTGCACGTCCAATAAAATGTACGCATTAAAACAGAACAGGAAATTCAGACAATATACGTACCTACTACGCGGTCTCCTACCAACCGAAAACGACTCAAATTTACACACGATGACATACACGCCTGTTCCATAATCACCAGATCCCTCCGGCCGCGTTGCAGTTCCAAATTTTGTGAAGAATTTTGAAGAAAAGAATGAAAGAATAATTTTGTCTTCACAAAATTTGGAACTGCAACGCGGCCGGAGAGATCTGGTGATTATGGAACAGGCGTGTATGTCATCGTGTGTAAATTTGAGTCGTTTTCGGTTGGTAGGAGACCGCGTAGTACGTATATTGTCTGAATTTCCTGTTCTGTTTTAATGCGTACATTTTATTGGACGTGCACGAATATGTTTATCACGTTCATGTTGATATGTGCGCCACGTATGTGTTGTGTTGTGCGGCGAAACGATGAGGCCATTTATTCTGACGAAGATAATGTATAAATAGATAATAATATTTATATACACTGTGATAATACTTATCGAAACGTCTGAAGCTTTTTCTTTTATAATTTTAATGGCCACCTGCTGATTCTCATATATATATATATATATATATATATATATATATATATATATATATATATATATATATATATATATATATATATATATATATATATCAGGGCCTCGGCTAAGGAATTTTGACTGGTGGGCCACTTGGGCAGCGACATGGACTGACCTTCGTAGCCATAGCCCCCCCCCCCCAATTTTCGATTTCTCCCCAGATTTCGGCCACTTTATTCTGCAAAAAACGTCAGGATGGCATTCAAAAAATGTATTTAAAAAAAAACGGTGCTCGACCCCCCCCCCCCGACTCTTCAGAGAGAGAGAGGAAAGAGTAGGGACCCACAACCCTCTCAGTGGTGATACTCCCGCGGTGCACATAAAATCGCACAAGCACGGAATATATAGTCCACGACATATCGTAGTACATATCGACATATCGATATGTCGTAGACTATATATTCCGTGGCACAAGTATGCACACAATATTGACGCAGATTATAAAACTTTGGACGATAACTTACGGCCGTGAGTGGATCGCTCGCCGACTAGTCGGAGATTCGGAAGCGGTCGGATGGGATCGGGCGTTGTTGGGTGCACTGTGGTTGGGTGGATCGGGAGGAATTATGAACAGCACGAGTGCAACTTTATATATAAAATGGGTTGTAGCAGGAACCCCAAAAGGGGGTTGTAGCAGCAGCCCCAACATCTCTGAAAATGATCATTAAGCCTATTGGTGTCGCATGGAAAATAATTGACTCAAAAGCCCAAGCGCACTGCGCAACCATGATATTTAAAAAAAAAACTAAGTTATGTACACGTTCACTTCTGGTGAACAGTGTCCCAAACTTCAGATTTCTCTTGGGTGTCTGAGTGGAAAATTCGAGCCACCCAAAATGCGAGAGTGGAAAATTATCCATTCTCATTCTTGAGTGTCATCTTCAGCCCAAATGAGAAATTTTTGGAACGCTGACTGTGAACGGTTCGAAATTCGTCCAACTGGTCAGATGTGTGACTGCAAGCATCATACCGGTCGTGAAGACGCATAATATCGCTTGCAGACTTCAATCGGCTGGAAGTCGCCGACACTACCTCTAGTTTGACTCTGGCTTATATCGTGTCTATCGGCGAGCCGTCTGAGATCGCTCGCAGGCTTATCCCCGACCGACTGAACTGGTCTGTTCTTTATTCGTAGTTTTTCTTGTAACCGACTGGTCTGCGGAGGCCGTGTTACACTGCCGAATTTTGGCCGCGACCCTGTCGCCGAATCACGCCGTGTAGGAAATCGGCGAACAGTTTACCGACAGAGGCGAACAGTTCGCCGACAGAGCCCGATTTGCAGAAAACGGGTGGGGGCCCCCCTAATCGTGCGCGGGTCGAAGCTGATCCATGATTCTGCGAACATCGCGAATGAATGGCGAATCTGTTGCGAATAGTCGGCGATACCTTGGCAACAAGTCGACGCACGTAGCGACATGTCGGCGGCGACTCGGCGACTGTTTGGCGATCATGTTCGTTTATTATAAATTCGGCGAGCGGCCACGAAATTTTCATTTTTCATGAAATATTCGTGGCGGTCGTGACGAACCGTAAAAGTCGCGCGGTGGACACCGACTGGTCTGGAACTGTTCGCCGATTTCCTACACGACGTGATTCGGCGACAGGGTCGTGGCCAAAATTCGGCAGTGTAACACGGCCTTTATGTGACTGCAACCACTCGATCGATCGGAAAGCTTGCAAGAACTCTCGCAGACCTCGATCGGCTGGAAGCCGCCGACACTATCTGTAATTGACAGAGGCAGACGTCTTTCGCGATTATTGCATAAAATTTAAAGCCTCGGTCACAATTCACCGGATTGGACCAACGGACGAGAAACGGACGAGAACTGTCAAGTGTCAGCGTCCGGTGATGTCCGTTTGTTTCCGTTGGACGTCCGTTTGTCATCCGTTAATATCCGTTCCATGTCCGGTGGTGTCCGGTTGAGCACACCGGACACCACCGGACATGGAACGGATATGAACGGATGAGAAACGGACGTCCAACGGAAACGAACGGACGTCCCCCGGACATCACCGGACGCCGTCCGTTTCTCGTCCATTGGTCCAATCCGGTGAAGTGTGACCGAGGCTTAGTCCACTTAGTCCACTATAGTTCACTTTTTACCCCAAGAGGATATTGCAAACAATAGGTTGAATTTTTTCACAAGAATATGTTTCACCGATGGCTACTTTACAGCCTGAAAATGTACGATAAGATCTGCTAATTCAATTTGAAATGTGAAAAATGTGGAAACTTAGATTTTCGGAAAATTACTGGTGGGCCAAGTCTTTGAGGCTGGTGGGCCATTTCGGGTCACTGGTGGGCCATTTGGCCCACCAGTTAACATGTTAGCCGAGGCCCTGATATATATATATATATATATATATATATATATATATATATATATATATATATATATATATATATATAATTAGAGTATTAGATACCGCGGCGAGACGCGTTTGGACGTGACATAATTATTTCCATTACTGTTAAGTATAACACATTTTATGTGATTGTTTCAAGTTGATTTTAATATTGGACGCCCATGGAAGTGTTTTGCGAGACTAAAACCCGTCTGTTAAGGTGACCATCCCACCTTGGCCCGCGCTATGCTGGGTGGCGTTTTACGCCCCCCCCCCCCCGCCCCCTCAGGTTTTTCGCAAATATCTAAGAACGGCGGCGCGCAGCGCCACCATTTTCGGCACACCTGCTCATACATTTTTTTCTGCATATGGAAGAAATTTTAGACCCAGGACGTTCAAGGTCAGGTCACGTCAAATGACTTAACATCAGAAAAATTTTCAATGGTCAATTTTCAAAGCCTGTCCCGTAGCTCAGTTGGTACAGCATTGGACTCCCGGTGGTGAGAGCCCGGGTTCGAGACGCTCCGGCGCTCGATATTTGAGACTCCTGACGGGCGACGGGGATGGTCTGCGGTTGGTGGGAGCAGCCGCAGCCAGTTGAAGTCAGTTGAGTGGGACAGGCCGTGTCCGGCTTTGAAGGGCACGTTAAACTTTGGCATCTAAATTCTCCCGATACCCGGAATTGCGCGATCGGACGGTAGGGGTCGGCGTCTACGAAACAAGCTCTGTTTAGCGTGGGCTTCGGCTCTGTCAATCCGTCCATTCAAACATTCGAACTAAATTTATAAAAAAAAAAAAAAAAATGGTCGCTGACGATCGCACCGTCCGCAACGTGCCATGGAAACCGTTCGATATTTTTGTCATTTTTGCTCAGGGAATTCACCGCTCGATTTCACACCAGCTTGAGGTAAAATGTCAAAAAATATCGAACGGATTTCATTTTATAGCGTTTTTGATACTGTCCCATGTCTCAAGTATCAACCTTACGGCAGTATAAAATATATTTGCTAGTGCAATAAAACACCTCATATGTATTCAGCTTGACGGTTTGGATCGACTGATATGAAACATGACCCGGTCAGGTCAACCTGAGGTCAAGTTTTGAAAATGGCCTTTCAAGGTCCAATTATAGTTCATTCGTCCCGACGAGAGGAACACTATGCTAACGGCAAAATAAATGTCGTGACTCTTGAGTGGAAAGTATTATAGAAAACATTTTCGTAAAAACGGCTTTTTTAGAGTTTTTGCTCTCTGGAGGCTTAATAGTTGACCTGAGGTCAAATCTGAGATCAAACGCCAGCAAAAAACAAAACGTCGAAAGGGCTTTTGACTGCATTTTTCCGCGGGCAGCTCTTTTGGTTCCGAGTTAAGCACCAGTAGAGGGGACGTGAAGACGACCCCCTCCCCCCCCCCCCCCCCAGTACATCACGGTAAACTCAGAGCACCAGCCCGGCGCGGTTTAACATTAATTTTGAGCTGAAGTAACTTGATAACTTTTGATATTTCAATCAACTTGCATGCCCTATAACTTCCGTTTCTCTTACTGGCAAAAGAAAAACTGACTTTTTTATTGTGTTTTCAGGGAACGGCCCATTGAGCCTCCTATGCATCTTGGCGGAGAAGGCGTCAGTGGTGGCGTACACGGGTGACGAAAATTTGGATCACCCCATCATAACAAGTCCGAAGGAAACGAACGGTGCCGCCTCATCGTGGAGCGAACGGAAGTCTTGTGGGGATCCATGGTTTGGAAGGGAGTCTTTTGTTGTGGGCGACGGCGCACTTTGTGCTCAATCAACAAACGGCGCACAAAGTGCAAAACACGCTGTGGTTTGTGTGTATCCATGTGCTCCACACACCATTCAATGCTGAGCGCCAGCCACCTGTAGCCGCGAAGACTGAGGTCGAGAAGCTGGCAAAAAGAGTGAAGCTGAGCTGACGTGGAGTCGATCCCTCCCCGACGCAGTTTGGCGTGTATCAGAATTGAAATACAGCGCAACAATGCGACCGTTTCTACAAACATATATTTCTCGTAAGGGCTGGGGCGAATAGTGCAAGACTAGACGTTGGTCGGGCATGGTATAATACAGATATGTATGCTGGTTTTGGGCAATGATTCGTTATATATTGGCCAATCCCAATATATAGACTAGCTGCCTGGTAGTGGCTGTTGTATCAGCATCATGCATGCATATTGCATAATGCTGATGCGGCAGCTGTTATCATGGGCGGCGAGCCTATACATTGGTTTGAGCCAATATAAAACGAATCAGATCAGCCGTTTCAGGCGGCGCCTGAGTAACACCCGAGTATCGTATGAGTTATCGATGTGAGTACGTCCTGAGTACAGCCCTAGTTTTCACTGAATAACCGATGAGTTCCACCTGAGTTATGGCCGTACTACCACCTGAGTTATACATTAGTACCAGCTGAGTTACATGTGAGTTACTTCCCAGTTTTTCATGAGTAATGACTTACTATTACCTGAGTTTGGCTTGAGTTGTCTGAGTAGGACATGAGTTACGCATGAGTACTTAATGAGTTTTATCTGAGTTTTACCATCGGACAAAATGGCAACTCACTTTGTTACTCACATGCTACTCACTTGCAAGTTGCAATGAGTTTTGCCCGAGTTTTACCTGCGTTCCGCCCTGAGTTTTACCTGAGTACCCGGATTTAGAGTGAGTTTTACCATTGGACAAAATGGCAACTCAGTCATTACTCAGAAAAGTGAGTAATTTTTTTTTCAGTGTGTCAACCGTATAACTTATTTCTTAGAAGCTGGAAATTTAGTGTAGCGTGACTGCAGAAGTGTGGGGTCGGAGCCGCAATCAGTTTGAGTTGACTGTTTTGGCCAGTTTTGGCCAGAGTCGGAGTTGAAGTCTTCGAAAATGTTCGGATTTTGACTTCGAGGTCGGATTGGTGTTAAGTCATGCTCTTGGCTGGTTAGACGAAATATATTAGGCCCGTGTTCGGCCAGTCGTGTTATACGACACACGTTGATCACGATATCAAAAATCGGCAGTTCTGCGATGACAGGTCGGATAAGAGCTGGAGATTTTGTTGGCCGAGGTGGCAGGGGTCAGACCAATGCATGTAGGCCCACACCCCATATACTGAGTATCTAAACCTCCTGGACCCTCTCAGATTCGGCACCGGCCGTTCCATCTCTTCCATCCTCAGGACAGTCAAATCCTTCTCCTCCACGCCGCAACCCCCTGCTCCGGGCTGGACGGGCAACTCTATCCCTGCGGGAATGGCTCCACTGGAGCTTTAGTCCTTTGCCGGGTGCAAAGTCGGGTGCAGTGAGTGCCAGTGGGCTGGGCTGCCTGTTCAATTGGTCGGGTTCATCCCAAGTGGCTCACTGGGGTGACTGCCCCGACCAATGTCTCCCACTAATTCTTTCATACTTGCGGCTCTGAAATGGTCTCATTTAACCGAAGGGCCTAATCAAATTTCGAGTAGGATAACAACCAGTAAAACGCCTTTTGGGGCGACCAACGGAGCGAGCGAGAGGGTGGGGTGGGCCTTGCACGTGCGAAATTGCGAGGGGATACCTCCAACTAACTTGTGCACTGCACCCTTCTAACCGGTCCCTAACGATGTGCCAAATTTGAGCGCAATCGGCCTAGCCGTTCTCGAGATCTGGAAGCGGCACCCTGCACGTGCGCACGTGCAAAATGGGTCCGCAACTGACTTTTGCACGGCACCCTACTAACCGGTCCCTAACCATGTATCAGATTTTAGCACAATCGGTTCAGCCGTTCTCGAGATCTGGAATCGACCCCTGCATGTGCGCACGTGCAGCAGCACCCCAACTGTTCACATGGATACCTATGTATTGCCTAACTGGGTATACCGCCAACTTTCAGCGCAATCGGCCCAGTAGTTGCCGAGATATTGAAATTGTTACAAAACTGACACTTCTTCGTTTTTCACGTGGCACGTGCCGTGCATATGGGGTCACTCACATGCATCGGGAATAGTCCGATGCTCGTTAGAAGGAATGAATCTAGTGCTACCCTACAAAAATTACCGCATGTAAATCGGTCAAGTGGTTGCTGAGATATAAGCCTAGCAAAAGCGTGACCACGGCATACTCAGAAATTTCCGATAACCTACGAAAGACTACGCTCGCTTCGCTCGCTCCGTAAAGAGTTTGGGGGGGGACGTCTCCCTTCCATTCTGAGAGTGGGGGGGACGCGTCCCCCCCGTCCCCCCGGTGGCGGCGCCCATGCCTCCCACCTTCAACAAAGTTTATGAATTGGCATGAAAGTGATGTCGCTCGGTTCAGAAAGAGCGAAAACGAATATCTACCAAATTTCACCGAAAAATATTCACCGGTTTTCAAGATATTAGACTTTTACTTTTGTTTACTTTTTTTGGATCTCCGCTGTTTCTAGCGACTTTATTTTAGAAGTGCGGCGTTTGCGGCAGATGTTGCGCGCAAATAGCATATACTACCGCGTGCTACAAAACGTTTTAGTCAAACATTTAAAAATCGTTAGATATCTGCGCTGACGTCACACATTCAGAGGGGTATTCCTAAGCATTAGCCCCTCTGAATCAAAATGCTGCAATTTTGAAATTCAATATTTCCGATTTAAGGCATTTCTCGATGTTGTGAGTGCCGAAACCGGTAATTGTGAGCCAGGGACCCCATTTTGGCTATCTCAACTCAAATCTAATGTTAAGGTGGGAGGGTCCCTTTAACCCGCGCCCTGCTGGGGAGGGGGTGTTTAAACACCCCCCCCCCTTGTGGTTTTTCGCGAATATCTCAAAAACGGCGGGCGGGCCGTTTTTGGTACACCTTATCATACATCAATTCTACACATGTTGTGAAAATTTCAGACCAAGGTCATTCAAGGTCAGGTCACCAGGTCACTTGAAGTGACCTCACCTCATAAAAAGTTTCAATGTCTGCCATAGCTACACCAAGTGACCGATCGCTTTGAAACTTTCAGCGATTGCTAAGAGCAATAGCATGTACAAAATTTATATCTCAGAATTTTGATATCGATGACCTAAGGTCAGGTCAATTTTGCGACCTCCCCATTATAAGTCAATGGGAGAAAATTGAAATGAGCCTCTTTTGGACGAAAGACATTATAAACACTCCCAAACACCGAATTACAAGTGGTTTAGACACATTGAACATGAAAATGGTGTCCGTGACCCTTGTTTATGCCCTGAGGTCATCTTAGGTCACGAATGGTATCTAACAGTTTTTCGCAAATAACTTTTGATAGAGGCATGCTAGAGCAATGAAAACACCTTAGATGTGTTCAGCTCGACGATACGGATCGACTGATATGCAGCATGACCCTTTCCGGTCAGGTCATGACCTTGACCTGAGGTCAAATTTTCAAGTTGACCTTTCAAGGTCAAGTTATAGTTCATTCGATGTGTCTTGACGACAGGAACACGATGCCGGTAACCATAAGCTCGTACAAGGCTTGGGGCAAAAGTTATTGCAGAAAAACTGTTTCCGAAAAAAATCGGTTATTTTTGCAGTTTTTGCCCCCTGCAGGCAAAACCGTTGACGTTAGGTCAAATCTGAGAGAATCTCCAGAAAGGGCGTTAATAGGGCTATTGAATGCGCTTTTCCGCGGCGCTGTAGCTCTATTGGTTCCCGAGTTATGCGTTGGCGTCTTGGAAATTTTCGACATTCGACCTGGAAATCGGCGAAATTTTGCCTTCAATGACCTCTGGCGACCTGACCTTTGACCTGACCAAAAAATTGACTGAAGTGATTTCGTCATTATTTTTGACGCTCTTTCGAACGCCGCCTTCCGCGTATCGCTACGTGGCCCAGGAGCCGAGTTACAAGGGGGGGGGGGTGTTCAAACACCCCCCCCCCCCCCAGCAGGGCGTGGAAATCCAGGACCCCCAGCCGGGCGCGGGTTAACGTGCCGCAGGTAGACGGCGGCACGGTCCTCCCGGGTCTAGCGTGGCCCTCTCTCGCCAGTTGCCAGCTGTATAGGAACGCGGGTCAAACGACGTGGAGCTTCCCGGCCGCGAACTCGCTGCCACCGAGTTAGGAGACGGACGCCTTATCCAGTAGGCCACGGAAAGGACTTAGCAGTGTGAGCCCAATAAGCTTGTGTGCTTCGCACATAGCTTCGCACAGTGTTTTTATATACCTTGGCTTCGCATATTTCTAAAAACACTGCACTTCTGACACGGCACAAGTCTTAGGATATGCCTAAATGGATTATGGACACATTTGAAAAGCAAAATACAGAAATATACTATGAACCAGAAACATCACTGTCATTCACGTGACACCGAGTCCGGGAGGATCTCGCAGAATGGGAGCCGTCAGCCGGGCGTAGGTGCCCGGAAGACCGGCGGAGACCGTGGATGCAGCCAAGATTCTTACAGATATGCAGCTACGTCATCGGGTAGGTCTGGACTGAGGCTCCGCAGCACCGACTGGGTGCCGGGACAGGGCGTCGGCTGCGGTGTTGCGCACTCCAGGATGTGGACGACACTGAATCGGAAACGGAGGCTCTTTTCTTTTAGGTTGCGCAGTCGGGGGTCGGGAATGTCTTCCAGGGAGCGGTCCCAGTAGCGGCGGAACACCTTCGATTAAGGGGGGCACTGCCGACTTTTGGTCCCATTCTTTCCATGCAGCGCCCATTGGGCTAATGTTAACCCGCGCCCCGCTGGGGGGGGGGGGCAGAATCTGCCCCCTCCCGTCTTTCGCCAATAACTTCTAAACGCATTACGCCAGCAACGTGAAACTTTCAGTACCTTATCATACATCCATTTGACACGTTCTCTAAAAACTTGAGCGAAATCCGTCGGAATTTTTTGAGTAAATGACGTTTTAGTGACGTCATGTTCGCCACTTTCGCCTAAAAAAAACGGCAAAATTTCAAACGCGGCTAACATCTTCATTTTTTAAGGAATCAAGACGTAACAAAAAAGGTTATACGTGATTCTACTTTGTCTATCAAATGGGTATCTCGGTTTTTTTAAACTTTGGATTTTGGCCCGATTTTTTTTTCTTTAAAAAAACTGACTTTTTTGGGAAAATAATTATAGAATCCAAAAACTTGAGTGTATCGAAAAAACCGGTACATATGTCAGAGAAGCGGTCTATGTGCACCTACATACCTACCTACCAATTTTCAGAAGAATCGGTTAAAAAATGTGGGAGTTATTCAAAATTGTATGACGTCACGACACACAAAATTCTTGAAAAATGATTTTTTTTAAGTTTAAACCTCGTACGGAAACAAAAATAGCACCATTCGATTCGCCGTGAAAAACTACATCAGATAGACACGTTTTAAGTCCTTAACAACCAACTTCAAAATTTGACCTCACTTGACCTGACTTTGACCTGAAATTCATCCAAAGGTGGTCCACATCACTTATTGAGTGAGCCTATTGAATTATATGAATAAAATGAAATGACCCATAAAACATATGTCGCACATGCCCTTTTCTGTATTTTGTTTTTGGTGACCTGACCTGACCTAACCTTGACCTTGACCGTTCTATTGCTTTTTACCGCGTCTTTCTAGCTTGCTTGTTTTCCGAGATAACCTGGTGTGGCCAATTGCCCCCCCCCCCTCATGGCGAGGTTGGCTGAGGGGCACATCCGGGCACGGGTTAAAAACGTCTAAATGAAGAAAATTTCACCTTTTACTGCCTATGGTGGTATCTAAGGTTAGTAGGTATGTGGGTAGCCACGGCAGAAAAAAACTTGTGAAGAGTTAGGAGCACTGGTAGGCCATGCCTTATCTCCTACTCTAACTGACGATAGATGCTAATGTGTACTGGGCAGCAGGGATGCGGAGCCGGAGCCGGAGCCGGAGCCGGAGCCGCCGGAGCCGGCATATTTTGCCCGGAGCCGGAGCCGGAGCCGGAGCCGTGAAACAATATAGCCCGGAGCCGGAGCCGGAGCCGGAGCCGTCAAAAAAGGGGGCGACTCCGGCTCCTTTTCTTAAAGGGACTATCCCACCTTTAACATGGGGTTTGAGTTGAGATAGCCAAGTTAGCGGCGAGGTTCAGAAACCACTATCTATCTAGGTTGCAACCCCCGCGGCCTCTTGGTGTTGAAGAAATTCGTTCCCTTCATTTGAAAATGGGCCTTGTACAAGGCCCTATCTTCAACATGGAGCAACCGTTAGTGTGACGTCACCTCGTTTAATCATTCTGATTTAAATGGGTTTGTTCGTTGAAAAATCGCTTGAAACTTGGTCTGAACTTTGTTGTGGTGCCTACAGAGTAAAAAGAATCAGCATTATGACAGTAATGTGGCCTGGGGAAGGAGGTAATTTTGGGCTGTGACGTCACATATTTGAATGTTTGTGTTTGGAATATGGGAAGCCTAAGATGTTTAATGAAAAATAAATGCCAGAACCGTGTTCCTGGTCATCCAATCTATAAAGTCGGGCACAATTTAACTGGTTTTAACAACATTTTAGAAGGTGGGATAGTCCCTTTAAGAGGAAACAATTATTTACCTAGTTCGGTTTGACAGTACAAGGCGTAAAACAATGTGGTATTCAAAACAGCCTTGTTATACAAATACAGAAGCAACGTGTACCAATCGGCCATCGCCTTTTTTCTTCCACCCGTATTAGGGGATGTACTGAGTAGAAGCCGGAGTCGGAGCCGCCGGAGCCGGAGCCGCCGGAGCCGGATCATTTTACTCGGAGCCGGAGCTGGAGCCGGAGCCGCCATGACATTTCACCCGGAGCCGGAGCCGGAGCTGGAGCCGATTTTTTTCTCCGGAGCCGGAGCCGGAGCCGGAGCCGTCTGAAATTTCCACGGCTCCGCATCCCTGCTGGGCAGTCAATGAAAACTATGGAACTATTACCAAGAAAAGTACTTAGGTAATGAATGTGAAAAAATATCAACATAAATGCGAGGAATTGTTTCATTGGTCATTTCAACCGTATATTATTAGAAAATAGGCATCAGCTACATACTAGATGCTATAAACAGCGTTACAGCAGCCGCAGCGCAAAACGTTACAGAGCAACTCTATTGTTCTATTAGGTACCTATCCTGCTAAGTGCTAATTTGGTGCTAATGATTGCTCAAACAATATCAAAATTGGGAACGCTAGAGTAGATGTATGTACGCCGTATATTAACTTATCTGTAGGTTATACGGGCAATATGCGATCGAGCATGACACTGCAAATTGAAATGCACGTCATTTTCGCACACAAATGCACAACATTTTCCCTTTTATTGCGGGGGCCATTACGTAAAAATCACGTGTCCTATTTTATATGTCAAAGCGCGAGACATGGTCAAAAATCAATGCCTTTCTGGCTCTGAATCAAGGGTGAATAATATCCAAGTGACATCACATTAATCGCCAAACACAGTTTTTAAAGAATGTTTTAATATCAATTATGAGCGCCAGGCAGAGGCGAAACAGCGGAGGACGCTCGACGGAACATCTAAGCCCAATACCTGAGCAATCATCTGTGAGTGGCGACCAGTCGAGGTCAACCAGGTCACTGCGAAGCGATGCAAGGTCATCTCGTAGTCATTCCCGATCTTCTGTTGTAGATTCAAGAACTCCTCGAGACGAAATGAGTGAAATGACAGCGGTAGATCCCGACAGAGCAAATGACGAGTTACACGAAAAAACGAAGGAAGCCCTTGGTAGTTTAATTGTTCGAAAAGACGAGCTAGAATCGAATGGCATCGAAACAGAAATGATGTATAAGGAATTGATGAATTGTGTCTCTCCATGGCGCCGAAAGAAGCTTCAGCAAGAGGCGAATCAATCACAAGCTGCATTAGAAGATGCATTGAGGAACGCCGACGAACTAATGAAACAAGCGAAGGGTGCATTCGAGGTAAGAATGATTTAAGCTATGGCAGGTCTTAGACCTTAGCCCGGGTCCGGGTGTGGGTCTCGGCCACTTCTTCATGGTGGAGGGCCTTATTGGCCACCCCGCTTATCTCAAAAGCTCAAAAAAGCTCAAAGACCGTTCTCACAAAAGCAATTGATAGCTCCAATAAGTTATTTTAGAATAGCTACATGCAAACTATTTTAGGCTCCAGTAAACGCGAAGGTAACAGGAAGTTATAAAGATATCGCAAAAAATGGTACAATTGTCGCGTCAATTTTCCCCCGATTTTATGCTTGCCACAAAAAGGTAAGCGCATAACTTGTAAATCAAAAGAGCTACAATCGTCACAGAAAAGCGCATTCGATAGCACATTTAGTTTTTTTTTCGCCCAATTTCATCGTAATTACCTACCATCCGGTGGTCAAAGGATTAGTCCACATGTGACAAAAATCGCAAAAATGGGCGGATTTTGCCGAAACATTTCATCTGACACGTTTAATTGGTCAATTACTTCATTACATCTCTTACCACCAGTAAAACGCCTTTTGGGAGAAGAACAAGCGAGCGAGATAGTCAGCCGCCCTGCACGTGCGGAAGGGTGAGAGGGTACCTACTTCTAACGGGCCTGTGCAAAGCATCCTTCTAACCGGTCGCTAGCGGTGTGCCAAATTTCGGCCCAGCCGTTCCTGAGATCTGGAAGAGGCATTTTGCACGTGCGCACGTGCAAACGGGGTCCAAACTGACTTTGCACGGCACCCTACTAACCGGTCCCCAACCGTGTACCAAATTTGAGCGCAATCGGTCCAGCCGTTCTCGAGATCTGGGAGCGCCCCCTGCACGTGCGCACGTGCAGTAGCACCTTAGCCGCAACACATGGGAATGCTTTGCCTGGTGGGTGCCTACCTGTATGCGAAATCGTTTTAGCGAAATCGCCCCAGTAATTAGGTACCGAGTTATTGAAATGGGAACAAATTTGGCACCTCTTCTTTTTGCATTTTGCACGTGCAATAGGGGTCACTCACATAGATCAAGAGTATCCGACCTTTGGTAGAAGGGATGCAGCTACCCTACAAAAAATACCGCAAGACAATCGCCCAAGCGGCTGCTGAGATATGCGCCCCTCAAAATCACTACTTTTTCAAAACAGCTTGAACAGTGAACACCCTTGACTTTTCACGTGGCACGTGCCACGACGGTCACTGAGATGTATCAAAAGTAGTCAATTACGGGGTAGTAGGGATGGGGCTACCCAACAAAAAAGACCGCAGGCCAATCGGTCCAGCGGTTGCTGAGATATAAGCCTCTCAAAAGCGTTACAGGCCGGGCCGGGCCGCTCATACGGATATTTTTCCGTGATATTGAAAAGACTTCGCTTCGCTCGCTGCGCTCGCTCGCTCGTAATCATCGTATTTCTTTCACCCAGACGCGTAGACTAAACTATGATTTGACCTTACATTTTATAAGTTGAACTTGCAGCTTTGACCTCAGGTCAAGGTCATGAGCTGAGTGTAAAAGGTCCTACTGCATGTAAATCGATCCGTATGTACTGATGAGATTAAAACATTCCAGGCGCCTTCATTGCTCTAGCAAGTCTCAATCAAAAGTGATTGTCGAAGAGCTGTTGGTGACCTTTTATGACCTAAGATGACCTTTTGAGTGGCCGCTGGCCATCAGTTGCACTTCCATCCATTGCATATGAATAGAGTTGTCGTGATTTCGAAAATATCTTGCGGTTATGCCCTGTATTGTCAAACCAGGAGACGTTTGTTATTTTACATTGCTTTATAATGGTGGGGTGACAACTGACAAGTCTGTCGGCACAAGTCCCAAGTTACGTATCAAGAAAATAAGAGATATACAAATTGTTTGAACGGATGTCCTCATACAATAAACTGAGCTGAGATTTAAAGTTTTAGGAGATAAGCTGTAGGAATGACTGGGTCGCAATTTTAGCAGGCGTGTTTATGACCTGGGTACCTACCAGCAGACGGTACCTTCCTACCTGACCTTAGGTGACCTGTGGTCAATAATTGTTTCAAACGATTTGCTGGCTCGTTTTTATGAGGAAGGCGCAGGAATATATCACCCAGTAATGATTAACTCTCCTGTTGCAGGCGTACCAGACCATGCAGGATCCCAAACGGAAAGAAGCAGCAGCTGGTGACCTTTTTTGGAAAGCAAAGGTCATGCACAAAACACTTACGGCCTGTGTTCAAGTCGCCTGTAATGCAGAAAGTGCTCGAGACCAACTTGCGTGGGCAGACAAAATGGGAAAGATAATGAATTCAATGATGGCCATATTCAGGATTATGGATGAATTAAAACAAAATCTATCGAAAGAAAGGTAAGCAGATTTACAGTGTCGCACACCTCTCTCAGCGCAAAAGTTGACTTATGCAATTCATTGAACGCCTAAAAAGTTGAAAACTCGTCGTCAAGTGTTCACACTAACGATCGCTTCTTATTTAATCCGTTCACGATGTAGATATGTTTGGCATTCAATTTTCCTTATCGTAATCGGTGAATTCGGCTGACATTATGTTGCATGTCCGTTAGACGTTACCTAAAGTTGGAATGAGTTGCTGGCGACTTACCAGCTGGCTGCCGACTGTTGCAGGGCTCTGACGAGGACGCTGACGTCGGTGATGCAGAAGCACGGCCACGGCGACGTGTTCGACGTCAAGGCCATGGAAGGCTGCGGCGACGAGGCGGACATTGCGCTGCTGCTGGCGCGCGCCAACATGGGCGCCCGCCGGCCGGCGCCCCCCGCTCTCAGCTCGCGGCTGGTGGCCGCTCTGCAGAGCCACCGGGGCGCCCTGCTGGCCGCCGGCGCCCCGCTGCTCGTGTGGGCGCTGTGGGCGGCTCTGGCACCCGAGCTGGGCGTCTGGGACGTGGCGCAGGCCGTGGGCCAGGCGCCCAGCGCCGTGCTGACGGCGCTCGGCCTGGCGCGCGAGGAGCCCGGCCTGCTGGAGACGGCGGAGCTGTGGCTGGCCAGCCTGGTGACGGGCCTCCTCTGCTGGCTGCCCGGCATCTGCAGCAGCGGCGAGCCCGTCTCGGCCGGATCGCTGTGGGCCGTCGCCAACAAGCTCAGCCCATTCTGACACGGAGAAAACGCACGTCGCTCTCCAAATTGACGAAGTCTTGTGTAGCTGATTATTTTTTGTCCGGTCGAATAAATTCAGAGTTAAATTGTATAGACTATCCTGATAATACATGTCTTTATTCCGTGTTTGAGTTTCAGTCACGCAATTATTTAACAGGACGACTTGCTTACCTAATATCTTTTTTTTTAATATTGCAGTGGTCGAAAAGCTAAAAATTCTTTTTATAACTGTACAAAGAAAATAACTCGTAATTACCATTCATCCGGATCCGCCTTTCAAAAAATCTGCCTTTCCAGTTTCTTCCTCCTCACATGCTTCTCTCGACTAAGCCTCATCGGTTGGGCTGATAAGTTATCTGGTCTCCAGGGTAACAGTCTGCACAGTAGACGCACAGGTCGATTATCGATATCATTGACCAATGAGCAGCGAACACTGTCTCTCGCCTCCGAGGAGTAGGTACACACCACACATAATGACGCAAAATTTCACCGCCAGCAATCAAAATCAACAAATTTTTCTCGTTGCTCAAAACGGCGCACTCTTGCCCATTGATCTGTGGCTCGCTTTGATTCGCTGGCGGTGCGCGTGTGATCCAACAATTCTCGTATCGACCGCTGTGGCTGGCGCGCTGCCAAGTGAGCCACCGTCGCTCCCCGCCCCTCCCCGTATGCCCCGCCCACCCAGGCCTCTCGTGCCGTAGCGGGGCGGCGCGCGGCGCGCACACGGCCTCTGGGGCGCGAGTGGGAAGCGTGTCGTCTACGACACCGTCTCGCCGAGTGTGTGTGTGTGGCTGTGTGTTGTGGGACGGCCCGTGGCGGTGAGAGTAGAAGCTGTATAGCGCCGGAACGCAGCTCGTCATGGATACATGTGCTCCGCGCTGTTTGACAAGAAATGCGGTCAACCGAACCAGATACATCGGCATTTTCACCACGGTAAGTAGGAAGTACATGTTAAATTTCCATGTCAGCTTTTGGGATACGCATGCCCCAAACAAATTTATAAATTTTCGGCAATTGTCTTTGGCGCTCCGGAGTAGGTATAGCATCTTAATCCGGTGCTGCGTTGAGCTGCACTAATCTCGTCTTGGTCTCCGGCCTCTGGGTCAAGGCCTACGCCGGTTATATAACTCGCATTTCTCTTGTTTGAACTGTGAGCGTGCCCAGGCACGTGGCCTGATGGGGAAAGCCTTGTGCTGCCGCGTTGTATAACAGGCTGCGTTTGCTCTGTAACCGAGTGGTTTGACCTCAACCTATCGTGATGATCGGAAGGATGGAACACCCGGAACACCCTATGATGATCCCAAATCGAAATCGAGCGAGTTAGCGATCTGAGGAAGTTAACTGTAAGTTAGTTTAGTTAACTTAAGTTAACTTAAGCTAGTGAACTATAATCGTAAGTTATAATCGTAACCTCTTCTGTCAGTATCTGTCAATGTCAAACCGTCAATTCTGAGCTGCTGATCGCTTGGTTGGCCGTTCCGATCTTATATGTGAGAAACATTATATTAGCATGCAATGGGATTTATGCTTGTAATAAGCTAATGTATAATGTACGATACCAATTTACAAACGATGAACTTCCCCGAAAGAAAAGGAGCTTGGCAATGCGGCTTTGTGTTTGAGTTATTTTATCCCATATGTAATTATCTAAGACATAGGGTAGACCCGGGAGGTATGGGCCCGTTTTGTGAAAATGCAATTTTCTTCCAGTGGGCAGTGGCTAGATGTGGTTTTTCACTGTGCTGTACGTGAAATTGCCTTTCGCCTGCAACGTGTGCCTGATAGGTATTAGGCATCTTGGATCAACGATTTTGTCTCGAAATAACTTTCAATAAATCGTGTGCTTTTTCGATCCATCAAAGTACACCGGGAGGTACTGGCCGGTGCCATGTTTCATATTCTTTTCTCGACATAAGAATAACACTCGTAGCTGGTATCTACCTTGATCTCTCTTAGAGCCCAGGAACCGCATAAGCGGCCAACAGCTTGCTTCATGGAGGTCACTTGGGCCCATATGTATTTTGGTACACTCAATCGTGCACCATGGAATAAGATAAATAACATTTTTCTGTTCGGATGAAATTTGAAGTTAAATTTTCGAACTTACGCGACAAAAATAAAATTTATCGACGGGGACATTCAATGAAAGCATCTTTTATTTATTTATGATCACCGGGGGTGGGTGGCCCGAACCTCCCGGTTATGACGCCATGATGTGCGTAGCATCTCAGCTTACCTATAATCTTGCAAGAAAACTTCATATTGTCTATCCAGTCTTAATTTGCATGCTTTAAACCTTATATTAGCGATGGTCTGACATCATTAAACGAGCCCATACCTCCAGGGGGCCCATATCCTCCCGTGTCTCCCCTACATATCGACACCTTTTTTTTAAACCCCACATCTGCTCTCCGGTGAATTTCCGGGAGGCACGAAAGATCTCCTTTTAAAAGTGTCCGATCGTCCGATCCTGATCAAATATGTGTGTTCGTAGGCCTGTTCTGGTATTGCTTTATCTGCCAAGACAGACAAACTTAAGAAAAAATCGAGTGATTGTAGGGGAGAGTGGGGTGTGTTGTATCAGTTTTTACTCCGAGACCCATAACCTCGTAACTATCCGTGATAAACTCATTATTTCCATACTATCCCCTTCCTTGATTCTTCTGCTTTTTTTGTGCAAAGTAACTTCTCCGCTACCTCTACCAGTTTTTCTTCTACGGTCTGCCGAATAGAACAATGTTTTTGATACAACCTGCCCCATGGCTTGGGTGAGTTGTATCACATGGTGGGGTAATTTGTATCACTATTTCACGTTTCAGGGAGTGTGCTTGCTACTGGTTTTGAACATAACAGCAACATTAAATGGGGTTAATACAATGTAGGGGAAGCCGGGGGAAGCCCGGGCGCGGGGGAAGCCCGGCCACCCCGTTTCCGGCTAAATTATTCACAATAAAATGCTCAACTGTTTGTCCTTTCAGCGTTGCAGCTAAGGTAACGCCAGCAAAAAAGTTAAGGCTGACAAAAGTTGCATATTGTTAAAGTTATAGCGCAAAAATGATATTTTAAGGGTTTTTAGCTAAAAAGTGAGATATGTTGCACTGTTAATGTTATACCATACAGTACTAATATTTATACGAATGTTATGTAAGGACCGTTTAAGTGTTTGTAGTGAGGGGTGACGAGGCAGGATGGCTTAAGTATGACATTTTTTCGAATATCGCTGTTCTAAAATAAAAATTAGCACATTGGGGTAACCCCGGGCGAGAGGCCAAGCTTACCCCCAACCGAGAGCAATGCCACTAAACCATGGTTTTCCATGAGATAATAGGTACTGAGCAGGTTTGGTTTACACCTAGATCAAAGATAAATTTCGAAAATAAACATGTTATCATAGACAAAGCCAGTCATGTCACTTAAGGTCAACTAGGGTCAAACTACGTTTTTGTAGATAACGCGACAGACAATGAAGCTAGAGCTTCAAAAATGGTGTCGTTGTGTTCTTCTTCATCAGCCGAGTCGAATGATATGCAATATGATGCATTAAGGTAAAAAGAAAAATAAATTTTAAGGAATTTTGAACCACACATTTTTTGTCAATTTTGCATCACGATTTTCATCGACCTGTACTGTATATGTAGTAGACGCTAGCTAAAATACCAGTAGTGACATAAACTCTAAGATGTCCAGAGCTAATCAGTAGGGTAGCCTGGGGCAAGACGCCCCAGATAATTTATTTTGCTACATAACTTATATCCCACATCACCTGGAAGGCCAAATTTGTGCTCAATGCGTTCTTTGGACATTTTACTTTAAATTCCACCCGTCAAATTCATTCACTTATGATCGAACTCCCAGCTAGGAAGTGATTTGTGAAGCAACTGCAAATGGGGCATTTTGCCCCAACCCCAGGGCAAAACGCCCCACGGCCTGGGGCAAGAAGCCCCATACTCTAGATTAAAGATTAAACATGCTAGTTGACTAAATCTTATATGAGAGGCCCGTTAGACCTTGGGAGGCACGGAACTGAAGTTAGCACCTTCCATCCTGTCAGGTGTTCAGCTATGACACTATTGTATGTACAGGTTTTTCGCCTGGCTCATAAGGCCAAATAATAAATTATTGCAATGCAAATGTTAACAAAATACTTCCTTTGCCATTAATTTGCTGAGAAAAGCACATAAAATTGCATAGAAACTTACTGTTCGCCAGTTACCGAACATTAGGAAGTGGGTATTCGGAACAACACATGAGGTAAAACGCCCCATGGGGCTTTTTGCCCCGCGACCTACTGGGGCGTTTTACCCCATCACGTAGTTCGGTCAAAGAACAACGCCTTGCACTCCAGCAAAAGATAATCTAAAACGTACCAACCCATTATTATAAGCGTTAGACACTACTTGTTCAAAATACATAAAAGTCGGTAACCTGATGTGGACAATAAAAGAACGCCATGATGCATAATCTGACTGCAAAACATAAAAATCACTCCAAAAACAAATTTTTGGCTATATCTCCCTAAAGAGTTATCACAATTTCTTTCCAGTTTGCTCATATAATGATCATATAGTGCACGTTTTATAGAAGAGAGGATGTTTCCCCAGAACCTCGCCAGTTCCGAGAAACATCGGTGAGGCGTTTTACCTCGGCGGGGCGACTTGCCCCGGTCTACCCTACCTTAATATTTCACTTTCCGTTAATATTTGGAAAACACATAATGGTTTCATCAACTCGTTGTAAAGCGCTGGGGAGGTGGCCGGCGTTACCCCTATGCCGGGCTTACCCCAGAAAAATCAACACTTTTTTAAAACTCGATTTTCTCAACCTTATACTTATTCCACGAAACCGAATTTTTGGGAAAACACGGCCAATGAACTTAGCTAGCTAGCAGGATATCAACATTTTATACAGCACGTATGGTATGTAATAAAAATGAAAAAGAGCTTACTATGCCGGGCTTCCCCCGGCTTCCCCTATAGGTATGCTCAAAGGCTTCACTTTATTAGACCAAACTTAGGTCAATGCAATCCGAACGAAACATCAACAGACTAGACGCAAAAGTGGCCCGTTAAGAGCAAAGAAGCCAACACATTGTGCCGAAATGGAACGAGCATTGACTAGCTACCTACAAACGCGAGCCAGGGCTTAGCTTTCGCGATCAAAAGCAACATACCCATACATACATACATACATATATGTTACAACATACCCCACCCGGCTCTGATACAACATGTACCTAGCCGCCATCTTGGAAAAAACATCCTCGTGCTCAAAAAACAGCGGACAGCTGGAGAAATCCGTTTTCACTCACGCAGCCTTAGAACCTATTAGGGGAGAGCGGGGAGAGTTGTATCATGTCCAAGTTGTATCAGGGCGAATTGTGCCAAACTTATCCAATGGATGGCGCTCGCGACACGACCAGCCGACGAGGTTTTCCGGGCGCCATCTTTCCCTGTTCTGTCTTGTGGCTGAGTGGACGCGTCTCGAGGTGAGAGCCGATTTTATGTTTTTTTAATGTCATTCTAAAAAAATAAGTTGCAAGAAAATGTGTGTTTTGGGCATTTAGATGTGCACGAATTTGAAAGATCTTCGTAGCGGTGTTGAGGGTAGGGGAGAGTGGGGTGGGTTGTATCAGTTTTTACTCCGAGACCCATAACCTCGTAACTATCCGTAATAAACTCATTATTTCCATACTATCTCCTTCCTTGATTCTTCTGCTTTTTTGTGTGAAGTAACTTTTCCGCTACCTCTACCAGTTTTTCTTTTACGGTCTGCCGAATAGAACAATGTTTTTGATACAACTTGCCCCATGGCCTGGGTGAGTTGTATCACATGGTGGGGTAATTTGTATCACTATTTCACGTTTCAGGGAGTGTGCTTGCTACTGGTTTTGAACATAACAACAGCATTAAATGGGGTTAATACAATGTATATGCTCAAAGGCTTCACTTTTATTAGACCAAACTTAAGTCAATCCGAACGAAACATCGAAACGAACGAAACATCAACAGACTAGACGCAAAAGTGGCCCGTTAAGAGCAAAGAAGCCAACACATTGTGCCGAAATGGAACGAGTATTGACTAGCTACCTACAAACGCGAGCCAGGGCTTAGCTTTCGCGATCAAAAGCAACATACCCATGCATACATACATACATACATGTTACAACATACCCCACCCGGCTCTGATACAACATGTACCTCGCCGCCATCTTGGAAAAAAACATCCTCGTGCTCAAAAACAGCGGACAGCTGGAGAAATCCATTTTCACTCACGCAGCCTTAGAACCTACCCTCACCACCGCTACGGAGATCTTTCAAATTCGTGCATATCTAAATGCCCAAAACACACATTTTCTTGCAACTTATTTTTTTAGAATGACATTAAAAAAACATAAAATCGGCTCTCACCTCGAGACGCGTCCACCCAGCCACACGACAGAACAGGGAAAGATGGCGCCCGGAAAACCTCGTCGGCTGGTCGTATCACGAGCGCCATCCATTGGATAAGTTTGACACAATTAGCCCTGATATAACTTGGACATGATACAACTCTCCCCGCTCTCCCCTATTTGTGTTAGGTGCATTTACTTACTTTCAGATGTTTTCAATGTAGAATCAGCAACAATAACAGGTATACTATAATAAGAGGTAATAAGCAAACAACATTTAAATCATGGTTTTACTATTAAACCAGTAAAACGCCTTTTGGGCGAAGAACGAGCGAGCGAGATAGTGGGCCCTGCACGTGCGCAAGGGCGAGAGGGTACTTCCAACGGGCTTGTGCAAAGCACCCTTCTAACCGGTCGCTAGCGGTGTGCCAAATTTGAACGCAATCGGCCCAGCCGTTCCTGAGATCTGGAAGCGGCATTCTGCACGTGCGCACGTGCAAGCGGGGTCCAAACTGACTTTTGCACGGCACCCTACTAACTGGTCCCCAACCGTGTACCAAATTTGAGCGCAATCGGCCCAGCCGTTCTCGAGATCTGGGAGCGCCCCCTGCACGTGCGCACGTGCTGTAGCACCCCAACCTTACCACATGCAGATGAATTATCTGATGGAGACCTAACTGTGTACCGAGTTTCAATTCAATCGGCCCAACCGTTGTGCCGTTATTGAGGTTGCAATTTTGGGGGTTCTTAAAAAATGTCCAACTTTACCACGCGCCACGTGCGGTGGTTGGCAAGAACGCATGGTGGCCATCACACCACAGAACTTTTACGTCCAAGTGACATTCAGTAAAGAAGACCGCTTGTCAATCGGATGTCCCGTTCCTAAGATATTAGCTTTTGAAGAGCGTCCCCCGCTCATACTCAGGATTTTCCCTTATATTCAGTATGAACTCGCTCGCTCGCTGCGCTCGCTCGCTCGTAATGATATATTTACGACGCGTTATTATTATGTAACCTACACATTATGATATTAGGTATTATTATTACGCTTTATTATTACGCCTTTCGCTTTATTTTGTATAGGTATTACACGCTTCACTACCTATTACACGATATTACCCTGAATATCGTGCTATTTCTCTCCAAATAAATTTGTCTTATGTTAAACGCTATCTACATATGATCATAGGTATCATCTACATATGTACATATGATCTACCGCTGTTTTAGATGATATGTATTATAAGTTAAGATTTTAGTCATTCATCAAATGTCTTATTTTCCTGATTTAGCATTTATGCTTCACTGCTAAATAATGGCACCGTTTCTATAGACCATTAACAAATTATTTAGCGGTTGCTACTGAGTTGGAAACTATTCAAAGTGCATCGTAGACGGTAGAGTACCTATATTGAAAATTGTGAAAATGTCTTAGATGCGGGACAATATACGTAATGCGTTATATAATCGCGAAATTTGACCGCTGAACTACCCGTTCGGTTTGTGATCTCGCATGATCTGTCGCTAAACATTGATAAAAAATTAATTATCGTTAGTGTGCTATGGTAAAAAAGTAAAAACTAAAACGTTCGTAAATGCACAAATCTTTTCGACGTCTCGCCGAGAGATACCCAAACAGCTGTTGCGTCCGTCTCTGTGCGTTGTATCTCACCATTCCGTCTGTGTCTCCGTCCTCAGGTGGCCGCCACCGTCTCCGTGTCTCTGCTGTCATGGACGGTGGCGACCGGCTCCAGCGACCAGGAGCGCCCCGACGCCCACCCCCTGGAGAAGGCGGCGCGGGAGGGTGAGGGTTTTATTTTGTTGGCGAAATAATAATCTATATTTAGTTATGTGTCGGTCGGAAAATGTATTGGTATAATTGGCGAACTAAGTTAAAACTGGCGAAACAATAAAAAATGTTATAACCAGTCCTCTAATTTACACATCAACCGAGGTCCGAAACATATTGCAACGCTGGGCTTCGAATGAATGTACTAGATAGGTCGTGTCTTAGCAATAGTTCAATGTGCAATACAAATTACAATGGTCTTATCCCGCACCGAAGCCATGAGTGCCTTACCGGCCTTACCTAAAATTGACCCACGCCACGCATGCACTGATCGAATATTGCCGCGTAACGAGTAATATGTATGGGGGTAACTAATGTGCTAGACGGCTACTGGTACTTTAGTATAATGGTGTACACTTCTTGAATATTAAATTATGTTACGAAGCGATTAAAATATGCTTACACGATTCACGAATGTGACTATATAAGCTCGTTTCACCATACACGTTTTTATTTATCGGTACGTTTCACCATATGGTTGATGTACAAGTATGTAGTGCAAGATGTCAATTATAGCTAATGTATGAAAATATATATTTTCAGAACAGCGAATCATCGGAATTATTGCTCTGGTAGTAAACATCGGATGGCTTGTGGTCGCCATCTTACTTGTTACGGCCGTTAGAAAGGTGAGTATAGTGAGTACCTGACACCTGCACACCTTGTCTGGAAATGCATGTCGTCATACCAAACAGTAACGTTAGACCTAATAATGTTGGTCATAGATTTTGAAGTTCCATGCAGCAAACCATTTCACGTTTCAGTTTGTGCCGGGACACTCAAGACGAGGTCTTGTGAAACTTGAGCATTTGCACCTGTCCGGGGATATTTGTATGTTATACATGACAGATCTAGGTATATATATATATATATATATATATATATATATATATATATATATATATATATATATAGCGACAATATTTTAGTCCGGGAATTTCTTTAAGGATATACGGCTGACAAACAAATTTACCATCGGGTAGTACCAACCCTGTCACTAAGACCTGACTATACTCCCCTCCCCCTGCCCCTGCCGCAGCGGTGGCCTGGTCTGGCTGTCCCCCCCCCCCTCCATGACTGCCCCTCCCCCTGTCGCAGCGGTGGCCCGGTCTGGCGGTGCCGTTTCTGGTCTGGACAGCTCTGTACGGGCCGTTCTGTCTGGCCGTCATTGTGGTCTCCCTGCGCCGGATCGTGCTGCTCTCCGGCGCCGGCGTGGGACAGAGCCTGCTGACCCCGCTGATCGGCTCGGTGGTCATGTGCCTCCTGGCACCGGCCGCCTACTCAGTGCTGGCGGTGATTGTCGCCGCGGGACGGCGACAGATGATGGAGAACGCAGAGACAAGAACGCCATCGAAGACTTGAGCTCAGAAACTTTGTCGCTTGTGAATAAGCTATTTTTGTCTGCGTCATAGCTTAAGAGCATTTCGAATTTAGTGTCATGGAAAGCGTGGATCTAGTTATGCTCCAGTCGATTTATTATCATGCCTGTCATCTAATTATACATATCTTTAATAGGTATGTAGGAGTTCCATACATCCGCTAGCATAGTCAGAATATGACATTAGCCCCCCTCAGATATTATACGCTGCCGCGTAATGTGTTGACATGGATGAGATAATACGCGTCGAGTAGTAGGTACACATCAAGCACCTATCCACAAGTTCATTCATGGAAGGTGCTAATGTGACCATGGCCAGGCTTGGGAACCGCGCGGTTTAAACGCCGACTGAAATAAACGAGCTATTGCCAAGACACTTTTAAGTTTTATCGTATATCAGATTATGTTATCAGATTATCTCCAAAGCGAGTAACTTGTATAAGAGCTCATCTGTGCAAATGAGGGTCAAGCTATAATAGCAACTGCCCTCTGCAGGTTACTTGGACCGCAGCCCGGACGGGAAAATACGGCCCGTGGAAGAGGATGATCTCAAAAGACCGGGTGCGCCGCAGCGGCCGAGTCCGTCCCGTTGGAAAAGACGTGCCGCAATGGTGAGCGGACAGGCTGCCCAGGTGCTCAAACGGTCACCACTCGTCTCCGGGTGGAATACCGACCTCCTAGCCTTGCCTAACTCTAATGGCACTGCCTACACTGTCCACTGAGATAAAAATTTACTCTAGGCTCTCGGAATTCTCTGAAACTCGGAAACTCCCACTTAATAACTCTTTGAAACTCCCTCAAATGTCGGTAAGCCTAGCGTAGACCAAGAGTTTTCCGGTGGAGCTGCCAATTCGGCTGCGTCCGGGGATGGAGTTTACCGAGTATAACGCGCGGAGTGTCAGCCAGCCCTCACCAGCTGCCGCGATCCATGATCGGCAGTAGCGGCGGAACATCCTCTGCCGACTTTAGGTCGGCAAGTCGGGGCACTGCCGACTTTAGGTCCCATTCTTTCCATGCAACGCCCATAGGGCTAATGTTAAAATGCCAAAATCAAAAGGGGGCACGGTGCCCCGGTGCCCTCCCCGTTCCGCCGCCTATGATGATCGGTTGACTGACATTCGTCGTTATGGAACGGAATTGGAAAAGTATGATCATGAATGAAATCTGAATGAGGATGATATAGATTCCGCGAGGATAAAAAGACGAATGCGAGCCCAGACGGCTGCCGAGTGCCGATCCTCTAGAGGCCCCAAGACCTTTTGCTTTCCTCTTTTTGTTGCTAAAGCAAACTTTTGTCGCTAACGTAAACTGCTTCGTTTTCTTTCTTTGTATTTATATACTAATAGTCAGGGGCGCGGGAACTACTTTCTGACTGGGGGGCACACCATAATAGAGATCAACCTAGGGTACCCACAAATCTAGTTTTCTCACCGGTTTTAGGCCACTTATTTTTCACTCCTCGGCTTTTTCAACAAAAAAGAAAACATCTGCCAAAAAAGTGTGGTATTCCGTCTCAAAGCTGTGGGGGCACCGCCCCCACGGCCCAAGAGTTGGGGGGGCAAGCTGCCCCCACTGCCCCCCGGCTCCCGCGCCTATGCTAATAGTCACCGCATTTCTTTGCTATGAAAACGATTGAAATCTGAGGAGCTTTTGGAACAAAGATAATTAGAACAAGTACACGACCCGCAGCGTCCAAGACCATCTTTCTGACACCGCCTATGATAATATCCGATCCGCTTCATATTCGGAATAGAGCATATCTATGGAAGAGAAGCATTGACCCCAAAAGGGGACCGAAACAGAAAAAGAATGCATCCAATGCATCATTTTATCTTCATGAGCTAAGAGCTAATATGAAACCTTGATTAGCCTTATTGCAACGCTTCACCTCGTTCTGATTACGTATATCGGGATACTGCATTTAGTGGGTTAAATTTCTTAGTTTTGCAGTGATTTGGACGAGGATTAAGATTAGACATTCAAAACTATGAATTTTTTTCTTGCTTCTTTCAGCAAGTATTTTATCTTTGTGTTAAATTTACAATTCAAAGCAGATATTGCTCAATATTTGATCAAATCTGATGATGTCATCAAACCTTTCATGACCAATTATTGTGATGTTAAATTTTCACTTCGTCTGTAAGCGGCAGATGCTGCGCGCCGCTATGGCGGTCTCACTGCTGAAAAATTCATCTGGACTATTAGGTGGTAAGTGACAGATGTTCTTTTTCAATATAAATAAATAACAAAATATTGATTATTTAACTGAGTAATATTCGTGCATGAAACTCATCGATTTTGTCGGTATTTTGTGCTTATGTTCTGCGTCACTTTCGTCTTTTTCGTATGTTGACGTAGATCGTCGAAGGTTACAGGCTATTTCTCTACATTTAAGCACCACCTGCATCTCCTATCCTCAATTTAGATCTAAATGCTCAATTCTTAAGTCAAAAAGACGTCCAACATCAATTAAGGTTATGGGGTTTGCCTATATTTCCTGGGTGAAGTGAATGGAAGGGTTTATGGTTTCCGAACTAAATGAATTGAAATAAGGAAGAAAAATATGCAAATATTTAAATTTGACCACATCTCTTTTGTTGATGCTTAATTGATAATATATTTTCTAAATTAAGATAAAGATCAGATTGGTGTACTAGGCAGTAGGTATCCACATTCCACAATGTGACTGGTGGTGTTCGTAAGTCACAAGTATTGTGGTATGTGCTATGTTGGTTTCATGAGTGAAAAGGTTTTTTTGTAGTGTAGCCATTCAGATGCTGTTTCCTTTCAGCATGGCAGGTGAAATAGTTGTTACTCTCACTCATCTGTTAGGGCTTCATTATTCTAAACAGTGGGTAAAGGCGATTTAAGTGTCAGTCAGTGATTAAGGTGAAATTCAAGCACTTCACTTTATCAATGTTAAAAGGTGTTCATTTGCTCAGTTCATTTGCTAACATCTATCAATAGAAGTAGGTATATGGGACACTGTTAAAGAGCACCAAGTGTGCCATTGGAACAATGACTGCATTGAGATGGGTAGATCACAAAAAATGATAGATGCTTCATTTTGTATGCATACAGTATTGCTAGACATAAGGTAGAAAGCAATCCATATGCAACCTATGAACTATCCCCATGCTACTTTGCATTTGTCCTAAAATTCACATGTGTAAGTCGTAATGACCTGGGATCTATTGGATCAATACCTGTAACATGTATGATGTAACCTTGATGTATCAACTACTGTGATAAAGTCATGCTTTTACACGAAAACATTTAAATAAATAGGTAAATGATAGATTGATAGGATAATCATCATATTCATATACTTTTCAAAAGAACTTAAACAGTTTTTCCTGCTATGCTCAATTAATTAGCTCACTGAAGCTCATGTGTAGTTCAATACTGCCACAAACTTGATGTGTAGGTGTATGCAATGTAGGTAGACAATCAACAGAACGTCATGGCACGCTTAATGCTCACAGTTTTGTTGTTCATTGGTTGTATGAGCTATACAGAGTTCATTCATATTGCCCTTATTTCAAGATATGTAGGCTACAATATAAATGTAGTTAGGTGTCCTATGTTTGCTGATTTGTTAGTGCAATGAGCAACCTTCTCCTAGAATAACCACGCTCCTCGGTCGCTGTGCGACAGTGAGCCGCGGTGCGCTCTCGGCGGCTGTGCGGCCCGCCTCCACGGGCGGAGTCAATGTGGCGCAGGCCGGCGAGGTGGAGGTGCTGCCCTCCACGCGGCTGACAGACCTGCCGCGCGGCCGCGGCGGACGCTCCAGCTTCTCGGGCCAGGTGGTGACCGTGTTCGGCGGCACCGGCTTCCTCGGACGCTATGTCGTCAACCGGCTCGGCAAGACCGGCTCCCAGGTCAGCGCGGCCACCGGTGGAGCGATCAGGGAGGGATGCTATGGAAGAAGGGGGACGGGGTTAGTTTTTTTTTGGGGGGGGGGGGGATTTGAACTTCATGTAAGTCGTAGTAGAACAACAGGACTTAACGACTTAACTTGTTCCTTGCTTCAAATATCTGTGTTGATACTTTCAGCATGGTATTATCTCAGGCCACCAATTTCGATTGTTGATATTGGCGACCGAGCTGCGCGCCTTTACTAATGCCTAGTAAGCTACCTCTACGACTGTTATGCGTCTGAGCCCTTGACCGCGCTGCCCCCGTCAGATCGTGGCCACCTACCGGGGCGACGACTACGATGTGCGCCACCTGAAGCTGGCTGGCGACCTGGGCCAGGTGGTGTTCTGCCACTATAGTCTCAAGGACATGGACTCGATCCGCAAGGCCGTCCGACACTCCAACATCGTCATCAACCTGGTCGGGCGCGACTTCAACACCTGGAACTTCAAGGTGGGCAAGGGAGTATAGGGGAGAGCATGCCAAGCTCCAGTTAGCCCGGTATATGGTGCGGCCTCTTCGGCGGCAGCGACGTGTCGTGTTGTTCAGTTCCACATGGGAGGTTCCAAAATATTGAATTACCCGCGGATACAGCATACTGCATAGGCGCACGAAATGTAGGTTTGTTCAAATTCCATATCAGAACACCGTTTCCTTCACTTCTTTTATTTTACCATTTAGAGCTGTACGCTGTGTAATGCACGCCCACCATGACCACTCCAACACCTCAAAACCTTCCCCATCAGTTCGACGACGTCAACAACGTCGGTGCACGCGCCATCGCGCGGGCGTGTCGCGAGGCCGGCGTCAAGACGCTGGTGCACTTCTCGGCGCTGAACGCCGCCGAGAACCCCGAGGGCCACGTGCTGAAGGGCGGCTCGCAGTTCCTGAAGAGCAAGTGGCGCGGCGAGATGGCCGTGCGGGAGGAGTTCCCCGACGCGGTGGTGTTCCGGCCGGCCGATATGTTTGGTCAGGAGGACCGCTTCACTAGGTGGGTGGGGAAAGGGAGGGTCTGGCGTGGGTTTGTGTGTGTGTGTGGGGGGGGGGGGGGCAGATTGGAGCATGGAGCAAGTGTAAGAATAAGGATAGGGCGGGGAGAGAGGGGGGAGTTGGCAGAGAGTTGCGGGTTGCGAAGCCGCTGCCAGCTGGTCAGCTTATTTGACAGGACGTGTTCGTTCCCGACTGAAGTAGCTCACGCTCGCTTTGGACTAGGGGATGGAACCGTACGTCGACCACCGCGTAGTCGTCTGCCCAGCCCCTGACGTGCGCCCATGCCCCGCTGCAGGTACTTTGTTAGCCTGACCCGGCACCAGGGTAAGTGGATGCCGCTCTACCGGAAGGGCGAGCACACCATCAAGCAGCCCGTGTTCGTGGGAGACGTGGCGCGCGCCGTGGAGAAGGCCATCCGCAGCCCCGACTCGGCCGGGGAGACCTACGAGGCGCTCGGGTGAGTCGGTCTAACGGGTGACAGGGGGCTGTGAGAGTTGGGGGGGGGGGGGAGCGCTCTGTCGTTTTTGTGGGGGGGGGGGGAGTGAGTGACCTGTAATCTTACGCAGTCGTCTGTTTGCGGAATCCTCAGACACGCGATAGAACTCGACGAACCTTGCTTCTTACGTAAGTCTGGACTTTCTTACTTAGCGCCGAGCAAGTCAGAGACTATATGACCAATGGTCACTGGATGTTCTAAACTTTAGGCAAGAAATTATGTAATCACTGCAAATGACAATGGTAAATTAGGCCAATAACCCTCCCTATCCTCAACAGCTCACCCTTAGTGAGACTACCTACCTATTGAACGTTTAACCCCCCGCAGTCCGCGCCGGTACCAGCTCAGCGAGCTGGTCGACTGGTTCCACCGCGTCATTCGCAAGAAGAGCGACTGGGGCTACATGCGCTACGACATGAAGTGGGACCCGTTCCTGATGCTGCGCGCGCGCGCCAACGAGATGATCTGCCCCAGCTGGCCGATCGGCACCTTCGTGCCGGATAAGGTGGAACGGGTGAGTACCAGACGGAGGGGTGGAGTGGCGGGCAGTGTATCGTAGGGTGGCGGGTCCCGACGGGCATATGCGGCCTGAATGGATGGACCATGGTTGCTGCAGAAGCCTATTAGCTGCATGACTCAGTTGATGCGAGATTATGCCGGTGTGTGGTGATAAAGGGCACGCTGTTTTTATCATCCGTCATTCCGAAATGACCTACTATGCAGTGCGTGCTGCTTTAACCCTATTAGTGGCAGGCTCCTGGCTACCCCCTATTAGTGGCAGGGGGGGGGGGGGGGCTGTTTACGACCCCCCCTTGATATCTCGAGATCTAGCGGGCCGATTTTCAAAATTCAAACGGCATTCGATTTCGCTCAACGTGATCTACATTTCTAAAAAATAAAAATTAAAAAATTTCAATAGGGGGGGTAGAGGGGGGTAAAAACGGGCAAATTGCAGATACATTTTAGACTGTTTATCACGGCCAGGTTTCTGAACCAATCTTAACGCAACTTTTGCCGATCGATAGAGAATGAACCAGGAATTCACATGGATCCTAAAAATATGCATTTTCAAAAATCATAGGCGGATACAGATCATTGAGATTGGGGGTACACAAAAAGTATAGTAAATAAGGTTTTTGTTGGTACTATTTCTAAAAAGGGTGGTAATGGTCTTGTTATGTTATAATTTTCTTATGAGAGAACGACTAAAATTGTATTGGTAATGCATAGGCGGTGTCAGGGCACCTATGTTGGGAGGTAAAACATAACCCCCCTTTTTGGACGCCTGGATCCGCCTATTATAGCAAAAACGTGTCAAAAGAGGATGCACAATAACTGTATATGTTATCACATGATACCTTTTATTCACTGTTCGTAAAACTGGTGCAGCATCGTGATCTTCGCCCAAATGACTCGCTTCACGAATAGGACCCCCCAATTCCCAGTGCTCTGGAGCCGCCCCTGGTAAAGTTATGAACTTGAAATTTTCAGGGAATGTGCCCAATTTAGTTTTAGGAAAAGTCAGAAAATTTCAGCATCGTAGCTTCAGCGGTTTCGGAGATATTCCCGAAAAACCTGAGGGGTGGATAAAAACAACCCCCCCCTGCCACTAATAGGGTTAAGGCCCACGGCATTCTTAGTGAATGTTCAGAGGGTGCTGAAATCCCATCCACTGTCATCAGTCACCAACGTCGGTGACACATTCCTCCCTCGCTCAGTCTCGCCGGTACCACAGCCAACCGCCCCGTCCGCCGCGCTCCCTGTTCATCCCCTCCCCACTCCCACAGGAATGTGTGACTGACCAGCCGACCGGGGCGCCCACCCTCTCGGATCTCGGCGTGCCGCTCACCACCATGGAGGAGCGCATCATGTGGGAGCTGAAGCCGTTCAAGGCGGGCGCCTACTACGAGGAGCAGCTGGACGAGTTTGAGAAGCCGGCGCCGCCCCGCGTCGCCGTGTGATAGTGTCTCAGAGTGTCTGAGTGAACTGCCGGGGTTCGGGTGACAGCGCCGGGCGGAACCGAGACCCGACCGGGTAGAATGTGATGAGATAATGTGAATATATTGTAAATAGGACGATGATGGGTTTGGTGAGGGAGGAGTTCGTGGGAGTGGCGACGAAAGCAACAGGAACCAGCGGTTATTGGAGTGGGAGCCAAGGGCCTTGAATGCGATTTTTTGCCTATGCACTCGCTTACGTGCCGTAAAATATGCACGACGAACTGCACAACCTGACGATTCGGCCGACTGATAATGCGAACTCTCCGTGTCGGTCATATCCAACGCCGTTTATTGGCGCATTTTGTCACAATAACAGCACCCATTGCTGGTACGGGGGCGCACTCTTACAAGAGAAGCCACCCACCAAATAACATACAAAGGCAGATGAAATGATCACATGGCGCATATCCATCATACAACACTGACGGACCTCTGTCACACACAAACGCGTGACGTAGATGTGATGTGAATGAAAACAACATGAAAGCAGTGATGCGGACTGGAGCTCACGTCTTTCTTTTCTTGGAATCTGGCTCGTCCGAGTTTTCCACGGGTTGAAAAATCTGCTTTGGCTGCGTCCTGTCAACACAGAACAATTGGTAAATAGCACGAATCGACACCAAACACAACAAATCCTGAAACGGCGGTATCGACCTGCAGAATATGGTCCTCGCTATGCTTCCCTCCGCATATCTTACTGCCACACCACAGCGTTATAGAAACACTGACGACGGAAAGCGCAGACCGAATTCGCGGCAGGCTGAGTGATTCGAAGTCATCTGCCGCCGCCGTCTATCGATTCGTAGCCACTTCTATCCAAAGCCAAATACGTCTCTCATCCGCCTAATTAGTGCGCACACACACCCTTCCATTCCATCCCTTCCATTCCATTCCAACCTTTCCTTCCATTGACTCACTTGGCGTACGCAGGGGTCACCCAGTAGGGGTTCTCGGCCGCCTCCTTGGCGTGTTTCAGCAGCGCCTCGCGCGGGTCGCCCTCCTCCCGTTTCTTGGCCTCCACTCCGAGCGTACGCATAATATAGGAGGCCATCGTGGAGCCGCCAACGGCCACCCGACCGCCCGTGCCTGGCGGCGAGAGATGAACGGTTAGGGTTGGGCACAAATAGAACCATTGTTTGTATATCCATTACTGTACGATGTCGAAGAAATAGTCAAAACAAACCTCAAAGGAAAATGATAGATCGGGCATTAAGAAGTATGTCAATTTTAAATTCTTTTCACGCCAAAAGGGAGGAGAACGAGCAAGCTGAGTGTAAGTTTGTGGGCACACGCAGTTAAAGCACTCAGAAGACAAGCACAGCGTCATCCGCTGTACTGACCTGACTTTCCCTGCGGCAGATCGGGCCGGCGCGACTTCTTGGGGTCCTGTCGCGCCTTCTCGGCCTGTTTGTGTGTGGATCGCGCCCTCGGCTCGCGGAACATGGGCAGCGCGTGCGGCGTGATCACCTGGGTGTTCATCACCACGTCCATCTGTGAACAGCGGGGGTTACAGTTACCATGGTAACGGTCGCAATTCGACGTAGATAGGTACAGCGAACTCCAAATTAAGGTTATTATTTATCACCAAAAGCAGCCTTCAACAGGAACCAATGACAACAGGAACCAATGAGGAACCAACAGGAACCAATGACAACCCAAGTCCACCCCTCCTAGTCTCCCACCGTACCTGTTTGGATTTGCTCTTCTTCTTGCCTGCACAGAGCAGGGCGCCCCGGTGCGACTTGTCCGGGTCGTAGAGCACCTTACACACACCGCTGCCGCAGCCCAGCAGCAGCTGGTTGATCCGCGGGTGCCACACCGCGCGGATCACGTGCTGAGGGGGGAGGTAAGGCGTCAACACATTATTCATGGTGTTCGCAATAGTCTAAAGTGGGGCGAAAACGAAAGAGCGACCTAACTCTTGAGACATCAAGAAGTGTCTTGTCATGTGAGCTGCAGAAGATCCTTGCAACATTTTAAATGCCACATTTACCCGGTAAAAAAACTAAATCATAAAATATTGAGCCTCGATGCGGTCAATTACCTTTAGTCGGATTATCAACTTTACAAGTTTCATTTACTCTTCATATGCACATCAATCCTAAAACATCGGTTGAAATAAGTCACCCCAAGTCGTGCGCCCCGAACTCACGCCCTCCGCGACCGGCAGCTGGGCGACCTTCTCGAAGGTGCTCCTCAGGAAGAAGTGCAGCTGCCCGAGGGTCTCCCCGCGCTCCAGGGAGGTGCCCGTCACCACCAGCTGGTCGTTCGGACTGAACAAACAGTCGGTCCTGCGGCAGACAGCGCAGGAAGCTTATCAGTATGTGGCAAAGAACGGGATAGTCTAAACTGAGCATGCAAACTGAACTAAGCATCAGTGTGTAATGAGAAATATTAATCCTTCCTCCAAACAAAAATAGTACGTTTGCAGCGCCGACACAACGCAAACTACGTTTAAAATAGTTACATAAAACGCTTAATAGCAGAATGACTAGCACTCTTAACAACAAATACGCCATACGCCAGCCTATCGCAATCATGAAACTGCCTGTTCTGCCGTCGGGAGGAAAAAAGCCGTATCTGGGGCACTTTTTCGAATTGAAAATTGTTCAGGAGAGGCAAAAACGCGTTTTTTGTTATAAAATTCGTTAACTTTGCTCAATAACGAAACAAAACATACTGCAGTGATCGGAAAGAAATTTTACATCCAATGAAAGTGGTTATAAAAGGGAAATTATTTTAACCTAAAAACAAAAGGCGAAAAACTTTTTTGCTTCCAATTCAACCCCGAGTTTGCGGAATCTTTCTTTCACGAAAAAAGCCGTATCGTGGAAGAAAGCCGCATCGTACGCGACACCTGAGCAATACTGTCATGCAAAAAGCCGTACCTATGTCTGATACATTGGTTAACCGATCGGGAATAAAGCCGTATCGCCATTTTTGTTTAATCATATTGTCGTCAAAAAGCAGCATCATCGGTGCATTTGTATTGACAGCGTATTGGTTCATAAAAGTACTAAACCAGTATAACGCCTTTTGGGGCGACTAACGGAGCGAGCGAGAGGGTGGGCCTTGCACGTGCGAAATTGCGAGGGGGGTACCTCCGACTGACTTGTGCATGGCATCCTACTAACCGGTCTCTAGCGATGTGCCAAATTTGGGCACAATCGGCCCAGCCGTTCTCGAGATCTGGAAGCGGCACCCTGCACGTGCGCACGTGCAAAATGGGTCCCAACTGACTTGTGCACGGCACCCTACTAACCGGTCCCTAACTGTGTACCAAATTTGAGGGTAATTGGTCCAGCCGTTCTCGAGATCTGGAAACGACCCCTGCACGTGCGCACGTGCAGCAGCGCCCCAACTCTAGCACATGGATATGCAGTGCCTAGTGGGTGCCTACCTACATGCCAACTTTCAGCGCAATCGGCCTAGTAGTTACCGAGATATTGCAACAATTACAAAACGGACACCTCTTCGTTTTGAACGTGGCACGTGCATAAGGGGTCACCCACATGCATCAGGAATAGTCCAATACTTGGTAGAAGGAATGAAGCTACCCTACAAAAATTACCGTGTGTAAATCGGTCAAGTGGCTGCTGAGATATAAGCCTCGCAAAAGCGTGACCACGGCCGGCCGGCCGGCCGGCAGGCCGGCAGGCCGCTCATACTCAGAAATTTCCGTTAATCTAAATTTCCGTTAAATCTAAGGAAAGACTACGCTCGCTTCGCTCGCTCCGTAATCAGTTCCGCTACTAGTTCCGTTCCACTGCTTCAGCTCTTAAGTATGGATACGTATTTAATTGAACGTTCGATACAAAAACAAACATGATACCCATTTTAAACTACATCATCCATGCATAATCGCATTATTGTCGTAACTTTAGGCTCTTGGATTCTGATTGCGCAGGGTGCCATCAAAAGACAGCTTGACCAACCGACCAGAGACGTAGCCAAGGGGGGGGGGGCACAGGGGCCATGCCCCCCTCTAAAGGCGAAAAATAAAATAAAACTTAAGAAAAAATAACCACAGCTGCACCACACCCCAAGAGATAGTGGGCCAAATCCGAGGAGTTTTCCTTTTCTGGAGGGGCACGACACTAGGCCGCGACCTGTGGCCCCTCCCTGAGCAAAATCCTGGCTACGTGCCTGCAACCGACAAGGGGAATCACGAATGCTGTCTTTGTACGGTGCTTCAATTTTCGATTACACCGGACTCCAGAGTTAATTCTGAGCCACCGATATATTCGGAGAGATGAGTGTGCCGGTCTGCCGCTGCGCCGGAGCCACGGCGACAATGTCGAGAGAACCGAGATAGTGTAGTTTCCCATCGTCGATCTGCAGACCTCAAAGCACTTCAAGGGGGCAAGAGACGGTGAGTGGGAATGTTGCTGATTAGCTGGACACAAGGTTCCCGGAAAAGGGACGCTGTTAACCCGCGACCTGGTGGGGGGGGGGGCTATTTTTTGCCCCCCCCCCCCCCTCCAGACTTTTCGATATATCTCCAGAACCGCTGCGCCGATCGTCACCAAACTTTCAGTACCCTCCCGGACATCAATTTTACACATTGTGACCAAAAATTTTTCCAAAGGCTATGATAGGTTGGCCGGAAATGACGTCAGAGTGTCGTCATGTTCTGCCGTTTTCGACCCAAAAAAGGGTTTAGCAGGAAGAGCTGTCAGGCCTATAGCTTTGCAAATACAGAAAAATGATAAAGACATAAAAGGTGTAGAATCCACAGGGCTACAAAACTGCTATCTCGGATTTTTGAAATTTTTGGATTTTGACCCCCAAAAATCAAAAAATAATTTTTTTGGATATAATAATCGAAAAATCCAAAAAGTTTTTTGAATTTCGCAAAGACCGGAATATATGTATGTGATAGTCTTTACCGCCTTCCATCCACATACCAAAATTGAGATTGATACCTCTCTTTTTGGCGAAGTTATAGCGAAAAAACTGTTCAAAATTGATGACGTCAAATTTTCAAACTCAATTTTTAGCAATTCTAGACCCGGTAGCGCAAAACAAAGACCACCATTATACTCCCAGTGACGAGCTGCATCGAATCAATACCCATTTTATGCAAAACTATCAACTTTAAAATTTGACCTTTTTGGCCTGACCTTGACCTGACCTTGACCTGAAATTCACCAGAAGGTGACCTAAGCCGTTCCTGATGGTCTTATAACCAACACCATTGAGTTGGAAATGAAAAATTGGCCATAAAACATGCATCACACAACCTTAGTAAAGTTGGGCTCATGTGACCTGACCTGTGACCCTTGGTGACCTGACCTGTGACCTGACCTGGTATTGTCAGTGACCTCTAATAGCAACATATCTACTAGGCAACTGACGCCCTATCGCTGATTCTCGACAAAATGCGTTTTCCTCGGTGTTATAGCGCATTCCCTAGAAGACCCGTGAACGGTGAAACATTTCATCTTTGACCTGACCTGTGACGTCATCGGTGACTCCGAGGTTAATGAAATTTGGTTTCCTTCGACAAATTTGACAGGCCTTTCGAACGCCGTTTGAATTTTGCGGATTCGTCCAGCAGTTTCGGAGATACGAGGGGGGGGGCAAAAAATAGCCCCCCCCCCCACACCAGGTCGCGTTATAAACAGACCCCACCAGGGCGCGGGTTAAGTCACGTGGTGTGCAGCTACAAGCACAGAACCGCCCGGCTCCTGAACCAAAATAGAGGATGGTGTAAGAACTTCAGGAATTTCCCTAAAGAAACTGCATCCACAAAGCCTGTGCGAAACATCTAGGGCGACAGCACTGTGCCGCGGCTGAGGATGTAAGCAAATGCCGCCTCATTGTCGGGGATCGCTAGACTGCTGAGAGCTCCACACGTCTGCGGGAACGCCCTTTAGAGGGCGCACCCTCAAAAGGCCCCCCAATGTGCACTCGTATTCACAGGGCTCTGATTATAGCGCCTACTGCAACAGAGCAGAGGGCTATTAAGTACGCCTTGCTGCATCCTCCACCGGCCACAGCTGTGCTGGTAGGCTCTGGACACTGCTGCCCGTAGAATATGACAATGTTGGGCTTGTGTGGGTGCTACAAGGTAGCCTATATTTCCAATATGATTGAGCATCATGGTATGAGGGAGCCGGAAAGAAGACGGTAAAGACTAAAGTCATTGACCAGGAATGGAAGTGACAGGGGATGACGTCCCAAAGACACATGGGCGTGGTTACGGAGCGAGCGAAGCGAGCGTAGTCTTTCCTTAGATTAACGGAAATTTCTGAGTATGAGCGGCCGGCCGGCCGGCCGCGCGGACGCTTTTGCGAGGCTTATATCTCAGCAACCACTCGACCGATTAACATGCGGTATTTTTTGTAGGGTAGCTTCATTCCTTCTACCAAGTATTGGACTATTCCCGATGCATGTGGGTGACCCCTTATGCACGTGCCACGTGCAAAACGAAGAGGTGTCAGTTTTGCAATGGGGTTGGGAACTCGATTTTTTAAGAATGCATGAAAATGATCAAACTATTTTCACAGAATTTATGGTGCATACCATTGCCTCATAAAATCAATATGCTGAGAGAAATGGGGGAAGAAAGATAGGAAACTTGTTTTGAAAAGTTCTTGAAAAAAGATGCTCTTGATGCTGTTACGTCACATGTCACCTTCTGCGGTTGACAAATAATGGCGCATCTGGCGCACCACAGATTACATGTTATATCAATGGGTGAAAGATGTTGTTTGTTTCACTCTGTCATTCGCGCTGTTTTTAGCTTTAAATTATGCTAAATCATTCACGGATGTAGGTTCAGTGTCAAAAATTGATGCTCTGCCGTGTACTGTTCCCATTTAACATCAAGCGCGTGGTAAACATTTTGTGTACCTCGAATTTTCAAATGAAAAACATATGGTGAATCGGAAGATGCTGAAGAGCAAAAGCTCTTTCTAATACGTATTTGGCATAATTTACAATTAAACTGTTAACCTTTCTCTTATCTTATTAATAATTTATTTGTTCTTTTTTTATGAAAATAACTTAAGGCGTTGAGAACCGAGGTAATTTCTATCTACCGTGCCTTAACTTACCAGCAACAGCAATCTATCTACGCTCTACGGTGGCAAGGGAGACTGTGAAAGAAGCGTAAGATGGATTCTAAACAATTCTTTTGTGATATACTGAAGGGCAAAGTGCAGAGAAGAGCGTACAAGTCCTGTTTTGTGCCAGGCTGTTGCAGTAGCACTTATGAAACTCCGAAAACGATCTTCGTTCATGTCCCGAACAACATTACCCTGAGGAGATGATCGTCTGCAATAGCAGGAAGAGCTGATGCAAGTACTTTGAAATCCACTATCAAGTCGGTGCTATTGTTGTAATGATCACTGTGAGGTGAGATATTTTGTGCAAGGGCTGAGTGTAATGCCCAGGAGATGACCTCCATTCGCCCCCTGACCGGTCAGGGTTATAAAATTTGAGTGGATGGCGGTCCGTTTGGGGTTCAGATGTCAATTGTATTTTGCTTCTGTCAAACAATACATGTTATGCTGGCAGCGAATGTGTGTAACGTCGGTTTTCGAAACAGAAGTTAGAAATGTAACGGCAGAGTGCTTGCTGGTCTCATCGTAAGTATTGTAAGCGTTGTAAGCAAAAGCATTGTCAATATTGTAAGTATTGTGAGCATTGATGTATGGTAGATATCACCTCACATGATCTCGGCTCAGATAACCCTCCCCGGTGTCCCTGTCAGTAAATGGCACCTGGATCATTACAGATAAGATAATTTGTCATAATTCTTAAAGAATTGGGTGGTTTTGACTCGTTTACTCGAGGTGCAGGTCGCATTTCAATGCTTTTCCATAGGCTTGCAATGTAAAGGTCACGACTCTGACCTAACCTCAGGTCACAGATAAAAAATTCTGAGATATACAAACGACACATACTGCAGGTACTGTTTTGAAGACTTGATGAGAGGAAATAACTTCGTGAAAAACTCAAGCTCTGACGTGTTTGCAAACTTTTCTGAGGTGGGGTCAACAAACCCGCTCTGGTTACCTGACCTGACCTGACCCGGCATTTTTTTTTTTTGCTGAGATGTGCGCAATGAGCATTTAGGAAAAGTCACCAAATATGAGCTGAATGTCTCGCGGCGCTTGGCAATTGTACAAGAAAATCCTGAAAGGCCTCCCCGTCCGAAATAGGATTAATGTGTATATGAAGAGTTGCAGATGCCAAACATACCCAGATCTAAGACTGCAGTTCCCAGCGCCACTGCAACGTTTTTAAAACAAACATACATAGGACATACAAACATGTTTATTTGCATCTGTTTTGGATAATAGCAACTCATGGCGCCATCACCCGCGATAACTGTTAGGATTTGAGATATATTTTTATTTAGGCCATTAGTTTGGCTGTAATGTTTATTAATATTAGATGAGCGGAGTTTGGTAGTTTTTTATTTAACTTGTGGTATGTTGATTCGGCGGGTTGTTCAAACCTTTCAAATGTAAGGACCTTATTGAACTCAACCCTACCCCTACACTACCCTTCATACGACTGGACGCTTTCCAAGCCCACAAGCATCACGACGCCGAGATGGAATGTAGCCGGGAAATCACCCTCGCCATCTGCTCTAGAGCTAATCGTGTGGGGCGGCGTGTGGGGCGCCGCTTAGCCTATGGGGGTGCACTTCTAGTGGATGGGGGACGGGGGTGCACCTGCACCCCTTTCATATGGAAAGTTACTTCCCTGATTACAGCTCCCCGTATTGCACCTAATCAGGGAACGGCCAGCAAACGAAGGAACTATTTCTGGATGACAGGCGAATAACCGCTCACGCAAGGAGCGGAGCTCCGCCCCGTCCAAAGTGGCCAACAAAGCAGAGACAGAGGCAGCATCACATCTTCAATCAAAGAACTGGTTTCTGGCTTGGTAGATGAGCTCCATCTTTGCATCCGAGTCGGTGCTGTCAGGAATCAGCTGGTCTAATGGAGTGAGAGTAGTGAGACGACTAGCTATTGTATCAGAGCTGCCTGGTCTTCGTAGCATTTGCACCGATTCTTCTCGATCGGACTCTGAATTCTGTCCCTCCTGCGTATTACTTGAGGCATTGCTATGTAGCTAAGTCTTTGGCAGAGTTTTTGTTCGTTCATTGGGGTTTACGGGCGCGTCGACTGCGGTGGTCATTTTGCGCCCATAACGCTGTACTGGTAAAGCGGATATGTCAACAGAGAACTGACGAAATGAAGAAGACTAGAACTACTTGAGATACGTTATACTAGTAAAACGAGTATATCACAGGAAAACTGATGGATTGAATATAAGAAAAGATGCTGCCGGATAAAACCCAGGGTGAGTCATCACCCAGCAGGTGGCGAATGGTGGTGCCTGGGGCAATGCGGCCGAGGCAGCGTGTCCGGTTTGGTTCGAGGTGCGGGCAACTTAAGAGAATGTGAGTGACTGTGAGCGGCACGGCACAATGGCTACATGTTGGTTGATCATCTCCACGGAGGAGATAGCCATGCGTTGCATATGTATGCCCTATCCGCAGTCTGCAGAGGACCACTTCATGGTGTCTTTTGCCTTGAAAGCAGGACTGCCAGGGCTCCAGAGTAGGTTTCACCTTTCGTAGCTTCTCGGATCCATGGAGACGCCACTCTGTCTGCCAGCTAAACGTCGTAAAAGATCGAACGGCTGGGTAAAAATCGCGAGCCGGCAGAGGCAAACGACGGAGGCAGGGGGCCGCGGCCGCGCGTCTTGCGGCCGCGTCGGCAAGCTCGTTGCCTCTTATCCCCACATGGCTCGGTATCCAGCAGAACTGGATGAATTTACCTGCTCGTTCCACCGACGTAAGACGAGATAAAATGTCTTGTACTATCGGGTTGTCTGGATTAAAACTCCGTAAAGATAAGAGGCTGCTAAGGGAGTCTGACAAGATCAGATAGCAGGAGCTGTCAGACACCTCGATAAAACACAAAGCCTTCTCAATCGCAACGAGCTCGGAAGAAAAAACAGAGGCAGAAGTTGGCAAAGAGAATGTGCGTGTGTCATGACCAGTCACAAAAGCGCAGCCGACACCATGTTCTGTTTTCGAGCCGTCTGTAAAAACCGAGGTAAAACCATCATATGAGGCAATGTGTTCCAGCGCCCGTGCTCGTAGTGTGCATGGCGGCTGATCGTCCTTCCTGATGTCTGTCAGTAAAAGATCGATTCGTGGATACGCATTTCTCCAGGGCGGCGAGGGCGCGCTCCACGTGCGCCTCACGCCGCGAAGAGAAATGTTTGCTTTTGAGAAGAGAGCTTGCATACGTCCACCGAAGGAAGTCGATCGACCAGCCACTCTGTCAGACCGACTGATCTCTCGCGAGAAGACATACGGGTATGCCGGGTGCGAGGGAAATTGACGAAGTTTTAAAACATACCGCATGCCCAACATCTGGCGACGGAGAGATAACGGTGGCTCGTGAGCCTCAGCCAGAACGCTGCTTGTTGGCGAAGTACGGAAAGCACCCGTAGCAACGCGAAGTGAGGCATGATGAATGGTGTCAAGCATTTTCTTACGCGACTCGCTGGCGCTGTCATAAATGAAACTTGCGTAGTCGAGCTTTGAACGTACCAGAGAGCGGTAAAGTAAAAGCAAGGTTCGTCGGTCAGCTCCATACGACGTACGTGATACACATTTTAAAATATTTAGAGTTTTAAAACATCTCTCACGAAGAGTTTGAAAATGCTCGTTGTACGTCAGACGTCTGTCCAAAACAACACCAAGAAACTTTGCAACCGGCTGCGTGGGGATATTTCGCCCGTAGAGGCGGATTCCAAGATCAGGATCGTGGCAGCGGCGGCGGCAAAAGTGAACAGCCACAGTCTTTGAAGTTGAGAACTTAAGGCCATTATCCTTGCTCCACTTTTCTAAACGCGTCACAGCGAGCTGAAGTTGTCGTGACGTGTGCCGCGCACTTGAGGCGGAGAACCATACCGCCAAATCGTCGACAAAAAGGGATCTCCCTATAGCCGTTGGGAGTCTGTCGCCAATGTCATTAATCATGATAGCAAAAAGTGCCACACTCAAGACGCCTCCCTGTGGAATACCATTCTCCTGAAGGTGGGAGCTGGACAAGTGGTTTCCAACCCTGACACGAAAGGTGCGATAAGATAAAAAGTTGCAAATGAAAAAGCCCATACAGCCACGGATACCATAGCTGAGAAGCTTCCTCAAGATGATCTGCCGTAAAACTGTGTCGTAAGCAGCCTCAATATCAAAAAAGATAGCCCCAAGGTGTTTCTTTTCGGTAAAAGCGGTCCTCACTTCGGTGTCAAGAGCTAAGATATGGTCAACTGAACTGCGGTGTTTCCTGAAACCACACTGCGCGTCCGTAAAAATGTCGTTATGTTCCAGAAACCAACTCAAGCGAGCATTCACCATCTTCTCCATCAACTTGCAAAGAGCAGAGGTCAATGAGATAGGACGGTAGTGAAGTGGGTCAAGTCCCGACTTGCCAGGCTTTAAAATGGGGATCACCGTGGCCTCTTGCCATGCTGCAGGAAACAAACCGCTCTCCCATAGCGAGTTAAATATCGCTAACAGTGTTTCCAGGGCGATAGAAGGAAGGCGCTTCAACATGGAGTTGTGAATGGCGTCTGGGCCCTCGGCGACACTTCGAAGCGAGGATATGGCGTGTTTCAGTTCAGTCATTGTAAAAGGCTCGTTATATTCTATATGTTCGTCAGTGGAAAAATCCGCCAAGCCAAGCTGGGGTCGGGCTCGCCCTAGTGCGGGCTGCGAGGGAGCGTCACCCCGGCAGCGCTCTGAGAGTGTTCTAGCTATAGCCTCCGCGACATCAAAAGGATGTATTATATCAGAGTTGTTCACCCTCAGAGTCGGAAGTGGAGAAGAGCTGAGCCGACCCGAGATGCGCTTTATGCGTGACCACACCTGGCTCGTCGGAGTAAACCGGTTTAAAGAATTAACGTAGGTGCGCCATGATCTGACCTTTGCCTCTTTGATTGTGCGTCGTGCAAAAGCCCGCGCTTTTTTGAAAGCGATGAGGTTCTCCATGGTGCTGTTTCGGTTAAACTGCTTGAAGGCGCGTTTCCGTGCTCGGATTGCGTTCCTACACTCTTCCGTCCACCAAGGGACGGGAGTGCGGTGGGGCTGTCCTGATGTCTTAGGGATGCACGCTTCGGCGGAGCTTAAAAGTAAAGACGTAAAAGCTTCCGCCGATGGAATACAGCCGTCGGCACTGGACAACGAGGTTTCCATCAAAACGGAAAACTCGGCCCAGTCGGCTTTATGCAGGTTCCACCGTTGTGGGCGCTTCCCCAGTGTCGGGGTATCCTGGTACGCAATCCACACCGGAAAGTGGTCACTGCCGAGTGGGTCGTCATGTACCGACCAAGTAAAGAGGTGAGCTAGAAGCGGACTTGCCAAACTCAGGTCAAGCGCCGATGTTTGGCCGGAAGGCAGAGTAAAATGGGTTCGCTGCCCTGTATTTAAAATACAAAGCGACTCATCGCAAATAAAACTTTCTAAGGCACGACCACGTGGGCCGATGTGATCACATCCCCATACCGTGCTATGAGCGTTGAAGTCGCCCACCACAAGGACTGGTGCCGGGAGCTCACAGAGAAGGTGGCGCAGTTCTGCCTCCGGGAAAGCTGTACCAGGAGGGAGGTACAGCGAACAGACTGTGACTTCCCGGCGGTATAGGTGCACTCTCACAGCTACTGCTTGCAGAGGAGAGTTCAGTAGGAGCGGTGTGACTGGCAGACTGTGGTGCACTGCTATGAGGACACCACCATGTGCTATAGTGTCCGAATGCAGGTCCCTGCGGAAGACGGCATAGCCCCTGATGGTGCAAGTCATAGTTGGCGCCAGCTTGGTCTCCTGGAGACAGATTATGAAGGGGTTGCGCCCACGTATGACCGATTGCAAGTCCTGGAAGTTTGGTTTTAAACCTCTACAATTCCACTGCAGGATAAAATGTGCTATAGCTGTAGTTTTGAGCGCTTAGGTAAGCGAAAGGTGTCTAAAACTGTAGACTTTAGCTTGTGTTAAAAGAGGGCGAGGACTTAAAAACGCTCCTCGCCGCCGGGGCCCAGGCTACCACCAAAGACCACCTTTGGACGGCCCTCGCGGAGCCTTCCATCGGCAGACCTAGGACGGCCGGTAGCTCCCGGTTGAAACTTCAGCCGCGAGCGGGGGCTACCGTCGTTTGTCGGCGATAGCTCCCACGGAAGTGTGCGCTTCGTGGGGCGGCCTGGGGCGCACTGTAGGCCGGCAGCCCGAAAAAGCGCTAGAAATTCCCCCAAACTGACTGTCCGCAATATGAACAAAATAGGTATCATTTAATCCCAAATTGATCGAAGAATACGATTCCGATGCCATTTTTGCCCTAAGGTCGAAATTGAGGTGGTCAGTTGTCACCAAACACAAGACTATTTAGACTCGCTAGTGGCCACCACATTTGCCGATTTTAATGCTAATCTTTAGTTGATATTTATTAGTTGACCAGTTGTCGTTTTGAACGCAATTTTCTGTCAGACTAGTTCAGGGCACTGTTGTTCACTGTACCAACAACATTCTTACATATTGCATCGCATTTCTGCAACATAAGCTAGCTTCTTGCAAGCAGCTGCAAGACCTAAAAAAAAAATCATATCTAAATTTTTAAATAGACTTTTAAAAAAAACGTTATTTCGAGCAGCTAAAAATAAACATCTTACACTAGCCGCTGATTACTCATCTTTCGTTCCATATAGGTGCTTTGCTGCTTTTCCCTGCTACTTTTCGAGATATGCGCCAGTAAACCACATGATGTAGGGGCAATTGTCAGCTCGCCGCTCTACTGAATGCCCGGCGCTCTTTATAGCGCTGGAAGTTGTGAAAAACTAAGGCTTATAATCTGAATAAAATATATGTCCCTGAGCTCAGAATTGATCAACGCACACAATGCTGTCAAAATTTTTGGGCCAAACTAAAAAAATCAGTCATTATTAACCCCCAAACACAAGTAAGTGATAATCAACAACAACTTGCTCTTAAGTTAGACTTTTTGAGAAATGTTATTTCGAGCCGCTAAAAATGACCGTGCCATACAAACCACTAATCATCTTTCTGTCATGCCCTACTCGCAATTTTTGCTAATGCCTGCTACTCTTCGAGGTCACGTGACATCACCATTAAAAGTAAATGGGGAGATAAGGAAACTGTTGTTTTTGCGCATGGAATGATCTCAAACTATCTCAAGCACACGGAATCGTGATTTCATGCACTCCTTGCAAGATCCGATGCTTTACTTTTGCATTTTTGACCTTCCGTGACGTCATTTATGACGTCACTACGGTCATAGGAGTTTCTTGTCAATAACTCATGATCAAATTGAGCCAGAGACTCGGGAAAGCCACCAATGGACTCGGGAAGACCTCCCGAATCGAATGATATGCGACATGACCTCTTTCGACCAACTTCGTGACCTGAGGATGCTGACCTGACCTTGACCTGAGGTCAACACCTTAAGTTGACCTCACCCGAACAAAAAGTATACCATTCGACGCGCCTGAGCCAGGCAAACACGATGGTGCCAAAATCGCTGCTCTGCGACCATTTTATGCGAAATTATTTACCAAAAACCAAACCCTACCTTGGGCTTTTTGACCTCACCTCAGAGGTTACCGGTTGACATGGGACCTTGAAATCGGGTATCAATCGTTCCGTCTTGAAACGGCGCACACGCTTGTTTTTTCCGCGAGGCTCTAGCTCCATTAGGGGCGAAACGGCGAAAAGGGGTCGTACCAACCCTCCCCCCTCGGCCGGCCGAGGGGGTGGGGGGTCCGACAACAGGTCCGGCGAGGGTTAAGCAGCCCCACTTCGTTTTTAGCATGTTTGCTTGTCGCTGAGATCAACAACTCAATCACAAATAATTTCTAGCACTTTTCCGGGCCCCCGGCCCAGTGTGGGGCGGGCGGCGGCCCCGCCGGTCTCGGTTCCGAAGGTGGCGTGCACGGAGGAGGCCGAGACCCCGACACCTCGCCCGTGGAGGGCGCCGGAGGGGCACCGGAGGGACGCTGTGAGGGGGGCAGTGGGGGCGGTGGGAACGGAGGAAGTGGAGGGGGTGGTGGGGGAGGTGGGGGAGGTGGGGGCGGAGGTGGAGGAGGCGGAGGTGGAGGAGGCGGAGGTGGAGGAGGGGGCGGAGGAGTAGGGGGAGGTCCCAGCAGAGGCGACGGGGCTGCCCCCGGGGCATCAGAGCCTCTATGGGCCGAAGACACTCGACGCTCCTCAAGAGCCTGGGCAATCCGGCGTTCCCGTCTGGCGTCCTGCTCTAACCGTTCCTCCTGACCGCGGCGCAGCGCAGCCATCACTGCAGTCTCCCTTGGCGGGGGTCGGTGCACTTCAGCAGACGTGCCCGGGGCCCGCTCAGCGGAACGCAGTGGCGAGACCGGGCCCCGGCGACGACCCCGGGCGAGGGTCCACTCCTCCTCCTGCTTCCTGCTTGGTGACGTCTGTGTGGCGGTGCACGACGACGCTTTAGAGGGCTCCTGTTGAACTGATGAGTTGCTGTGACTGTTGGCATCTGGGACAAAACAAAAGCCGAATGACTTCAGAATCGCTATTAACTGACCGATGCTGTTGTTGGCATCAGTTTCAGTGGGGCAGCGCTGTCTAGAACCGTTGGCCACACTAGCATAAGACCGCTTGGGATGGAGGGCAGCAAAGCGGTCTCGGGCCTGACGAAATGACAGCCTTTCGGTGACCTTCAGGGACATTATTTCTTTTTCTCTCTGGAAGGCCGGGCATCGCCCATCAAACGAGGAATGTGGAGTCTGAGAGTCGTCACAATTGACGCATCTCAACTCAGACGACGAGCACTCGGCACTGCTGTGATCAGTTGCCGCACATCTCCCGCATGCCGGTCTGTTCCGACAGCTGTCTCGAGTGTGACCGAATCGAAGACACTGAAAACAACGCATGGGACTCGGGACATATGGTCGAACTTTCACGGACAGATATCCTATCATCACCTCCCTCGGCAGTTCCAGCGAGTTGAAAGTCAGAATGATACTGTGCGTGGGTGCGAGAGCGCCACTTCTCTTGGTGTAGATGCGGCGGGCGGCGGAGACCCCAAACTGTGACAGGCCTTCGGCGATCTCGTCGTTTTGCATGCCCTCCAGATCGTCGCAAAAAATGACCCCTCGGCTGGAATTTTTCGTGCGATGCGGCGAAACACTGACCGAAAGGTTTACTTCCTTCCTGCCCTGCTGATCCTTATCTGTGTATGTGAAGTGAGTAGCTTTCAGGGCCCTTTCCGCCTCTCTATCGTCAACAAACTCTACTTCGATGCCTCCGTCTCTAAGTTTTTCACACCTCGCAATCTTACCAAATCTGTCACAGCCCTCTCGTCTCTGAAAGGGAGACAGCGACGCGAGTTTTCGTTCGTCGGATGTGAATATAAGAACTTTTGGTCGTGCTCCACCGACTGCACTAGGTGCAAGGGGTTCAGCCGAGGCTGTGGTCCGTGGGGGTGCCAAGTGAGAATCCATGGAAAGTGTAATTGTTTCGGTCCCGCAGCCTCCCACCCACCTCGGAGCCCAACTGGGGGACGGCCACACTCCCCCGTAGGGTGGTGGTCCGCCAGGAGTACTGCAGGACTATACGGGGGCCGGGACGCCAAAAGCAGCAAGACGAAGCCGCCGGGTACGGGGCCGCGTGAGCCGCGGCCGCCGCAGAGCCATGCGGCACGGGACCGGACCTGATCCCGCGCGCGGACATGGATACGGTGGCGCTAAGCCCCGCGCTGAAGGAATCAGGCGGCCCCTGCACCCGGCGGCAACCCCCCGCATACCCGTCGCCCAGCCCCCTTGACCCCGATTAGCCAGTGCCGCACAAGGCGCCGCCTGACCGGCCGATTTCCCTCATGCGAGGCCAACATGGGGCATCCCGCAGATCCGGGGATTGGCGCCAAAGGCATGTGTTGGAAGGCTGCCCCGACTAACCCGCAGGGCAGCCCCCTCAACGCCCAGACATCCTCTCCCCGGTCTTTGGGCCGAAGGTACGGCTAGACCGATAAAACCAGGGGAACCAGAGAACAAAGAAGATGAGCGAATGCAAAAAAAAAACATGGGGGAGCGTTCGAAACCGATGAGGCAAGCAGCCTGCAAGACCGGTACAGCGTAGGAAAACTGAAAACTCAATCAACGCGAGTATCCGCAAAAAAGGCAACAGACAGGTACAAAACAACCAAGAGCAATTCACGTGAAAAGAGTGCAATGCAGCAAACTGGCAATGGAATCGTGCACATGGAAGATAAGCAAGTGTAAAAAAAAAAACTGGGGAAGCGTGCGGAACCGGTGAGGCAAGCAGCCTGCAAGACCGGTACAGCGCAAGAAGACTGAAAACGCAGCCAATGCCAGTGACCGCAAAAGAAATATGGGCAACAAACGGGTACAAGACGACCAAGAGCAATTCACGTGAGAAGATGGCACGATTAGAGACTGGAATCGCGTTATGCAATGGAATCGTGCACAGAGAAGATGAGCAAGTGTTAAAAAAACTGGGAAGCGTGCGAAACCGATGAGGTAGGCAACCAAATGAGTGCAAACCAGCCAGGTGAGAAGACGGCAACGCGGCCGACTGGCAATGGCATTGGGCAAACATCAAATCCAGCAAATGTGGGCTAAGTCAAGATCACACATATGGCAATCAACGCGAGTATCCGCAAAAAAGGCAACAGACAGGTACAAAACAACCAAGAGCAATTCACGTGAAAAGAGTGCAATGCAGCAAACTGGAAATGGAATCGTGCACAAGGAAGATAAGCAAGTGTAAAAAAAAAAAAACTGGGGAAGCGTGCGGAACCGGTGAGGCAAGCAGCCTGCAAGACCGGTACAGCGCAAGAAGACTGAAAACGCAGCCAATGCCAGTGACCGCAAAAGAAATATGGGCAACAAACGGGTACAAGACGACCAAGAGCAATTCACGTGAGAAGATGGCACGATTAGAGACTGGAATCGCATTATGCAATGGAATCGTGCACAGAGAAGATGAGCAAGTGTTAAAAAAAAAAACTGGGAAGCGTGCGAAACCGATGAGGTAGGCAACCAAATGAGTGCAAACCAGCCAGGAGAAATTCGCGTGAGAAGACGGCAACGCGGCCGACTGGCAATGGCATTGTGCAAACATCAAATCCAGCAAATGTGGGCAAAGTCAAGATCACACATATGTGTATCTAGGGCTGAGGGGGGGGGGGGGGGGCGCTATTCCACTTCACCCGAGTGTGCCCGTGCGGTGCGTGAGAATGCAGAAAAGGCAACCAATGAAAATGCTCGCAAGAAAGCTGGGCAACAGACAAGTGCAAAAACTTAGTGCAAACCACGTGAGAAGACGGCAAGGCAGTATAAGCTGGCAGTGAGAAGAAACACCCGGAAGGAGCGGAACCGGGCGCAAAAAAGACACTCATCAGAAACAAAGGGAAAAAAGAAACCAAGAAAGGTCTGACTTGTCGTCTATCAATCCAGGGTCGAGTCCGGTTGTAATCGAGCATGAGTCAAGCTGGGGCCGAGGGGGCGCTACTCCCCTTGCTGGCGGAGGTCAGGGCCGCCGCAGGACGCGGGCACAAGGAACCCAGGCCACCGCCAGCCCCCTGCGGGGCCAATCTTGCAGAAAATCCATCCGACAATCAAATCAGAGCCGAGGTCGAACGCAAGTCAAGCTGGGGCCGAGGGGGCGCTACTCCCCTTACTGGCCGAAGTCACAGCCGCCGCGAGGCCAGAGCCCAATGGTCCCGGCCAAGCAACGGCTCTGACCACGGTCAGCCCCCTGCGGGGAGAGTTTCATTATCCATGCTTTGCAAACAGTGCCATAACAACACAGTTTATTAATCACCAAGCTTCTTTGCAAGTTTCAATACAGTTGAATCGCACGCGATTTGAGTGCAAAAATCAAGAAAAGTGCCAACTTGTTCCCGTAAAATGTTTTGAATATTGACCTAAAAAAATGAGTAATTTCCAGATAAAATAACAGCGAAATCAGTTTTCGCTTGCCAATAAAACTCACAGATATTGAAGCTCCATTATTAAAGGAACATTTTAGTATATGCCATTCTTGATAAAACTTCTTAGCCACGCAATACCAGCGCAAAATAAAGAGACACTGAAAACACGACCAATCACTCCGATTTACGATAGGAAAATACATAGAAAATGTATGTCTCAACTGCGCCAAATATACAGACAGTTATATACCTACATGTGACGTCATGATTAGCCCGACCAATCAGAAGCAAGTTGTTTTCAGCCACAAATAATTAATTTCTGAACTAATTAGGCATTTTTTTAACAAAGTGATTTTAAATTAAATCATTAAAAATTCTGAACTTTTTTATTTTACCAAAACATACAAAGCATGCAGATAGGTCCCAACCCTATTGTTGCAATATCTCGGTAACTACTTGGCCGATTGCGCTCAAAGTTGGCATGTAGGTAGGCACCCACTAGGCACTGCATATCCATGTGCCAGAGTTGGGGTGCTGCTGCACGTGCGCACGTGCAGGGGTCGTTTCCAGATCTCGAGAACGGCTCGACCGATTGCGCTCAAATTTGGTACACAGTTAGGGACCGGTTAGTAGGGTGCCGTGCACAAGTCAGTTGGACCCATTTTGCACGTGCGCACGTGCAGGGTGCCGCTTCCAGATCTCGAGAACGGCTGGGCCGATGGTGCCCAAATTTGGCACATCGCTAGAGACCGGTTAGTAGGGTGCCGTGCACAAGTCAGTTGGAGGTACCCCCTCGAAATTCCGCACGTGCAAGGCTCACCCTCTCGCTCGCTCCGTTAGTCGCCCCAAAAGGCGTTATACTGGTCACAATTATCACAATGAATGTGACGAGGTTGGCAATAGCAATCGTCCGACCTTTCACGGTATTCAACTATATCTTTAACGGTTTTACGACAAAGATTGTAGGTCGTCGTACTAAGCGTGCCGGCTACGAGCTGCATGTCTATGATGATTACCGGGTCGAACTTAACATGATGCTATTTTGGTTGTGGGGTGGGGTGGGGACAGGGAGGCCAAATTAATCATGGGGGAGGCTAAGTCGGGTATTTTTTTATTGGAATTTTAAACGAAGCTGGGGAAAAGAACGGTCGGATTATACTGGCGCTCCCGGCTGGTAAGCACATCAAAATACTGAATGCCCGGCACCCTGCTGACACCACCGAGCTGGCAAAGTTCTGTTGGCTTCAAACTTCTCAAGTTCACTCCCTATTTTATTTCAATTAAAATTCCCCTATAAATGGTCACATATTGCTACGATCACGTAGCATGTTTGTGTAAATGTTCAACTGTTCCGTCCAGGATATGCCGAAGCCATGCTAAACCAGTATAGCGCCTTTTGGGGCGACTAACGGAGCGAGCGAGAGGGTGAGCCTTGCACGTGCGAAATTTCGAGGGGGTACCTCCAACTGACTTGTGCACGGCACCCTACTTACCGGTCTCTAGCGATGTGCCAAATTTGAGCACGATCGGCCCAGCCGTTCTCGAGATCTGGAAGCGGCACCCTGCACGTGCGCACGTGCAGAATGGGTCCCAACTGACTTGTGCACGGCACTCTACTAACTGGTCCCTAACCGTGTACCAAATTTGAGCGCCATCGGTCCAGCCGTTCTCGAGATCTGGAAACGACCCCTGCACGTGCGCACGTGCAGCAGCACCCCAACTCTGGCACATGGATATGCAGTGCCTAGTGGGTGCCTACCTATATGCCAACTTTCAGCGCAATCGGCCAAGTAGTTACCGAGATATTGCAACAATTACAAAACTGACACCTCTTCGTTTTGCGCGTGGCACGTGCATAAGGGGTCACCCACATGCATCGGGAATAGTCCAATACTTGGTAGAAGGAATGAAGCTACCTTACAAAAATTACCCCATGTAAATCGGTCAAGTGGTTGCTGAGATATAAGCCTCGCAAAAGCGTCCGCACGGCCGGCCGGCCGCTCATACTCAGAAATTTCCGTTTATCTAAGGAAAGACTACGCTCGCTTCGCTCGCTCCGTAATGAGTAGATACGGCTTTCTTCCAAACTGCCTGGGCCAACGATTCGGCTCATATTTCACAGGCCACCATCAAATAAAAGCCGTATCTACAAGATACGGCTTTCTTCCTGACTTATCAGTTCCACATTCTTTGTTTGAAATTTTGTATAAATGCCGTATCTGCCAAATTTAAGGATACGGCTTTCTTCCTGCGTGTTTTGCTATCCCTGATTAACAAATCCGTTTTTGAATTTTTATATTATATATAATATTTTCATTTTTGAGTGTACACACGTTTGAGCAGTACCATTAAACGCATCATGAAAAGAGCTTCCCAACGATATCAAAAACGAAAAATCGATAAAAAATGCGACTTACGGCTTTTTTCCTCCCGACGGCAGTGTTCTACCCTGCCCCGACCCTTCGCCTCCCAATCCCGGAGTGGTCACTCACATGGGGAACTTGTTGAACAGTCCTGCGGCAGTGTGGACGGGTTTGCGGAACTGACGGACGTCCCACAGCTTCAGCGTCTCGTCGCCGCCGCGGGTGGCCACGCTGACGTTGTCGTAGGAGAAGACGATGCTGGATGTCTCGGTGCCGCGCTGGTGGCCGTCCCGGACCAGCATAGTGGTGCTCACCTGTGGGAAGGAAACGGATGGCGAGGTGACCGGTGTGGAGGTTCACTGGAAGCTTCAGTCGGTCAGAAACAGCCGATGGCGCCAATTAACTTCTTAAAATGGAGACAACGTAGAAAGCTTAGAAACAAAAACTGCCTCAAACAGTCTACATTATTTTAAAACATTCATTGAAGACGACACCGCACCCTTCGCGTAATCTCTGAATATGCCACCGTTGTCACTCACGTAAGCCTTCCTGTGGTCCCACATCCCCAGCCTGAGAAGGTCGACTCACGTAAGCCTTCCTGTGGTCCCACATCCCCAGCCTGAGAAGGTCGACTCACGTAAGCCTTCCTGTGGTCCCACATCCCCAGCCTGAGAAGGTCGACTCACGTAAGCCTTCCTGTGGTCCCACATCCCCAGCCTGAGAAGGTCGACTCACGTAAGCCTTCCTGTGGTCCCACATCTGCAGCGATCCGTCCGTACAGGCGGCTGCCACCAGGTGACCATCGCGACTGTACGTGCACGCGCTCGGGTGCGTCTTCAGGCCGCCCATGGCACGGGGCTTCACCACGTGCCGCTGCGACTTGGCCGCGTCATCCACGTGCCAGATGCGGCACGTGCTGTCGGCACGAGGCGAGGGTTAGTTAGGACTTAGGAGGGTGGAGACAATATACGAAAACGTGAGTGACGGAAAAGACTGGGTACTGGACAATGTGCTGGAAAAAAGGCATATCCATAGCAGCTGAAGCTGGGTAATGGCCCTAGGTTACACATGACTTTACTCAGTGTTTACATTTTACTCAGATACACCTTAGCACTAAGGGAACTTACCCGTCGCTGGCGCACGTGAGGAACTCCTCTTTGATCTTGGGGTGCCAGGCGGCGCCGCTGACACCCGCCACGTGGCCCTTGGTGCGCTTCATGTCCACCAGGTACATGTCCCCGCGTAGCGTCTCGCACAGCTCGACGCCGTCGCGGTCAAACACCTTGACCTTTGCGCTGCCGGAGGTGGCCAGTACTCTGTCGCCGGTACTCGAGTACTGAGCGGATGTGATCGGGTTGCTGAGGGCCGCACAGAGCAGCGTTTGAGGTCAGTTATGGCGGGGTGGAGGCCAGAGGGTTTGAACCGTGTTCAGTGCTTAATGCCGATCTATTCCGGATAAGTGAGAAGCAAAATATACAGTTATGGGAAATTGTGAACTAAATGGAAACAAGCAAAGCATTTTTGTTATTTTTCATGCAATACCACAAACCGTTATGGATCAGTTGGCCTATAATTAATCCTACAGAAACCAAAACAAACACGTCATACAAACAGATCAACCATCTCCTGATTCGCTCTCCGACTTTCCTTCTCCGCCTCCCTTCACCGCAATCTACCCTCCACCACCCCCAACCCCGTCCTCCATCCTCCGTCCACCGCCCTCCGTCCACCGCCCACCGTCCTCCGTCCACCTCCCTCCGTCCACCGTCCCCTCCGTGCTCCGCCTCACCTCTCGAACGGTCTCATATCGCGGAAGCTGCGGCGCGACAGGTCCATTCCATTGAAGTCCCAGTACTTGACGACATAGTCGAGTGCGCCGGTGACCACTCGCGATCCGGCGGGGTCGGCAGTGAGCGCCGTCACCGGCTTCGAGCCGTGCTCCAGCGACATGTCGGTGGACACCGGTATCCAGCCGCGAGGGTCCTGCCCCAGTGAGGGGGATAGAGAGTCAGACCGGGACCCAGCCGCGAGGGTCCCGTCCCAGTGAGGGGGATAGAGGCTAGAGTCAGACCGGGGTCCAGCCGTGAGGGTCCTGCCCCAGTGAGGGGGATAGAGGCTTAAGTCAGACCGGTATCCAGCCGCGAGGGTCCTGACTGACCCAGCAGGGTGGGGTCAGACGGAGGGAGACAAACGGCGGAGGAGGGGTGGGAGAATACACCGGGATCTTATTTCAATCGCCCACTCCTGACGTGGTAGAGGGGGAGGGTAGGGGAGGGCGACAGACGGCGGAGGAGCTGAGGGCTGTGTGGGGTTAGAAAAATGAGCAGACTCACAAGCACAGACAAGGGGGAAAATGGCAAGACCAGAGGCTATGTCCGGGGTCAAGGATTCCCGCATGGCTGCTTTTACAAAATAAACGAAGTAGTTAAGACGCTGGAACGTCCTTAGACTAGAGCCTAAGAGACGCAATGAAAGATATATGACGTAGCAAAATTTATCACGATTCGAGCACGTCTTATCGATACTGACACACTTCAAATCACGGACAATGACTGACCACTGATCGCCAATACCTCAGGCAGGAAGCTTCTGTTTTGCAGCATCACTCACGTCATCATCCTCGTCATCGTCGCTGACGTCACTGTCCGCGTCCTCGTCGTCATCGGCGGCGTCATCGGCAGTCTTCTCCGCGGTGGCGGGCGGCAGCGGAGGACCTGGGCGCAGGCAGAGCCGCACGTAAAAACGAGATACAAATCCGCACACGCAAAATGGGCGAAGATTGACCAGGTGGGGTAGATTACAAAAAAAAAGACGGGACAGAAGTACGGTATAGTTGTGCATTTTTCAATAAAAACGTTTTGTAGTTTATATTTGATCGAATGGCACACAGTTTTACCATATTTTAGCCTAGAAGCCTCCCATGAAAATAAGCTAATTGCCTATTTTACGCTAGACAGTAGTGTTAAGTGGCAGCTGGCCATTCAGGCATAGGCTGCATGGCTGACTTCAATGACAAGTTATCTTTGTGGGAAGGAAAGCAATCATGAAAGATTGAGTGATAGTGAAAAGGTAACTTGGTTGCTTGGTGGTATTGGGGCACTAGCAACAAAACGTGTTAATTACCAATAAGCTCTTCATCATCAGATTCTTCTGCATCATCTTGCTTGCTGCCTGAAGCTTCTTCTGCTGTGCCTGACTGGTCTTCACTTGATGACATTTCTGTCATCTTTTCTGAAAATGACAGATTTAAATTAAAGCTGTAAATTGTGGGCAAGAATATGATCATTAGTATATTGATGTGTACCATAAAGATAAGTTAGTTTAGCAGCAATATGACACTGATTTATGGGTATATATTTACATAAAAATATCTTCAAGTGCATGAAAACTTACCAATGTTGTCTTTATTACGCTGAACTGCTGTTTCCAGGGTATCCTTCAAGACAGTGTTGATATCAAACTGTTTTGCTTTTTTACCACCAAAGCTGCCAAAACCCATGACCTTTGCCATTTCATTGCTTTCTTCATCCATACTCTGCTCATCCCCTTTCACTTTATCATCAGCTACATCCTTTTTACCAAAGGATCCAAACCCTTGAGGTGCTTCAGCATCTTCTGAGTTATTGCTTTTTTGGTCAGCTGTATTTGAGTCTTTTTTGGAGGTGCCAGCAGAAGCAAAAGATATTTTTCCAAATGATATCTTCTTCATCTTGTCTTGAACTGTAACAAATATCTGAAAGCAAAATTTGATGATTAGACTGGACTACTGACATAACAACTCTTAAAATGCCTAGACAGAAATGTACTTTAAACTTAGAAACTCAGAATAAACACTCCATACATTCAAGAGCTCATTATCATCCTAGAACCTTCAGATGTCTGCACTTTCCATGATATAACCATAACTAGGTACCAAAAGTGGGACGCCGGTGAAGACAGGGCGCCGGAGGGCATATTTGGTCACGTGACTATTGAGAAGTTCTCCCCCTCTGAATGCCCTCTGCACAGTGATTGTCACGTGGTTTGTGGGAGTGATTTTCAAGAGCCTTGATCAAGTCGCCCCAGGCGCCCTGTTTTCACCGTCGTCCCAAAAGTGCCTGATTTCCAATACTTTGTTTGTTTGTTTGTTGGGGGTTAGGGGCGCGCCGACTACGAGGTCATTTTGCGCCTTTCCAATACTTTATTCTTTTACAAAAAATGTACACATACAAATGATAAAATATTACAACAGAGCCTAGATGAAATCAACATGAATATTATTAAATAGGCATGCACCTATATATGAAACAATATTCTTGAGAAAAAAAAAACTGAACGTCAACCAGACTTGTGACAGCTCAAGAAAAAAGTGAGCTCGCTCAGCTCAACTCCGTCTTATCCGCTCCCGCTCAGCTCCCGCTCAGTTTAACGCGGCTCAGCTCAGCTCACGTTCCGCTCAAACCGGCTGCGCTCCGCTCACGCTCAGCTCAGCTCAGCTCAGTTTCCGCTCAGCTCAGCTCAGCTCAGTTTCCGATCAGCTCAGCTTAGTTTCCGCTCAGCTCAGCTCAGTTTCCGCTCAGCTCAGTTTCCGCTCAGCTCAGCTCAGTTTCCGCTCAGCTCAGTTCAGTTTCCGCTCAGCTCAGTTTCCGCTCAGCTCAGTTCAGCTCAGCTCAGTTTCCGCTCAGCTAAGCTCAGCTCAACTCAGTTCCCGTTCAGCTCAGCTCAGTTTCCGCTCAATTCAGCTCAGCTCAGTTTCCGCTCAGTTAAATTCAATGCCACCCATTGCCGAATGCCGAATGCCACCCATATCTCCGTAACGTGTCGGGGTCCGGCCAATGACGTCACGGCAATGCGTGTGCTGATTGGTCATGGACATCGAATCATCGGGACACAGGTCGGGACATCACGCCGCAGTGGATAAGGATACCAACCGAACGGCTTACAACGGTGCGAACGGGGTGCAATAGAGGAATGTAGCGATTTCCCGACCGATCGCTTCAGTTTGCGGTGTCGAACTACATGGTCTTTCACCTAGTGACGTCTTTGGTTTGTATATAATATTATTTCCAGTTTATCATGTTTCTAGTGTTTATAGTGTATCAATATTCAATGCACATTGCATTCGGTTTTATATTTTTATCCGTTCTCATCATCTTCCAGTGTACCTACTAGAACTGGATCAGCTCAGCTCAGCTAAATCAGCTCAGCTCAATCAGCTCAGCTCAGCTCGCTCAGCTCAGCTCAGCTCGCTCAGCTCAGCTCAGCTCAATCAGCTCAGCTCAGCTCAATCAGCTCAGCTCAGCTCAATCAGCTCAGCTCAGCTCAATCAGCTCAGCTCAGCTCAGCTCAACTCAGCTCAATCAGCTCAGCTCAGCTCAGCTCAGCTCAGCTCAAGCTCATTCAGCTCAGCTCAGCTCAAGCTCATTCAGCTCAGCTCAGACAGCAGCTCAGCTCAATGCATTACTGAGTCGGCTCAGCTCACAGCTCTACAATTTGGCAAAATGTTGAGCCGGCTCATGAGCTGAGCTGATTTTTTAGCCGGCTCAACTGAGCTGATCACAAGTCTGACGTCAACATCAACCTGCCTGACACCATTCAATTCCATTGATTCACGAGATTGCAAAAAATCGAAACTCTTTAGTATTCTCAAGGCTATATAAACCGTATTCTGACACGCATATTAAAAATAATCGTCTTCAGCTTATGGCAGAATGACACAGCTTAACATCACATTGGCCTTTACTCTGTAGAAATGGTAAAAACTCTCTAAAAATGACTCCAATCGCCGACCATCTCGGCGACCAAAGGGGGCACGGGCGTTTCTTATAGGTATCTTGGCACGGGCTTTCAAAAGTCTCATTCGCGCATTATTTGTCTACCATTTCAGCTGGCTTCAAACTGTTTGTGATTGCGTACTTGATTACGTAATAATTTTGGTACAAATATGATGCAATGGGCAATGGCACCACAGTAGTCGAAAATTATGCCCTATATATTGATGAGGAGATATTGATGCAACAATTAATGGAATTTTCATGCAATAATTTTCGTTAATTACGGTTATCTATCAAGGGCGGCGCCACCGTGGGGGCAGTGGGGGCAGACTGCCCCCACTGGTAGGAGGCCGTGGGGGCAAGACTATGTTTTTGCCCCCACAAAATTTGGCTGATGTTGACAAGGGAACAGAAGGCCGGTGCAACATTCATGATATGCGGTTATAATAGTACGCTGTTTTTGACGGTCCCCGTATCAAATGCATCAGCAGAACGTTCGTTCTCGGATCGTCTGTCGCATATATCCTACTCCCACCAGTGGCGGCGGAATAGGGGGTGCAGGGGGTGCAGCTGCACCCCCATCGAAAAACATGGGGGTGCAAACATATCTTTTTGCACCCCCAAAATCCGTACAAGGGGCCCGTCGCACCATCCAATAAATTTTCTCCTGAAAACTAGTGATCGGGAAACGAACACTGATGTGGAATCATCCGGGATGTCCAATTATGGTCAGGAGCGCCCCATGCTAGTCTTTGGGGCCCCCACACCGGCTAGAAGTGCCCCGAGCCGCGTTTAGCACTCCATGCGGCATCTGAGGGCCCCACGACGGCCCCAGAGGACCCTTTTATGACGATCTCTGAGGGCTCCCACGACCTCTGTCCCCTGGGGCCCTACAACGGCCACTAAGGGCCCTCATAACGACCGCTGAGGGTCCCACAGAGACTTCAGGGCCCCAAGGACCTTAAACAAAAACCCAAATCATACCAACTTGAAGTCCTCCTGCACGGCCGCGGACTCGGTGGCGGGGGCGGTCGGCTGGTGGCTTGGCACTTCCAAAATTTTTTGCAAGAGTCAGGTAGGTTTACCGGTGGATACTAAATTACCTATTCTGTTCGCTGAGCCGGGTGGGCCCGCGCCCGTCGCTGGGCACGCGTGGGGGCGGCTGGCTGCGCGAGACAATCCGAGACACGGCGGCGGCGGTAGTGGTAGTGATACTGGAGATAGTGAAGAGGTCGAGATTTGGCGCCTCGAGATAAGCCCATGGCTTTTGCGCCAACTCTCCTTGATACGTACTCGATGTACCTCATGTACTATGCCAATAAACTCCGTGTGTGTGAAGGAGACTCCAGGGGCCACGCTGGCCTCTGAGGGCCCTTACGATGATCTCTGAGGGCTCTCACGACGACCTCTGTCCCCTGGGGCTCTATAACGACCACTAAACTAAGGGCCCTCATGACGACCGCTGAGGGTCCTACAGGACTCCAGGGGCCCCGCTGGCCTCTGAGGGTCTCTACGACGGTCTCTGAGGGCCCTCGTGACGGCCCTAGACCCAGCTCAAGTATGAGGGCCCATTTGGCTTCAGACGGTCCAGCGACGGCCTCTGAGGGCCCCAACACAACCAGGCTGCAGGGGCTATGCTGGCATCTGAGGGCCCTGCAACGGTCTATTGAGGGCCCTAACGATGGCCTCTAGCGGTCTTAACAAGGCCTCTGAGAGCCCTGCAAAGGTGTCTGAGGGCCCATGAAGACCCTCACTATGGCCAAGGACCCTCATGACGAACTCTGATGATCCTCTCGAAGGCTTCTAAGGGCCCTCACAACAACTTCTGAGGACCTTAGGAGGGGTCAAAGTGGGGCCTCAACCCTGAGGGGTTAAGGGCCCTTTCTCAGGCCCTCAACCCTTCAGGGTTCTCAGGCTCCCCCTCAGGATTCTCAGGCCCCATGTCGGCACTTTATCTGCTCTTGTGCCCCGTCGCCGGCTCTCTGAGAGTCTCAATGTCGGAACTTATGGGGCCATGGGCCCTACATCGGCTTTTATGGCCCCTACATCGACTCTTGGGAATCATGACCCATGAAATGTGGGTCTAAGCGGATTTAACCCTATTCCTGGCGGGGGGGGGGGCCTCAGGAGCCCCCCCCTGAGGTTTTTTGGTTATTTCTCCCAAACGCGTTGAGCTAGGAAGCTCAAATTTTCTGACTTTTCCTAAAAGGCTTCTACGCAACATGTCTGAAAATTTTGAGTTGATCTGACCTCAGGTCAGGTCACCAGAGGCGGTTTGGTGACCCTACCTCAGAAAAGTTTGCAATCACGCCAGAGCTAGAGTTTTTGACCGATCAATTTCTTCTCTTCAGGGTTTAGTTAGGATACCAGTATGTGCAATTTGTATATCTCGGAATTTTGATATCGGTGACCTAAGGTCAGGTCAATTTCGCGACCTCCCCATTATAAGTCAATGGGGGAGAAATCAACTCCCTGTTTTTACCACTAAAACGGGTCGGAATGGCCCCATATACCATACATGACTTCATATACGATCAACCTTCACTACCTTGAGGTCTGTTTTGCTGTTGGGCAGCTGTGAGGTCATGTGACGTCATCAAAGGTCACCAAAGGTTTTTGGCCAATAACTCCGTACAGGAACAAGATACAGACGCGTTGATGGTCTCATTGTGTTCAGCTCGTCAAGACGCATCGATTGATATACATGATGACCTCGAGGTCACGTGACCTGAGGTCAACCTTTGACCTTGACCTTTCGAGGTCAACATATATATCATTCGATGCGGATTGACGAGAGGATCACGATGATGCCCTTAGTTTGTTCCTATCTTGACTAATTCGAAAGTCATTCGAGAAAAACTCTCTCCATATCTAGCGCCGCCATTTTGACTTTTTCGACTCCTGTGACGTCATCTTTAACCTGACCTGAAAATGACCTTAGTAAAAATTGTAGATCTTGGCCGTGCGTATCCGATGCCGTTTACTGCTTGTCGCTATCTTGCTTCGTTCTCGAGATCTCAGGGGGGGGCCGAATCGGCCCCCCCCGCCAGTTTCTTGTCCCGGCGGAGCCCGCCAGGAATAGGGTTAAGAATCCCCATGCTGGTTCTAGTAGCCGCCAGCCGAATATTTGGGCTCACACGCGAGCTCCTGGGACCCCGTGCATACCCCAGGGGTCTACCTGCCTCTAAGACCCCACACATACTTTTGGGGCTCAAACGCTTGCCCCTCCCCTGAAGGCCCCACTGAGACCCCTTTCCTCTATTCAGTCCTCCATACCGGCTCTTTAGGCTAAACATCGGCTCTTGTGGCCTCCGTCCCGGCTGTTGAGGGCCTCCATACAGGCTTTTTTTGAGGTCCGATGCCGGTTTCTGAGAGCCATCAAAAGACTTTCGAGCCTTAGCCTATACTGCCAATACTGCCTTTCAGCAACTTTCAAGGGACCGACCCTGATCGGAGGGCTCATTCAGTCTGGGGAGTCATGTAGGTCTCTGGAGGAGTCTCTATGTGGTCGGTTTCCAAGGGACTTCTAAACACGGTCTTCTTGGAACGGTCTCGTAGGGCCCTCAATGGTCCACTGCGGATCCAGAAAAGTGGTTTGAGACGCTGCGTGTGGTGGCTAGACTAAAAGAATAGCCGATAAAAAACTAGCTGCATTTGCTTCTGTATGCCTTCATTATTTGGGATAGGTTGGTACACTGCAATTTCAAACCTTTTACAGAACTTGTGTGTATGGCGATTGGCGATAGTTTTCCCAAATCTTCGTTTTTCTTAAATCAATAATAATCACTAAAAAAAAATAAATGAAGGGGGCCCAAAACTTCCAGAGGGGCCCCTTGAGAAAACTTTGCACCCCCATCCAAAATTACCTTCCGCCGCCACTGACTCCCACTCATTCTCCTACTCATTTTCATTCACCAGAAGGCTGCCCTCGCCCCTCGAGCTTGACCTCGAGGAGGTTGAGAGGCAGTTTGTCAAAAGTCGGCCAGAGAAGAGATCACCCTCTTTTGGGAACCCTTGAGACTGAGACTGAGCTCAGGGAGGTATGACAAATTGTGATAGGTAATAGGTATGTATGTTCGGGTTATCTGGAAATGTATGTGGGTCGCCCAAATGGAGCTTATTCTGGTAGGCATCAATCGTGTGTGAGAGAATCGCACATATACGTACTACGGGAAAGAGAGAACTAGGTACTGACTAGTGTTGTGAGGAATACACCATTTTACATCTCAACGAACAACATAACGTTTTCACAGGTTTGTGTCTCGCAATCTAGTTTTATAGTTTTATTTGTTCGCGACCCTAACCCGGCCGGGCCCGGGGGTAATCCCAACCACCGCAGCCCGGGGGTAGCCCTCCCCTCACCTGTCTAACAACGTTGATAAGGCAGCTACGGAAACAAAAATGGACCCAAACGAAAGGTATCTACGAGAAGATTCTAAAGCACCTAAACTTTGTTTTACCTCACGTCAATTTTCAAGGTCAGGAGTCAAGGTCAAAGGCAGAAACCGGCGCTTTTGTAGTGGTCTCAAAGTACGTGTTTCAGAGGACGGCATGGTGCATAAAACCGGCTAAAATTGATGGTAAACGAAAGAAGAGAGTCTGAGGATTCGGATTCCGATGATGTGCATAACATTCAGATTCAAGATCACGGTCATGCGCAAAACTGACCACAAACTTTGCATTTTTTCTTATATCTTGTATACCAAATTCCGAGATGTTTTGAAATGTTTCGGAGCTTAGCGGACCCCTATTTGTGCTTAAACTTACGATACAAGGCTGGTACAGAGCACAGGGTCAAAGTCACAAGAGTATGCTTGCTAGAGACTATTTCACTTATTCAACTCAGGCATAATAATTAAGACATGTTTTGCCATCCTGATGCTCTAAATGAATGCTTAGAGCAAAATGGATGCCAGAATCGTGACCAGTGGCTACGAAATCATCACAAACGACCTTTCATGTGTAAAAGTCAACCAAAGGTCATTCGAGGTCACATGAGGTCAACATATAACTTGACCCTTTCCAAACAATTTACGTGTATGTCATTCGACGCGTCTCGACAAGACGAATGCGAAGGTAAGTACCACTGCCGTAGCTCTAGGACCATTTTTACTGAAGTTATTTGCGAAAAACTAAAGTCCCAGCTAAGGGTCGTTGACCTGACCTCTGACCTGAGGTCACCAAAGCTACTTAAAGGGACCCTCCCACCTTCAAAAAAGTTAATGAATTGGCATGAAAGTGATGTCGCTCGGTTCAGAAAGAGCAAAAACGAATATCTACCAAATTTCATCGAAAAATATTCACCGGTTTTCAAGATATTAGACTTTTACTTTTGTTTACTTTTTGGGATCTCCGCTGTTCCTAGCGACTTTATTTGAAAGTGCGGCATTTGTTGCGCGCAAAGCAGCATATACCACCGCGTGCTACAAAACGTTTTAGTCAAACATTTAACGGACGTTCGAAAGCCTGATGACGTCATCAGATTCCCGTAATGGTTAAGAGATAGAGACCACGCTGGTCCCACCCTGCAAGTAAAGGGAAGAAATTTCTTGAACACCATAAAGCTGCGGGGGTTGCGACCAGGATAAATGGTGGTTTCTGAGCCTGGCCGCAAACTTGGCTATCTCAACTCAAAACTAATGTTAAGGTGGGAGGGTCCCTTTAAGTACTTTTTCTAGGTCAAATGCTACACAACCGTGCTCGTAATCTGTCTTTATCTCTAAAACTCTATTTTGGGCATCTGGTTGAAGTTCACGTCTGTGACGCCGAAGTTTGCCGTGCAGGAGTCTAGAAAAATCGGCCCTAAGACGTTATTAAGGAGGCTAGGTCCAATTTTGTTGCTTCAAAAGATGTGAAATTAATGGGGATAAGGTACAGCAAGTTCCGTCTATCTATTTCTAAGCGTTCGTGAGGTATCGGAAATATTCGCCAGGGGGAGGCGAAAACGCCCCCCCCCCTTCGGGCCCGCGATGGTCATGGATTTTGCAGATCGGCGTATCAGACAACAGTCGAGTCACCTCAATCTTGCCCCCACTGGCGAAAATTCGTGGCGCCGCCACTGTTATCTATGAAAGCATGCCGGGACGTATAGCAGGCAGCAGCTACGTCACTTTTCTTTCAATTTGGTTTTTACGTCATGCAAGCATTTCGCCGACCTTCTTCCAGAGATGTTTTGCGTGTTTCAGAGTTTGTGTGTTTGTGGGATTAGTTAGGTTGGGTTGAAAGTTGAAACCGTTTTTGTAAATGTGCGTTGTGGACCGCTTGTTGCATTCGAGTTCGATACGAGCATAGGATACGAGTTTGCCAATATTTATCAATTGATCAGTCAGTGTTACACTGCACTGGCACTGGCACATCATCACAATCATCAATCATGTTGAGCCCAGTGAGCCTGAGCAGATTGAACTGGCAGCTTTGAGGACTCGGGTTCAGCTTTACATCAAGATCAGTTTAAATGCCTACTTCTGCTTTTTATCTACCTATACTTAGCAATTATTAAACTTTAGTTAAATGTCAGTGTTCACCCTTTCCTACAACTTTCCTCCTTGTTTAAGACAGAAGGTTCTGAAGGCTCTTAAGACTTGGGCTGAAATTGAAATTGAAATAAACATTCAGCTCAGCTGTCAAAGTTGCATGTAGGCTGTTGAAATTGAAATGCACCAAATCCTACTCATCTATTTTGCTTATTTGCATGCACATTTTCTATGGCATGCACAGAGGCATACTGTGAATGATTGATGTGAGTGCAATGTAATGGAGTTGAAAATTGAATGGCCTCTCACATGTCAGGTTACCTGGTGACATTGTAGACATGAACCACCTGCGAATGACTTTTTGATGCCTGGAATCAAATCATCCGTGCCAGATTTCATAGAAAAGGACTTCAAACCGCTGAAATTTGATGTACTTACCCCAAAAACGAAATTCTACAAGTTCTCTCGTATCAGTTTCAATTATAATACCGGAGCCTTGACCGGAGCTACACACACACACAGCAGCAACAGCATGGCTTCATGTGCCATAGATGTAGAAGAATATGCCCGAACCTGGCCATTAAAAGAGATTGTGCATTAAGGCTGGAATGTCTGCAAAAAGTGGGACATCAAACATGTTTTATCCAACTATGTGCTCCTTTAGGATTTCTGCACATGGATATTCAGGTGCTATATCATTTTAGTTGCCATTCCAAAATCCAACCATGTTAATTGATGGGAAGCACTTGTTTCTCTAATTGTATCAAAATGGAATGAAATGTTGGTTGTTTGCACACTATAAGCAATTAAATACTGGCCATTTTTTTCTAAATCTGTTCATGTGTTTCAGAGCTGAACCCTCGCTGTGACGGGCTGCAGCCATGGCGTCGCACCGCGCGTGGCTGTCGGCCGCGCAGCTCTCGCGGCAGTTTTTCCAGTCTGCCCGCTATGTGCGTCCCACCAATTCGGTGGTCAACGACAGCTCGGAGCGGCCGGCGCCGGCGCCGCACCCGGCTGTCAGCCTGCTGCCGCTCTTCACCTGCGTGCCGCCGCCGCCCCTCAGCGCGCCCGTGAAACGCCGCTTCTCCACCGCCCTGCCGCGCGGCAAAAAGTACCACGAGGCCGAGAACGAGTTCGCGCACGAGGTGATGTCCAGTCTGCCGGCGTACCGGCGCACACTGCACTACCACGTGCTGGGCGGCGAGGCGGCGCCGCTGGACGCGCCCGTGCGCGGCCAGCAGGCCGGCTGGGCCGCCCAGACGGCCGCCACCCTGGTCAGCGCCATGCGGCGGCTCCAGGTGAGCGGCGACGAGGCGGGCGCGGCGGCCCCGGCGCCGGCCGAGCCGCCGGCCGCCGACCCGGCGCTGGCCTCCCGCTGCGCTCAGTACTCGGACGACCAGATCGTGTGTCTGCTGGCGGCGCTGTGCTCGTGGCCGCCGGGCGGTCAGCCGGACGAGCTGAGCTTCCGGCGGCTGTGGCAGGCGCTGGACGGCGAGTGCTGCCGGCGGCTGGCGCGCTGGGACGCCGAGCGGGCGCTGCTGGTGGCCGACCTCTGGTATCGGCTGCAGGTCAGCCGGCTGACCCAGTACAGCGGACACCTGCTGGAGCACCTGGGCCGCAGGCTGGGCCAGCTGTCGCCCTCGCAGCTGGTCCAGTACCTGTTCTTCGTCAACCTGTCCCGGCGGCTCGGCGGAGTGAAACAGGTAAGTTGGTGTCGAGGGTGACTCAATTGGTGGCTGTGGGTGTAACTACATAGAATCACTTATAGTGCTGGGATGAAGGGGAGCGGCTGTTGCGACAGTGTTAGTGCCGACTGCCAAGAATACAAAATATGGACTGAGCTGCTTCCAGGCAGAGTTGTCCATTAGCAACTTGTCGTGTGCTAAGTTTCGGCCGTTTTATTTTTCGGACCATCTTTTTTGCTCAGTCCAAGATTACCTAGAACCCTGGGGCCTGGCTCAGTCTGTTTTATGTCGTACTGCCATCAGATACAATAATTGTTCAATCCCGACCTAACGTGATCGTCAAGTCTTACGTAATCAAGCACCGCAAACACCATCATCTAATGTTTCACTATTTTTTCGTATTAATTTGGTCATTATCATGTCATTGGCCACGCTGCATTACTGCTATCGCCCAAAGCCCGAGGGATGTTTGCGTTATTTGGACATAACATGCAACCTTTGTCATGAATCAACTTCGTCATATTCAGGTAATAACACTATAACATGACCCAAAAATAATCAAATATAAATTCATGTAAGCTGCTGTCATGCGATTGATTATAGTTCCCTGGCTCGTTTACGTTGCTAGACGTGCGTGTAGCAACGTCATTTACGTTGTCTTTTACGCGTCGCTTACTTTGTACCTATCATAGTTCTTTGTTTGCCCATTGGTTGAACCATAACTTCTCACATGCATCCGACCAGTCAGCTTGTATATCGGGCCAGTCCGCCCCTTGCATTGACCCTTTATCTGATCCTCTCAAGCCACCCCAACCTGGTGGGTTATCGGGCTAATCTGCGGCTGTTATTTATCCCCGTGACGTTACTCTGTCCAGTGACGTCAGTGTTCCCCGTGTACGGGCCACTTGGGATGCACGCCGGGCGCGGTAAACAGCATGATGCAATGCGCTACTCGAGAAGGCACGGAGGTCGGTTTTGCCATTGGATCGGGGCCAATTCTTCATTGATTCTGTATGGTAATCCTCCCAGAGGCGTGTGCTAGAGATCATAATCACTGGGAATGTGCGGGGCGAGTAGCGGTTTCACCTAGTGTCCAGAGTAGTGTGTACGCGCTTAGCCTTCGTTGCGCAACTTGTGTTACCGGTCCTGGTGAAAGCGGGAGACCGTTACTGAGTGTAAATTTAGCTGAACACATTTAAGCTTTTAGCGTCAGCATACTCATCAGACGAGGATCATAGGCCAGAATCTGAGCAGGCTAACGAGTTTTGAGAAGCTTTTACCCTATGCCAAAATATGGCATTTATGTTCACGGAGTTAAGTAAAAATATGAATAAATAGATCGGGAACATCACCCGTTCCTTTGTCTGGTTTTGTGGCCCCAGTCCGACATGTTCCGACATTACAGGGTCTAGGGATTTTTATGGCCCAATTCTCCCCTCGCTCCATCCGCAGGTGGACCTGGAGCGGAAGATCCTGCAGTGTCTGCCTCTGCTGTCCGTCGACGAGCTGGGCATCATCTGCATGAGCTTCTTCAAGACGCAGACGCCGCTGCAGCTGGACGAGCTGGTGGACGCGGTGGTGTACAAGCTGCTCAGCTGCGTGGAGACGGCCAAGCCGGAGACGGTGTGCGCCGTGCTTAAGTTGCTCCGGCTCAGCGTGCCCGCCAGGAGGTGGCAGGTCGGTCGGGGACGAGGGTGCAGGGAGGGGACGGAACGCATGGTCTGACCGTTAGCCTGGTAGGCTAGTTTGTATGGAATGGAAATCATAACATATTGCGTCAAAATAGCAGAAATATTTTTATGTTTTGCGATTTCAAGGCTTGCGATGTTAGAGCTTGATTTGCTTGTGGGATAATGAGTTTTCTTTTTGCATCGTGACGGCCAGTGTCTTTATGGTCACTAGATACGCTGGTTTCTGGTAGTGTATTTCAATACGAGTGTTGAGTTGAATTTCTCGTACTTAGTGTGTAAAACGACACTCTGCTTTTCTGGCGCTCGAGATGCCATCTGAAGAATTGGATCAAACTGCTCTCTGCACTCGGCCTGTTCTGTGCTGCCCTCTGGAACACATGTATCGGCTCATGCGTCTACATATAGACTGCCGTGTCCTATAGCAGGTTCTAAATCTAGACTGTTTGCACGACCGTGTGATATGTGTCTGTACTTAAACTGACTGTCGTGTCCATTTTAACACTGCAGGTCCAGGAGCGTGTGTACGACCGCCTGTTGTCTGCATGAAGACTGTACGTCTTCTGACTGTAGTGTTTCCATTCAAAAGGTCCTGAAGCGTATGTACGACCGTGTGATATGTGTTTGTACTTCTACTGACTTAGGCGTCCCTTCAACAGGTTCTGGAGCGCGTGTACGACCGCCTGCTGTCTGTATTAAGACTGTACGTCTTCTGACTGTCGCGTTGTTCAACAGGTCCTGGAGCGCGTGTACGACCGCCTGCTGCCTCTGGTGGATGGGTTCAACTCGCTGGTACAGCTGCACCTACTGCTGCTGGGCACCCAGGCGCTGGTCCACCACCCGGCCGCCGTGGTACGGATCACGGCCCACCTGCACGGACAGCTGGCCAACATACGGCTCAAGGTGGGGACACAGGGCAGAGGCAGATGTGCGTCTTCCATGGGACACTACGGCTTGAATTGTAGCCCTGGCTGATAACGCTTAGCTTTCATCAACCCGTCCATTAAAGTCGTATAATGGCGTTTGTATTGCTGCTTTCAGTTCTTTCTCAGTGCCCACTCTTTATTTCGGCATCTCACGTATTATGATGCTCCAGACTAATGTTTATTCCTAAAGTTATCGATTTCCAACACCGACAACATCTGACCACGCCCCTCCTCACCCCCGGCAGGACATTGAGCGCCTACTGTTCGTCACCATGCTGTTCAACTTCGACCCGGGCGTGGCGTTTTTCGATGACGTCGTGTCTGACCTGCGCTCGGAGCGACGCGTCGAGGAGCGCAAAAAGTACCCCAAGTGTCTGATGTCGTGTCTGATGTACCTGGCCTACCACCGCGTGTACCCGGCCGACCTTATCGCCACCGTGGTCAGCCCTTCGTTCGTCAGCTCCATCAATGGTGAGAGCGGGGGGGGAGGGGAGGGAGAGGGGGTGGGGATCAGGGAAGCTGGGGCTGTGACTAGACTAGAGGGAACTAGAGGCTAGGAGCATGCCTTTTCTCTTGAAGACAACGGGAGATTAACCCTAGAACGCCTAGGGGGGGGGGGGTTGTATCAACCCCCCCCTGAGGTTTTTTTCGAAGTGCACGCTAAACGGCTTGTCGTAGCGGGCTGAAATTTTCAATACCCTCTGGGGCAACCTTTGCGCATCTTTTGCCGAAAAAAATTGATCGGGTCATGTCAGGTCACGGAGTTATGACGTCATAAGAGGTACAGCCTCCGGCCGACAGTTACTAAACGTGTGCGCCGAATCCCTAGGTTTTCTGCCGGTGATACCCACATTGTTTGATGGATCATGATGAAACTTCCCATGCATGTTGGGGCAAGCATTGGCTATCGTGTGGTGCAAGAAAATTGACCGGGTCAGGTCAGGTCACGGAGCTATGACGTCACAAGAGGAACAGCGTCCGGTACTATTTTTGAAAAGCGCCCGAACCACTATTTTGCTAATTCTTGTCACCTCAATGGGAATATGCAGCAATATTAGCTTCTATAGGGAGCAAATGGACCTCCCAAATCCAAAAATACAATCAGATTTCAAAAATTCAAATTTTGATTTTTCGAATTTCTGCCGCCGACTGTGACCTTGCCGACTTCCGGCGCTCCCAACGCGCCATTTTTAGAGCTAGGGAAACGAAATACATACCAAACGATAGAGAATTGATCAAGGAACACGATAGCGAAGGTTTCAAGTCGATATCTCCCACCGTTTTGCCGCAATCGCCGCGGAAAGTTGAAAAAGTTTGATTTTTTCGGAAAATTTGACCTTTGACCGGTCATAAGTAGGTCAAATGTTGACCTAGGACCAAAAAATATACCACCAATCGCGAGATCTCGTTGAGAGCAATCCGTTGGTTTTTTCCGCTAAGCTCTACGACCTTCCGTTTCGAAACGCCAGGGGGTCGAAACCCCCCTGGTCGTTCGTGTTATGAGAAATGGCCTGTCGTGCGAGGGTTAAGAAAAGTGAGAGACGAACGTCCTTTATCCGGAACAGGTTGACAGTATTTGGAATAGAAATAAAAAGACTGCGTTTTTACCATCAAATAATAATTCTTAGATGGTAACGAATCCATGACAGATGTAAAATGACGATAATAACTCAAGTTTATTGTACAAGACAAAGCTTTCGATACATACCATTTCGGTTAGAGGGCCTTGGATACATAAAGTATCTTGATCACTGTCAATGAGATGTAGAATATTTGAAAATTCACAAATAACAAAAACCGACGCAAGTCGTTGCATTTCTTTCTTCCTAACATGTGACATTCACCCTATGACACTTTCACTGCTAATTTTGCTGCTATGCTAGATCATGTAATAAACCCGTTTCTTGTGTTGAACGTATTTCTTGACATGATATGAGCCGCTTCGAGACATTTTCGTTTTCGTTTCTTCATATTTCGTTCCAATATTTTGGTATTGTCCCACTTCGGCAGGTGCTGGCATTCTTCTATGTGTAGTACGATCGCATTGGAAGTCCGGTGAAATTTGACATCGTTCTTATGTTCCTGTAATCGCGTTTTTAATCCCCTTCCTGTCTCGCCTACGTAAGTCTTATAACACCCCGAACAAGGCACTTCGTAAACAATGCTCTTCTCGGAGCCTTCGTTTTTCTCTTTTCTTTCTAATATGTTCTTGATTTTCTGTCCTGAGTTCGTAGCAATCCGCACACCTATGCTCTCTAGTTGTTTTGAGATGGCATTCGCTTCTCTTGAATAGGGAATCGTTATCCATCTATCAGGCTTGTCTGTACGCTTCTTCATTTGTCCTCTCTTCTTTTTCTTGACGATTTCTTCTGCTTTTTTCCTCTGCTGTATCAGAAAACCCTTTGGGTACTTCAATCTTTCAAAGGTCTCGTATATGTGCTGAAGTTCTTCTTGTAAGTAGTCATCATCACAAATCCTAAACGCTCTAAGGAAAAAGCCAATAACTATACCACTTTTCATCCTGTCTGCATGAGCCGAATAAAAATGCACGTAATCTTCCTTGTTAGTAGGCTTTCTGAAAACTTTAAATTTGAAGTTGCTGTCCGTCCTCAAGATGGAAGTGTCTAAAAATGGCAGCTGGGCGTTCTGTTCTTTCTCCAATGTAAACTGTATCTTTGGGTTTTGGTAGTGGTACCGCAAGACATGGACTTGGACGAAAAACTGAACCTCTTGAATGCTGTCAACCCATGCTGACTTTGGTATGCTGAATGCTGAATGCTGACTTTGGTATACACAACATGGCGGAAATCGTTAGACATTCTGGCCCATATACGGCCAAGGCGAGTGCCTCCCCCTGGTCACAACGTAAGATAAATGCAGCCTTTTCTACATGCTGCTTAGTGCTGCCGTGCAGTTTGGAAGAAGTTTATTAATGTCGAAAATACGTGACCATATTTTCCCTGCCAATAAATATTTGATAGCGTTGTTGACGATAGTAGCGGCTTGTGGCGTGCTTTCCGTGCTCCGTTTGATGTGCTGTTATCAATGCTTACTCTCCTCTGGGAACGCCAGACGATAACTGGTGCTATGAATATTGAACATGGTATGTCATCATTACCAGTAGTAAATTAATCCCATTGCTATCAGTCCTTCAGGAAAAGGTGGTTTTCAATTAGTTTGATCATAGACCTCTTCACATAAACAGGTGAACGGAGGTACCTACAAGGTACCTCCGTTAGCTTGGCGTTAGCAGGTACCTACAAGGTACCTGTAGTTAGCTTGGTGTTGTACCTATCTGAATCGGGGTAGGAAATCGACGCAGCTTGAAATATGGCACCATTTCCCTTTTTAAGAGAACACGAACTGAGTGTCCCAAAGAGATCTAGTATTTCGCGAAAACAAACCCCGAGCAACCAGGCCCAGTTCGGCAGAGCAGTCGCTGAAGGCAGTTTTAACACTCTATAAGCATTAACTACAGCCCCCGTTAGCAAGCTGCCTTCCCTGACAAGTGACAAGTTACAGCCCCATTTAATTTTCGGTTAATGTCGTTATTGATCACGCAAACTGTGTGTTACAGCATGTTAGAGTTGTTTGAAAAAAGTAGCGTGTTGCATCAATCACAATGAATATAAAAAAAGGATTTGTTAGCTTTTACTCTAAGTCTTAATGTATAGGTTTGCTTCGAAAAAGTATGTTTCAGTGCAGTTCGGATCTTGGGTTTGTCCGGGCATGGTGGCGGTCCTAGCGTGAGACCAGCCTGCTCTGTTTACAAGCCTATGTGCAATGCATACTGATGTCGACTCGTACGTGGCTTGTTAGGAAAGCACCTCTTTTTGCCCTTGGACAAATGTATTGAACAGTGAACTCTTGTGGGCGTTTTCCGTATTTTCAGCTGTTGGTGCGTTTTGTTCCTTTCCAAATGTGGCCATGCTGCAAGCCGTGCTGATCGCACGCTAGCTTCTATCAGTCGACTCAGTTGCTAAATATATGACGTTGCTTAGATAACATTTACGTGAAAACCTGTACGTGTTTCATTGCGGAGAACTTGTGGAATGAGTACTTCGCTGTTAATACTTGTGGTTCTGATCGTATTCCCAGCTAAGATGACCCTGGATATCTACTGACCCAGTGGCCCTTCCCCTTCCAACCCCCTGTGACCCCCTCTCTCCCCCGGCAGACTCGATGCTGTCGTCCTACAGCGGTCTGGAGCGTGAGCTCACCGCTCTCAGCTGTACGCTGGAGCTGGAACTGCCAGGATTCGTCTCCGAACTGCCCAAAGAGTACCGACAGAAACACCTCAAGGTACGTTTGCCTGCGCTGAAACGCCATCGAGGGCAAGGCGCAGCGGTCTGTCTGTTCAGCTTTCAGATGCGTGATAAGGTAATGCGAAGGCGATAAATTACCTCTTTATGCAGTGTTTTACGTAGTGAGTTACGTAATCTTATTGGTCGTGACATCTTGAAACGCAACTGTTATACAACAGATTGGAAGGTTTTTCGGGAAAACTCGATTCGTTCGTGCAGCCGTTCGTGTCCATTGGTAGTCTAAATCCAATCAATGTGATGGAGATATAAAGGACGTCTCTTAGATTCAGTTTACATTCCTGATAAAAGCTAAGGACATGCCATTTTTATTGGAAAAGATGCGTAGGATAGCGGAATATTTCAGTGTTGAGAGTTGAGACATACCTTTTTAGTCACTGTGTGTGCCATTTTTAAGTGTTTGAATTCCTTTTTTCATTTTCCCACACAGTGTTCCATTTTTGGGAATTTTGGGTGGGAAATCACACCTAATGGGCAAAATATTTTCATCCCCAAAACCAGGTAAATTGGAATTCTTTCATCTTTGAAAAATGCTCAACGCATGCTCAACAATTAACAGCCAGATTACCAGATACACCTAGCAGCGCCATATAGACAGAACTTACAGGTTTGCTCCATAATGCGCAATTTCCATGAAAAAAGATGCTAAATCAAGGCACAAACCCAACAACTCACCCTGACTGACAACGAAAGAAAATAACCTTGCACACTTCCAGCTGTTAATAACAAATATGCGTTGAATGACCTTGATCACCTCAACTGTTTGTAAAAACCAGGCTTGTGTTCTGAATAAATGCTTTTGGATATTCATAACAACTATGATTGGTGGTTTGCTGCCAACGCAAAACGAATGAGCCGCTGCTTGCGCAAATTAAACACTACCTCTGCAATTCGCTTTTGACTAAGTTACGCAGGATACGCCTACAAAATTTTCATCTTTGGACCCGCAGTCAGCTGGGCACACCCTGGCACACCCTAGGGATGAATTTAAAACTTGGTGGGCTCTAACTTTTTTCATATACAAAATAGGGTTATAAGACCGATACCAATTTATTCTACATTCATTTCTGATCCTGTTGTATCAATTTCACCACAAATTATGTCCGTCAATGGCTTCTAGAGGACTTTAAAGCTCGATGCGTCGGGCCTGGCAGAGGTCCAAGATGAGAAAAGCCACCCTGCGCACACCCTAGGGATGAATTTAAAACTCCGCAGTCTCCGGCTGGTTTCATAGGTAAAATAATGTTTTGAGACCGATACCAATTTATTCTGCGTTTATTTCTGATCCTATCGCATTAATTTCGCCACAAATTATGTCCGTCAATGGCTTCTAGAGGACTTTAAAGCTCGAGGCGTCGCGCCTGGTAGAGGTCCAAGATGAGAAAAGCCACCCTGGGCACACCCTAGGGATGAATTTAAAACTCCGCGGGCTCTGGCTGGTTTCATAGGCAAAATAATGTTTGAGACCGATACTTATTTATTCTGCGTTCTTTTCTGATCATATTATATCAATTTCACAACAAATTATTAACGTTATTAGTTTTTTAGATGTCTTTAAAACTCGAGGCGTCGGGTCGGGCAGGGGTTCAAGATGACTGACACGCCACCCTGGCACACCCTAGGGATGAATATGAAACTCTGTGGCCTCTGGCAGGTTTCATACGCGAAATGAGATTATAAGACCGGTAATGATGTATTTTACGTTAATTTCTCATGCTTTTGCAATAATCTTACCGCCAATTATTCATTTCAATTAGTTTCTAGAGGTTTTTAAACACGAAGCGTTCGGCCGAGGGAAAGCCAAGATGAGTGAAAGGATACCTTGGCACACCTCTAGGGATAAATTTAAGATACGGTATTCCCAGATCTGCCCAATACATGTTCTGAAGATGGTAGATTGGATTAAGAAGGCCCTAGCTTTTTAATAAATTATCCCTCGCCCGTAGGGGGGGGGGGGTCGAACGAACCACCCCCTCGTTTTTTTCGAGAATAACTCGCGAAAAAGCGGCCGATCGCGACGAAACTTTCAGGACCCTCGAGTCAATTAATTGGACACCTACTCTGAAAATCTCATATTCCTGACCCAAATGACCTTTGACCTGTGACCTATTTCTTGAGGCCATGTTTGGCCGGAATCGCGATTCGGCGTATGTCGGCTCGCATTATGTCCTGATGTCCTGATCAGCGATGCCCTCCGTTCCGTTGCAGTTGCTCTGATCAGTGATCACTGATGCCCTCCGTTCTGTTGCGGGTGCTCTGATCACTGATCACTGATCAGTGACGCTCTCTCACTCAGCACTTACCACGTGACATGATACGTAGCTACCGCTCCGTTTCGGTGGCCGGCCATGAGGTCGGTGGCATCCTTTTATCATTTTTTTTTTGCGTCCCGTTCCGTTCCGATACGGATGCCCTGGTTAGTTGCACACTTTATATTGCGATGTTGCGCATTATGCTGCGCAGTGCACATCGTTCCGTTTGGGGTGCCCTAATCAGTGACCCTTTTTCTAGTCTCATGTAGTGCACCGTTCCTTTCGAAGAGTTGCACTGACACCGTTTCCATTTTCACTATGCGTAATGAGTACCGACTATCGCTGGCCGTTCCGGCGTTCGGGCCGGGAGATTTCCGGCGTATGTCATGCTGCATAGTGCGACTGCAATTGCATACTCAATACTGCGTCCCGTTCCGTGTGCTCAGAGCGAAGGCACCATTTCCAGTATCATCCAGCCATTGTCATATCTGTTGAAAATGGAAAGCTCAAAGCTATATGTGTACACTGTACGAATGTTACCAGGTCAGATGCGAACGAAAACTACGTACTTATATTGCCGCATATTATCTCAAATATACAGTAATCTTGGAAGCAGTGCTGCCATATTGTAGGCGCAAAACGTCCCAGAGGCCAGAACACATGAGTTATACGGTTTCTGGTTTCATAGCGATCAGTTACGTCAACGAACTGCCCATCAGGGTATCATGATTACCTAAGATTTTATGTCTGACAGTGTCACAGTGATGACCACGCCTCACGCATTACACAGTCTGAGTCAACTGCACTAAATCAATAATACAGGACGACCGAATGATACCCTTTGCAACGGCAACGACAGGTTCCTTGCCACTTCCTTTGCTTAAAAAAGAAAGAAAACTTATCCACATGGCAAATTACACTACACCAGACCAGATACCTTGACCAGTGACTAGAACCAAAGCCTGCATATAGGGAGAGCTCCCTCACCCGCCCCTCCCCCACCCTCCTTAAGATATGATACAAGATTTCAACAGAATAATTGCATCTTCTGCTTCTTAAAGACCTAGTTCGCTCGCATGATGGCGACTGGCGTCGCGAGGATGGAGGTCCGCGGATGATCTTCTTTAGGAGAAATATACAGGCAGAAGGACCGTCCTGGATCCGTGCCAGTAAGCATGAGTAGGAACTTAGCAGATGCTGACGGTAATATCTGCTGTCTGCATCTGAAACGGAAAGGAAGGCATTGATTTAAGGCTAGGAGAAGGATGGCCACTGGACTGTCATTCAATTGCGACAATGCATTTTGACTTGTGAGGAAAATGAAATCTCACTGGTTGAAGTAGGTATTCATTCTTTGCTGTATAAGAGACAAGGGTGATTCTTAAATTCATTAGTCTCAATCAAACACAAATGTTGGGATAAAATGGGACGGATTTAGAAACACTTGGCGATCAGATGTTAAAGTTATAATTCTGCCGTAGATCATCCTTACCTATTTGCATCGTCTTTTTCGGTTAGTTTTGGTGGTCAGGAATGGTATGTTCTTATTATCAGCCAGCGTAGCGTTACGCCTTTATTGCGAAAGTGATATAGGTTTTCACTTCTTTTTTTCTCATCCTAGATTTTTTGGTCATCATCGTCACACCCAACCAAAATCCAATTTTAGAACACTGTCCCACAATGCTTTGTAATAATAGTCAATCCTAACTTCAAAAATCAAGTGGTGTAATGCAAAAAAAAAATCGATGAAAATTTGCATTCCTTTTACTCATAAATGGAAGGGCATTACGCATTGCACGGTTGGTCTCTAACTCTCTACCACATCCTTTTTGAGCTGATTTTTTTACCGAATGCTGAGTGCTGAGCCAAAGTTGTATTGCCCACCCACCGCTATAAAATGACACCCATTCTCTCTGTCCGACTCACAGAAGCACATGGCCCGTGTGCCGCGGCCGGGCACCGGTCGCCTGACGTTCGCCGAAAACACCCAGCTGGCAGTGCGGGCCACTCTTGCCGAGCTGCTCGGCGGACCGGACCGCGTGGCCGCCCTGCACGTGCTGCCCCACTTCGTCACACCAGGTACGTCAGAAAACATTGCAGATTTGATGCATTTATGTCGATACTGCACTGATTTCTTGTGCTGTAACGAATATTGTTCCTTTTGACGAACACAGGAAAATCATTGACGCCATGAGTAAACTCATCCGACCCTCTCGGATGCTACTTACAGCAATTGGCCTGTTCTCAGCCGCGCCCTTCCCCCTCCCCAGCAGCCCCCACTGATCCCTCCGCCCGCCGTCCGGCAGACGGGTTGTGTTGTGTCCGGATGGCTCGGGCCGCGGGCTGGCCTCCCCCTGCTGCCCCAACTGACCCCCCCCCCCCCCCCCGCCGTCCGGCAGACATTGTGGTGTGTCTGGACAGCTCGGGCCGCGGGCTGGTCCTGCCGCCGGCGTACATCCGTCAGCCGGCGCTGGCCGCCAAACGGCCGCTGCCCGGTCTGGGCCACTGGGTGTGTGTAGTGGTGGGAGGTCGGAGCTGCTACACCAGAAACGACCAGCACCCGGTGGGCAACTTCCTGATGCGGCTGCGGCAGCTGCAGCTGGTCGGATACAGCGTGCTAGAGGTGAGGAGGGTGGACTTGGAAGGTGGACGGGGTGGGGACGGGGTGGAATGGTGGAGTGATGTGGACTGAGCAGGGATGCGGAGCCGTGGGAATTTCAGACGGCTCCGGCTCCGGCTCCGGCTCCGGAGAAAAAAATCGGCTCCGGCTCCGGCTCCGGCTCCGGGTGAAATGTCATGGCGGCTCCGGCTCCGGCTCCGGCTCCGAGTAAAATGATCCGGCTCCGGCGGCTCCGGCTCCGGCGGCTCCGGCTCCGGCGGCTCCGGCTCCGGCTTCTACTCAGTACATCCCCTATGCGATCAATTAAATACGGGTGGAAGAAAAAAAGGCGATGGGATTGGTACACGTTGCTTCTGTATTTGCATAACAAGGTTATTTGAATACCACATTGTTTTACGCCTTGTACTGTCAAACCGAACTAGGTAAATAATTGTTTCCTCTTAACCCGCGCCCCAGTGGCGGTCTCAGCCAACTTCGCCCTAGTGGGGGGGGGGGGGCATATGTTACCACCCACCTCTAGCTCAAAAACTAAGAGGGCCCTCTAACTCAAAAACTAAGAGGGCTAGAAAGACGCAGTAAAAAGCAGTCGATAGCTCTCAATGCGTACGTTTGAAAGTATTATAGTCATTTTTCACCTTAGAGCAATATTGGGGTCACCAGAGGTCATCAAAGGTCAAAATTTGCCAATTGTCATTATATTTTTCAGAAAACATGCCGCTATCTCAGGAACTATGGTAGCTAGAATAACGCATGGGAGAGCAATCGATAGCTTTTGAACTCTTCTTTTGAAAAGGTCATTATCAATATTGACCTCAGGTCAACGGTTTAGCCTCCAGAGGGCAAAAACTCCAAAAATAGCTGTTTTTACGAAAAGTGTTTTTCGACAATAACTTTCGACTACAAAAAGCCACGACATTTCTATTGCCAGAATCGTGTTCCCCTCGCCGAGACGCGTCGAATGAACTATAATTTGACCTTGAAAGGTCAACTTGAAAATTTGACCTCAGGTCAAGGTCATGACCTTACCGGAAAAGGTCATTTTGCATATCAGTCGATGCGTCTCAACGAGACAAACACAATGAGACCATCCCCAGCGTTCTATCTCTTTCCAATCGCGAGTTACTGGCAAAAAACTGTTTGTAGCCTCAAGTGACCTCGGATGACCTGTTTAGAGGCTATCAGCAAAAATGACACCTTGGTCATCACGAGTGGACTAAATCATAGTGATTCTGAAATATTTGGACTGTTCCGATGCGTACACACGGATCTAGAGGCATTTTCATTTTTCTCCATTGACTTGTAATGGAAAGGTCACGCCACTGACCTGACCTTAGGTCACGGATATAACAAATCCGAGATATACAAATTGTAGGCGCCCATAACAGCATGCAATCCACCAAGTTTAAAACCTTTCTGACAAACACTGCAGGCTGGACATGATTGCAAACTTTTGTTTAGGCTTGGTCAGTTAACTTGACCTGGTGACCTGACCTGACATGACCTGGGGTCAAAAATTTCACACATTGTCCAAAATTGATGTACCAAAAGCTACCCCAAGTGGCGCGGCGCTACGCGCCGCGGTTTTTTATTCACACGCAAAAAACGCGACAGGGTGGTAGCATATGCCCCCCCCCCCACTGGGGCGAAGGTTAAGAAAAGGAGCCGGAGTCGCCCCTTTTTTGACGGCTCCGACTCCGGCTCCGGCTCCGGGCTATTTTGTTTCACGGCTCCGGCTCCGGCTCCGGCTCCGGGCAAAATATGCCGGCTCCGGCGGCTCCGGCTCCGGCTCCGGCTCCGGCTCCGCATCCCTGGGACTGAGTATGCATTAGTGTGGTGTGTGGTGTGGACGGTGGTGGAAATTGAATGGGTAGTACGCGTCTTCGCCTGTAAAACGTTTTTTTTTTTTTGCGTTCGAACTTTTTAATTTTTTTCTGTAGCTCCGCTGTCATGATGAACTCTACGAGATGGCCCGGTTCACTCCAATCTTCTCGGGACTAACCAACCTGTCTCCCTGTCTGCTCGGTCAGGTTCCGTGGTACGAGTTCCAGGACAAGTCACACCGTCTCGGCTACCTGCGCCGTAAACTGCAGCAGCTGAGTGTCCCGCCGCCGGTGCCCCTGACCCCTCCCGGCGGCAGCCCGCCCCGCGCCGCCCGCCTCAGGTAGGGGAGGGAAATGGCTGCGGTACCGGCGACATTTCGGGAACGTGACGTTAGTGTACACTGTACACTGTAAACCTTCGGTGAACGCATGGTTTGAAGGCGTTATGATATGACAAGGTCAGTGTTAACGTGATGTGACGAAAACGGTATCGCCTGTGGCGTTATTCACGAGCTGAGCTGGTGTGTAGCCGATGGAACCATAACGCACTATCAGAGAGACCTCTGGCTCCTGTGTTGCCGAGACCTCGCGACTCTTATCCACTCGGTGCAGCGGCGGGCTCGTGAAGACTCCATTCAGTAAAGGAAGCCAGGGCAGGTGCAGCGCGCCATTGGCGAGGGAGCTCCCTGTCGGGTGAATGAAAGCCGTACAAGAGCGTCGTGGTAGAGCCAGAGGCGGGGATAATCTACTACGTAAAGCGTGCGGCGTGGTGAGCCGCCGGGATCTGCTTGTACTTAAAAGTGTCCCTGACAAAAGTACAAGTCAGAAAGTACAGTTTTTCGTGCAGTGAACAGGACTCTGGTGTTTGTTTTTCATGGAACAAGAGTTACCGTCTCACCGCCAACTAGCTATGTCCTGCTTGTTTTATCTTTTTTTTTGCGTCAGTGTGTGTCAATGTGTGGTAGTCAAATTTGTTTATGTTTGTTGGACTCCGCTGGCCTGAGTGACAGCTTATGGTTCAACAGGGATCTGACGAAGTCTCTGTCTACGTGAATGTGTAGGCCAGTGGACAGTTCTATTCGCCTTGTTTGAGATTTTTCGAAAGTTGATTTATATCCTTAAGACAAGAACATTATGTTTATTTCTTTCATTCAAAAGCCTCCTTCATTTTATGCTGGCATAATTAAATGAGGATGGCTTTCTCAAAATGACAAAGAATGGGAGGGCCTCTGAGCAGTGCAAAGATTTGTTAGTAAGTGTGTGTAGGTTAGCGGGAAGGTACCGAGTGAACTCATGACAAACTCAGTCAAAGGTGTTCACATGCCGCGTCCGTCATACTCATCGTTTTATGGGAAACACTCTGATATCCAATGTCAATCTTGGGAAACAGGGATGCCAGTGGAACACTGCTGGTTCACTGCGGTGGTATACACTGTGCCTGTTTTTATTTCGATGAGTTTAGTTGTTCGGTGCTCTCTGCTTGTACGCGTTTGATTGCTGGGCAGTGGGCGTCTGTACTGTCGCTTTGACTCTGTCATTGGTGCTACTTTGAGCTTAATATGACGTGGTACTTAATTGTCTCACTTTCATTTGGTGCTCATGTGAACGCTAGTTTCTCACTGTGTGCATTCGGTCTGAACTGACTGCAACTCACTGAAGTGACTGAGTAGATGTGCGCCGAGATTCAACCTATGTCTGTGTGAGTGTGCCTTGGACAACTTACTATCGGTGCTCTGGGTTGACTTCTCACCCCGAACTGAGAGTACGCGGCTACGGTTGGGCTCCGGCTGACATTTCGTAGGGGTCTGCCCAAGGTATATCATGCAGTCAGTTGACTGTCCGTTTCTGTCATAGCATTCGCTACCGCAGAATAGAACACGGTGCAAGGAACTGAGACCTTTAAACCACCGTTCGTGTAACCCCGCGGGCCCTCATCGGTAACTAATGCGCCATGGTGTTTTATCGGTGGCCAATGGCACCGCTTACGTCGTGCTTTGTATTTTTGGACGGTTGTCTTATCGGCTGTGAGTGAACCTAACGCAATTTGGTTGCGGCCATGATGTGACATTTGTGTAGTAGAATCTAATTGGGATGCGAGAGGGTATGTTCGCTCTCACGGCTTTGATTTCAGAACTTCGATTCATCGGAGTTTGCTTCTTTACCGAATTAGTGTTTTGTCTTTAGGCTATTTACTACTTGCAGAGACGCTGACAGCATTGCAAACGGCCGATCGTTCGCCGCTCAGTGTTTTTCTAGCGTCACGTTTTGAACAAATGTTGCTGTGCCGACTCGTTTAGGATAAGCACCATTCAGAGTAGACAGTTGTGTGTATGCAATATTTTGGGGAGAAAATATAATATTGTACAAGTTTGTGCCTACTACATGCTAGTTTTTTTTGCCGATGATACTAAATGCAATTGTGCTGCATGCGTGATGCGAGAACGAATGGATTGCAGACAAAAAAATTAACTATCCCATCTCTGAATGATACGGTGACTCGCTGACGTTTTTTTTTTTCATTTAGTGACTGGGTCAATCATCTTCTGCTGGTATAACACGCAAGCTTCACAAACCATTGAACACACCGCAATATTAACGATGATCTTTCGTCTCTCTGCTATCCCACGCCCAGAATAAGCCGACCACCGTCTGCCGAACTCCGGCACTCGCCGGCCGCTTCTTGCTGCCACAATGATGTATCGCTGTGGGAAGGTGGCCTGCCGCCGTGCACTGGACTGACACCAATGAATCATAGGTGGAGGTGGGAAATCAGTGTCCGTCCCATCCGTGAGTAGGTATTTCTGGATTTGGAGGTCGCAGCTCTCGAGTGTGCGGCTGCTTTGCTAAGACGATGGTGCAACTGCAGACACACAGATACACGCAAATGACAATGGTTCAGCGATAAAGGGAAAGGGATGGTGAGGGGATGGATTATAATCAGGCTTTAAAATGGAATAAATGAAACAGTTGCGAATTTGATTCGCGAGTGTTCAGGACATTTTGACGAGTGTCACATAACCTGCGACCATCGCATTTATTGAAATTGGTTCCGTATCATTTTCATTTTTAGTTTGTGTAGCTGGGCGTTCTCCGTGCTTTATCTCACCATTATTAATTCGTTTGCAGTGAACAGTAGCATTGGGTCCTATAGCCCACAGCTTCGCCCGGGTGACGCCTACCTCCGTCCTATGAGCTCTGCCGCCCGGTGTGACCGACCAGGTCATTACTGTGACCATCAGAGTGATGCGGTCGGCCCCGAAATGACCTTTGCGACCGTCCGCCCCCGAGCGCGGCCCATCAGCCGTCGCCGACCGGTGTAGGTGCGTGAGGTGCGTCTCTGGAGAGCGGCCGGTTTTCACGGAGCTCGGTGAATGACCAAATAATGACCCGAGGCCGTAACAGTATCATATGCCTGTGGCAGTCTCATTCTGCATACAAACATCATTGTACCTGTAGAATTACCCTCGGCCTTCGGTCTCGTGCTGCAAACTCAGCAAATCCATCGGTCCTGAGTGAAACATTTACTGGCCCCATGTGATAGGTATTGTATATGTCTGGTTAACCGTACCGATATTTCATGACTTGCGGTATTACATTGCTTAGAAATGATAAAGTTTCAGTGAAAAGGTCACGCCCTATCGCTAAGTATGTAACTTCAACACATTGTTGAGCTTCTAATTGAGCTCGATGACAATTGACACAAGTATCAGATGAGCACCGTATTTATTATATTGAGGACGAAGCGATGTTTGTCTAGCTGTTTAAGACCGATTGCCGCTTATAAGTGGTTACCGCTACGTGATCCTGGACAAGAGCATACCCCGATTCCCTGCCAGGCTCCCGGCCGGCATGTGGTGCTCGTTCGGCTATCTGGGTTGTTTTCGAAGGTGTGAATGTTGTTGCTTGGAGTTCCATTACCACTCGCTCGTCTGACGGTATCCGTACTGGAGGAGGCGAGCCAGCTAACTACCAGTAAACTCGGCAAATGCTATCGCTAGCACACTTTTGAGAGAAACTCGGCAGCTCTGAAGGCTGGTCAAACAGCTAACTTCCCAAAGTTACCCGGGTGTGAATAGTTCATGCGATCTACAAACAAATGCGGCAGTCTCAGGGGCTCAGCGCATCACGCGGAAGAGCTGCTGTCGACTTTGCGCTATATTTGGGTTCCATTGACCTGTGCAACAATCTCAATGACGTCAACCGTAGATTTGTGGTAGGCACATCTCTTAGTATATTGAGGAGTAAAAAGGGTAAAAGGGTCGCCGTCGGCGTAAAAGGGCATTGGAGGTAAAATAGAATGTAATCGGAAGTTGCATGTTATAGAATATTACACTCAATGAGGGTATGATTTCTTATGATTTGACCTGCAATCGACTGGTCGTCATGCATGTTTAAGTACAGGTACGGTATTGGTTGAGTTTTGGTGTTACATCGGTTGACACTTTGCAACAGGCGTCACAATATCATCAAATACTCATCTTCTCTTCAGGTCTAATGGAATCTAGATCAGAATTACCGGAACAAACATTTTTATCAGTTGTTTGGCTTATTTGACCTGAGTGTGACCTGCACAAGAAAATAAGAATGCATTGACGGCTTAATTTCTTCTGGTAACCAGTATTATGTCTTTCCGGGAGCATTCGTTTAGCTGATAAGCAAAGTCAGATGATATTTACCCCCAGCGGAGCGTCCACAGCTGAACTATCAGAGGAACGTGGAATAAGTTACCCCGGTGCTCTCGGAATATCCCAATGGGAGAACGTCCGACCTCCGAGTCGACCGGCAAGACGCGGAGGTGAGAGACCACCCGAGCCGACTCGGCGTTCTCCATTGATCCTGGAGGGGGAGAGCCAGCTTTCAATGGCAGAGGCCGCCTCACTGATCAGATTTGCTCACTGGTAAGTGCCAACTGCCAAGTGGGGTAGACGGTGTGCGACTTTGCAGCAATCTTCTATGTTCATACGTCCGGCTCTGAATCCTCCCGTCTGATATAGCTTGGCAGCTTGGCGTAAAAAAACGCGTGTGTGTCCGTACACTGTATTTGCCCTGCTTAGTATAAAATAAGCCTTACTTAGCTCGAAATGACCAAAATGTGCTGACGAAAAGACGGCAACAGTGGGGACACTGCAGCTCTGTCGGACCCGAGCCCGGATCTCACTCAGCCCCTCTCCTCCATCGCTATAAGTAGGGAAGGGACTCCCCATAGCGATCCGAAAGGCTGCGAACAGCTCGAGTGGTCGGTGGTCATTGGTCACTACACCGGGCTGACCTCACCCCGCGGCGCGGCTGCGGCCGGCGGCCGACAGGCGGCGGTGGCGGCGGCCGCAGGTGGCCGCCGGGCCGTTACAGCGCTGACCGGCGTGCTCCGACGGTCCACTATCGTCCCCCGTCGGCTCCGACGCCGCTCACGTCGGCGGCATCCCATCGGTGACGCGGCCCGTCGCGTCGCGCCCCACCCGGCCGGAAGTTTCATCTCCATCCCTCTCTCGGCGCGGTGGCCGCTGCTGCCCAGTGGATGACGCGGCCGCACGCACACCAGAGCTATTCGTTGTTATTGGTGGGCCGTTTAATTTGGTGCGCCAATTTGGCCATACGGCCCGAGGCGGGGAGCTGAACTGGTGCCTGTGCCACCGGCGATCGCTCCCGGCCGGGCACCGGACGGCGATTGACACAACTCGGCCGATGCAAACAAGCTCGTTGGAGCGTCGCCCTCAGTATGAGGAGTGGGCCGGGATGCGCTATCTGGTGTGGGAGGTAAACATATGGGGAGCTGGCTCACCCACTCTGAGAAGTGAAACGTTGGAAGCGTCGAAACGTGCGAACTTATTTGGCAAATACCCGTTTCTCTTCATCATGTTCTTTTTCACTCGTAGCCAACACTGGCAGAATACCTAAACTACGCATGTCACGTCTTCAGTTCTAATTAACCCTCGCCCGTATTGGTGTTTTTCCAGCCGAGAACGTATAAGGGGGGGGTCCGTTGGACCCCCCCCTTGCCGTTTCGCCCCTGATCGAGCTAGAGCTTCGCGGAAAAAACGAGCGTGTTGCCCGTGACGAGAGGAAGCCGATGATACCTAACTTTAAGGTCCTAGGTCATTGGTTGACCTTGCAGGTCAGGTCAATGACCCAAAAGTCGGGAAAATCGGGACCTGTTAGAACGTCGTAAAGTGTGGCTGCTACGGGGTTTTTCGGGGTGCTGGTCACGAATATCATGTTAGTTTTGATCACAGATGATGTCTTCATGCATTTAGTCCGGGTCGGGTCAGGTCAGGTCAGGTCAACCAGTAGGGGTCCTGCCGGGTATTCCTAGTAGGTGTCAACCGCCTCTGATAGCTTCGTAACATGTTACGAAGGCACCAAAACTACTTCGTAAATGTTCAAATGGTTGCTAAATTCGAATTCAGCTGCAAAAACTGACCTAGAAACATGTAAAACTCGAAAAAGTGTACCGAGGTCATCAAAGGTCAATGACCTGACTTGACCTTCAGGTGACCTTGACACCCACTCTAACGCATGGGGGCAACATCATATCACATGTTTGAACGCTTGAAACCACGAAAAGACTGCAAACGCGCGGCTAATGCGAGCCGACATACGCCGAATCGCGATTCCGGCCAAACATGGTCTCGAAAAGTAGGTCACAGGTCAAAGGTCATTGGGGTCAGGGTCATGAAATTTTAAGAGTAGATGTAAAATTGATTAACGCGAGGGTACTGAAAGTTTCGTCGCGATCGGCCGCTTTTTACGCGAGTTATTCTCGAAAAACCATGGGGGGGGGGGGTCCGTTCGACCCCCCCCCCCCTATACCGGCGAGGGTTAAAACAGGTGTTTGGGTTGTAATTCGCAGTTGCACCTCTTATGACAATTCCTTTGAGCATCTTAGATTTGTCAAGAAAAGAAAACACAAGTAATGTAGTATTTGAATAAAACGCAAATGTGATGAAATACTAGGACTTACTCCACAAGGAGATCGAATGGGTCGGAGCGCTTTCAATATGTATTATACATATCGATATATTATACATATCGCTCTGCCGCGCAGCTCCCGAACCTCTTCGATACCCGACTCGATTCGACCCGTTATTGATTCGCTGACGACGATATGTATAATACATATTGAAAGCGCTCCGACCCATTCGATCTCCTTGTGGAGTAAGTCCTAGTATTTCATCAATTTAATTCCATCTCCACATCATGTCATTACGTCAAAACGCAAATGTGTTAACCCGGGATGCCTTGAAAATTGCCATCGCATGCTATACCAAATACCATTTACCAATCATGGACGTTTGAGAAGCTCTGGAAGATTTGGATGTGGAACACTGATAAAAATGGGTGGTGGCTGCACTCGCCTTATGCTGCTTTCATGCGCTTATGTGTTGCCGACAAGTCTGCCGCCATAGCATCAAAGCAAGAGTCGGCGTCAATTGAAAATAAAACGATCGCAGTACGTGTTACCGTTTCTGAGCCAGTCCCCGGGATCTATCGGTCGTCTCCCGGGCATATAGCACCGTCACCCGCGCGCAGAATATAGTTACACAGACATTCTTGCACGGAATATGGATGCTCTGAGCTCTGACTCCAGCTTTCTAGTTCAACTGTGTCACTGACACTGAAGTGGCAGTGCGGAGATGGAGCGGAGCATAGGTATGATATCAGCTCTGGGTGGAAAGGGACTGGTAAGGGTGTCTCGGTTCGTCGCTCAACACAACGTCTTCGGTTGTTAATTTATACATATGTCTCAGGTCGTTTGAATTACATTCGTTTAAACATGCTAACCGCAACTTAGGATTACCGGAGAAGGGTGCAGCACCGCATGCACTTCTTTCGTACAAAGTATGTAGTTAGGTATACGTACGAATCCTAACTGAAATCAGCTCAGTTGAATGATAGTCGAATGCAGGCATCTGACAGCTTACATCTACATAATTAATGGCATCGGTTTATTGTGAATGGCATACAAGAGAAACACATTCATTAATGCACCAAACGGCAAGGGGTAATTAATTGTGCGCGTTCAAACTCTCACACATCCATTAACCCAAAGGAGGAAGATGCTTTACCTCGTTTGATAGCTCCGGAAGATGTACCTAATGATTTTATCGGCAAGCTATGTTCGTGCTCCGATTTTTGTGCAACTAGGCAGTTGCAAATGCTAAATATTCAGTGATGTATTGTAACAACTCGGCTAGTGCCGATGCGTAGGCGCTGAAATTAACTACTCAATTTATTGCCTCGTTTGCTTTGACTGTCCCAAGGTATCCCCTTATGTGATACCTCTGAGACACCAGCCAAAATGGATGATGGCTTTGCTTGCTGATTTCGTTTTTGTTTCTGTTTTTGTTTGCTCAATCACGTGGAATTACTCATAAAATTCGTTCTTTAGTTTCATTAAGAGTATAAATAATTTACACCCAGAGAAGATATAGCTTGCATTGATTACATTTGATAAAATTCATGACAGTTAATAATTCGTAAATGCTTATAGGATCGATAGCTTGTGTTGTTGCAATACATACATATTTTTGGCAATTATCATCATTTGGGTGCCCTTTAATTGTATTTGAGGTGAGTTTATATGAACACCGCCTACAGTCTGACCGCCTTGATATAAAAGTCATCAGACTAATTTTAGTTTTTTATGTTCAAGCTAAAGACAAGTTAACGAGAGGGGTGTTAGGGCGGAACCAGTGGTCGCTATTGATCTTCATTCTATGCATAATTGCATATTGGGACGAATTGAGTTGCAGCTCATGTTTAGATCTATGTACAGCCCACCGCTAAAGTAATGCAGGGTTTTACCAATCTCAACGGTTGACTTTGACTGGTTGTTTAATGCGGAGTGATCGAAAAGAAGATGTCAATAGCTAAAGTTGCAGCTGCAAGGGTGACGATACATATAAGCTGCATTCAAAGTTTCATTGTAGTCTGGCTAATCGTTCCTAAGCTTCAGAAGCAAAACATACCCATGACTGAAACCCCACATTACTTCTGCTGTGGACTGTACGCTATTCTACATGTTGTGTGGGCTAGTTGCGTATATTACCTACGCACATACCGATTGATAAATGTCTGTCATGCATATATCTATGCGCCGCTAATAATAAGATGGTGTTCCATTCTGTAACAGAAACATCACTGCCCGGCTAGCAGCGTTACACTTTAAGTTTGTTCAAGCGGTCACTGCAGTGCACACTGCACAGCGTTTTGTTTTGAGCAGGAAACGGCATTCACAGGCGGTTAACCCGCGCCCCACTGGGGTCTGCGTATAACATGCCCTACTGGGGGGAGGGGGGCTATTCATAGCCCCCCTCCTAACTCCGAAACTACTGGGCCGATCGTCAAAATTCAAACGGCGTCTGATAGCCCCGGAAAAACTGTCGAGCGAAACCTAATTTCGTTGACCTCGAGGTCACCGATGACGTCACAGGTCAGGTCAAAGTAAAAATTATTAGCATTTTGGCTTGTTCACGTTTTGGGCTCTGGCCGCCGTCTTACAAGTCAGATCAGGCTCATTTTTGGTTCACACACTCGTGAACAGATGCTCTAGATACTCTGAGGGTACCAAAGTTGTACTTTGATTTTAAGGTCAAGGTCAGGTCATCACAGGTCACGAAAATATTATATCATCCGTCGGTCACGTGACACATGTTTTATGGTCCATTTAGGCCAAAAATTTCGAATTTGATGTCGTCTGTGTCATTCGAGGTCATTTTAAGTCAAATTTAGCTTAGGTCAGGTCACTTTCAGGTCAAAAGAGGTCAAATTTTGAAGTTAAAATTTTTCAACAAAAAAGGTGTCTATTGGATGCAGTTTGAGCTCAGGAACACGATGGTGCTATTTATATTGGCGTACGACCTCAAATTCGTGCTGAAAATTGATTTGAAAAATTAATAATTATTAATTTTTTGCAATAATGCGTATAACTTGGCCATTTTTGAAGCTATTTAGCTAAAACTTGCTAGAGTTAGTCATAATATAATGCGTTCTATCACATATATTCCGTTTTTTTTTCGAAAATTCAAAAAAAAAATTCGAAAAAAATGTAAAAATATAAATTTTGAATTTTATTATATAAAATTTTCGTAATTTTCAAAATTTCGAAAATCCGAGATAGCAGTTTGATAGTGCAGTCTATTCCGAGTCCTCTCATGCAAAGAAATTGGATCTAGCTTAAAAACTGAGCTCTTGAGAGCGATTGCCGTGGTTCAATGTTTTGCGTCAAAATCGGCCGAACATGACGTCACTCTGACGTCATTTCCGGCCGACTTATGGTAGGTACGAAGTTCAAATTTTGACACAAGGTGTCAAATTGATGCAGCCGAAGGTACTGAATGTTTGGCGTCGATACGTCAAGCGGTTTGGAAGTTATTGCAGAAAAACGGGAGGGGGGCTATAAATAGCCCCCCCCCCCTCAGTGGGGCGCGGGTTAAGACGGGTGCGACTGCTTTAAGTGCACATTACATACGAGCTGTTTCACCATTTCTTTTATGGTGGATCCCATAACAGTGACTTATGCACTTTTCAACCAGTGCATTCGTATGGCTTGGCATTCAGCGATTATGACACGCACAGCACTATTGTCTGACTTGTTTTCGTGTCAGGAAAAGCCGGGGGCATTGTCAGTCACGAAGACAGTCATATCAGGCCAGTTGGGTAAAACGAGCACACCAAACACATTTACCAGAAACATGACAATTTTAGTGCAACTTTTCTCGTAAAACACTTTTAATGGGGTGCTTTTTGTCTCTCCTTTTTTTGTTGAGAGACTAAAAAATGCTCACGACTTCTAGGTGCGAGCGCCTACCATTCTCTCGGCACCCTGCCTGCGTTTCGAGCCTGGGAAAACCCCGTTGGCAAAGACAGTCTCGTTCTCACGAGCCTGCTGCCAGACGGCGACGCGACATGGTAGGACTGAGAAGGTCGCAGACAGATGACATGACAGCCAGAGTTTGGGACGGGGCGAAGTCAAATAACGAGAGCGGAGCACGGAACGACGCCTATATACGGTCCAAATGTAATTTGTGTGTGACCGAGGCAGAACGTTGCAGGGAAATGTGTCTGAACCCGGTGGTAATGTGTCGAAACATTTGCTGTAACAGAACATGAGCTCATGTGTTTATGCATATGGCGCATATGGCTATGAAATTATGAATGTCGTCTAAATGACATAATATAAAGTTGATTCTTTTCAAATAGTGCATTCAAAATGAATCTAAGACCATCCATCCTACTCTGCATTTGTTTCTACGTTTGCTATCACGTAGCCCTCGCTCGCTTCGTCCAGTTATAAGGATAAGACCAGATCCGACATTGGGCGGAGGGCACTGTCTAGCAGTTTAGATCACAAGAATGCAGATACGTTGGTGGATAGCTCAAAGGCATCCTCCTTTTGTTTATTTAAAAACGTCTCAAAATGTTATGTTGTTACCAAAAACCATGGATGGTTTTTACAGTCGCTATCACAGCAGACAGATGACACCAAGCTGCATAAATGATGTTGCAAATGGTGTGGCACCAGACACTTGCAACATCCTGGGTACAAGGAACTGTATTATCCAAGCTGCCAATGCACTGCGTTTACCTATGGGAAATGGAAATACGAGTTAACCTTTAATACTAGCGGGATTAGGTTAAATTTGGTGAGGTAGGGTCATCGGGTAGGAATTAGTGGTGCCAATCAGAAATCGGGCCTGCAGAATTCCGATTTTGTCCAATGCCCGATTTGGAATTAGGCTAGACAAAGGTAGCAGGCTTCGAACAACGTTGAACAATCACTAGCTACACTTCAACATTTTTATAAAGCAATCGTGCATAGCATTGATTAGCAAATGTAAAGCTCAGCACTCGATATGATAAATAATTTTGAGCTGGTAATAGTAAATTAAAAGCAATAAAATAACAGTGCTGAGTGTTAACTATTGCGTAGTTTTCAGACATCTTTGGACAAATGGCTGGCTTGGAGATTTTTGGACGGACAGTCGACGAAAATGCTGGACATTGGACGGACATTGGACATACGTTTTCTGAAACTGGCACCGCTAGTAGGGACAGCGCGTCCACGGGCTTCAATGAGTGCCTTTTCTGCTTCTCATATTTTGCCTTGGGCACGGATATACGAGTGGTTGTTTTTGTTAGTTTGTTTATTCATTAGCACATCATGAGCGGGCTCTGGCCAAATTTCTGATGGGAGCACAGGCTCAGGCACTTAAGTGTCGGGATGTGTGTGTGGGGAGGAACGTAATATGTGTTCACTAAAAATTGAGACAAAGTTTAGTAGGCTGTATCTTCGGTAAAAAATCTACCGATTTGAACGAACGAGGCATTATTGTGACGCGCATTGCATCTGCTGCAAGCTGTAGAGCGTCAACAGATTTGCCAGATCTCCATTGGTCATTTTTTGGACATTTGTCTGGAAGTGCTTTGGCACAAGCTCTGGCACCAGTGGCACCAATTATATGTGCATAAGACTGGAGAGCTCTGACGACTCTGTCTATGAGTGCGCGGGTAAAGGACAGGTCTGTGCCGGACTTTCGACTGGACTGTGGATGAGCTGGTGGACAGTTCCGTCTCGATACGGGGCGGACGGTGGATGCGCGGTTGGACAGGTCTGTGTGGGCTGTGGACGTCCGGGTGGACTGTGGATGAGCTGGTGGACAGTTCCGTCACGACACGGAGGCGGACGGTGGCACTGGACAGGTCTGTGTGGACTGTGGATGCGCGGTTGGACAGGTCTGTGTGGACTGTGGATGCGCGGTTGGACAGGTCTGTGTGGGCTCAGTGGATGTACTGATGGACAGCTCCGTCACGATGCCTCGGTGGGTAGGTGTGATGGCGATCAGTGCGGCCGCGTGGGCAGTCGGTCACAGGGGCGGTCGGGGCTCTACATAAGGAGGCGCCGCCGCCGGCCGGCAGCCCACTCGGCACCGGTGGACGGCGCACCAACCACCCTCCTCGGGCCGGCCGCCGGACCAGCGGGCACATCCCATCAGGTGAGCGGCCACTGCGGGACCGCGGAGCTGCTGCCGTGGACCGCTTCACTCCTCCGCGACTATAGCATGCTGTGTAGCTGGTGTGCAGTATAAGTATGTAAGTTATAACGTGCCAAGCAATGGGCCGCGAGCCCGGATATCAGATATGTGGTAGAATGAAGTTTTTTTTTAGAGAGAGAAAGAAAGAAATACCCAACGAAATCCTAAGTTTTTTTTACAACTTTCATCATTCTATTCGATGAATGAACAACAGCAGTCAACAATTATCACTTTGAGTATAAGATACAACACATTAGCGGCAATATTTGTAATACGACATTAGTTAACCCTCGCCCGGCGAGGGGGTTGATGCAACCCCCTAAGATTTTTCGCGAATAACGTAAGAACGGCGCCGCCAAGTTTGGCTTACCATCTGGGGCATCCTTTTGGCACATACCTATCCTGAAAATTTCAGGTCTCAGTCTTAACAGGTCAGGTCACCAGGTCATAAAATGGGTACAAGGTCAGGGGAAAATTGGACTAGTTTATCGGCAACGAATGGCATAATTTTTCGTCGATAACTTGAGTGCAATGGCACGTTGCGCTACCAAATTTCAGACACGACTTGGGGCATTTGAGTGCTGCATGACCTGGGAGTTTTGAGTTCCGGTGACATCAGGTCAGGTCAAACCGGTATTCATTGTCTAAATGGCACATAAAGGCGATATTTTGTTCATTAAAACAAGATCTCTTCATCGATTTGGTTCAAACTTGAAACTTGCAGGATATGCTTAGCTCACAGAGTGCCATCATATGCATCACAATTTGTCAAATTCGGTTGATCTGAGTTTATCTAGAAGTCATGACAAATTTTAAGGAGATATGCCCGAATGGGTCTAAATGTGTAAAGATGAGAGATTGGTGCTCCATCTCGGCGTTTTTGTGTTGTATGTAGTACCTTCATATATAACTATTTATCTACTTGGTGTTTGCAAGAGCTGCAAAAACGCTAGGGTCGGGTCATCTGAGGTCAACTAAGTTCAAACTACGCTTTTGCTAATACTCGTAACATGGCTCACAATGAGGCTAGAGCTTCAAACATGGTGTCACTGTGATCAGGCAATTCGAATGATATGCGATATGAAGCACTTTGATTAGCTTGAACGTCATTAATTAGGTACTTAAGTAGCCTCACTTAATCTAATAAAATTTAAAGCTCACTTAAATTTGTAGCGAAACATATCATTCGATGCGCACAGCCGTGCTGAGTTCACTGGTGCTTTAATATTAGTTCTATCTTTACTAGATAAACAGTTATAAGCGAAAAACGTTCGACATGTTTTAGCACAATTTTTACATTTATACCCCCAAAAACCCCTAAATATTGACCTAGCGTCACCAAATTTCAACGAGGGCTAGATCTCCTACGGGCCCACCTACCCTGTGAAATTGGGCGTTTCTAAAAGCCATAAGAGCCAATCACCAGGGGAGGGGGGGGTCGTACCAACCCCCCTCGCCGTCTTCGTTATGAAAAAGGCCCTCACCTGACGAGGGTTAAATCGACGGATACTGACACACTGCCTGTACTAGTATCACTATTCCTGGGTACCAACGCGATATCATCTTAGAGACGCATGAATGATTTTAACGTAGACATATACTTGCAAAGAACACAAAGTCGTCAGAACTGCTGCACTATGGGCGCAATAAAACGATAGTACCTAAATGTGAAGAAATGTTAACAACGATAATGCATTGAATATCCTTAATAGCAGAAGTCTGTACACTGTTGAGCATCGTTATGCTGTTTGTATTGTAGATCAATGGCCATCTTGAAGGAACACAAGGGAATTATTCTTCCAATAATGTCACGACTGAAATGCATCTGTTGTTCGCACTTAATAGCCGTTTTCACGACGGCCATCTGGTACACATTTGGTGCACATCTGGTGCAGATTAGGTGCAGATTTGGTCAAATTAGGTTCAGTGTGTCTCTTAGTAGCTATCAGCTAGGGTTGCACTATTTGCTTATATGCCTGCTTTGTCATATGATCAGAAAGTATCATCGATTAGAACACTGAGATAAATTCATAAAATAAAGATATTTGCTGTAAAAGAAATTAGGTGCAGATTTGGTCAAATTAAGTGCACTTGCCGGATAGCCCGTCGTGAAAACGGCTAATCTGACCTAAACTTCTTCATCTAAATCGCTTCAAGTGTTAGGGTAACTGTGGGGAAAACGCACCCCAGGGTTAAACGCCTCCCCTAAAAAAAATCGTATAGATCTTATCGACGGATAGGTGTTTTATCCTGTCTTTCAGAACAGTCAGCTGCTTGTTTACGTAGTTCTCTATTTCCGGTTCTGCGTCTTGAGGAGCAGCGTGGGTAGATGCTGATGTTGGTTTTGGGTGTTGTTTTTGTTGTTTTTTACAGAAGATTCCTAAGCTTTTGATGCCTTCTTTATATCACAAAACTTGCTATTGTGCACATCACTCAAAGCTGCGTTTTATTGTCATTCTGTTGAATTTATTATGCTGCGGCGTTAGTAAGTGGCGCGTTTTTTTGTCAATATTTTGTTGACCGGAAATGGAATGGATGGGGAAAGACGCCTACTCGATGCATGGGGCAAGACGCCCCCAGTTTTCTGAAAGGGGGGCGTTTTGCACGGTGGTGAGAGTGCAGGGTAGCGCCCTGTAGGTCGGGGCCGAAAAGGCCTCTCCCTGTCCTTTTTTGCTGATATATCCTAAACGACTGCAGATATCGTCACCCAACTTTCAGGACTCCTCCGGGCATCCATTTTACACATTGCAACAACATTCTATTCCAAAGGCTATGATAGGTTGACCACAAATGACGTCAGAATGACGTCAAGTTCTGCCATGTTCATCATTTTCTGTTGATGGATGGGGTGGGGGCGCTTTGCACATGGGTGTGGGCGTATTACCCAGGGTGTGGGGCAAAACGCCCTTTTGTAAGGGTATGCGGAAACCTTTTTGGGGGGTTAAATACCACACGCAAGTGTCTTTTCTTGGTCTCAAAGCGTAGTAAAAAGAATGAGCTACATGATGGTGCCCAAAGGTTTGAGTAATCTGGGTTGGGTTGAGTGTCAGAAGGTTTCGCGCTTAATGGGGGCGTTTTTGACCTATTCACCCTATAAGTGACTCAATACTGGATTGGTGTAGTTCAACTAGGTAGCTGCGAATAATTTCTATCGATTATCAACTTAAACACACACAATACATTTCCTTGTATGACATTGAGCACACACCCACTGATTAGTCCATAAGTTTGATTGTACCGACCGCACTTGGATATTCTAAGAACTAGGAATGAATTCAGCTTCGTGCTGATATGACGAATTGATCGAATCGATCAGGCCCCTTATCATTGTTAATTATCAGCTACGTGTTTATAGATAGGCATCAGTTAGTCGGCACTGGCAGTTTCACAGATGTGCTTTAGATTTCACATATTGCAGTAACCGTCGGAAAGGTATCGGAAATTGGTCTGGAACTCTGGACAAGGGGTAGCTATATGATTTTACTTACATGCTGTCATTTTTTACATGTTCGGTTAGTCGTTGACAACTGCAAATACATGCCTTCATCAGCTACACAACGTAAATGTCCGTAACCAGTCGTACTAGCATTGGCAGCTCCATTACTTATTTATTAGCGTCCCCAGGTTGTCTGGGCCACCGTGAGCGACTGGTTGATCCAGGATCAGCTCAGCGGATCAGCGGGATCGCCGCCGGCAGCATGTTGATGACGTCAGTGGAGTAGACAGTCATGACCAGTTTGGGACCGTCAAATGTCAGCGACTCAGCAGTCATCGATGGCTGCTGGTCATACGCGTGCATTATTCAACCGAAAGAACGCACAAATGCTGCCTGCCGCCCAAGGTAATCATTCAGCCCCTCTGCGCCGGCTTTGGATCAGCAGCGGGCAATATTGTGCTGAAAAATTCACAGCATTGGTATGGCAAGTCCGGCGCGAACTAATCGGATCGCGTACTTGGCCTGGATTCAGTGCATTAACCTGCAATCCTGGTCTATGTACTGCCAAGTCATGATGAATGAAGCGGTGAGCTGCACTGAGCATTGCAAACGTCGCTTTTAGACTGTGGATTTCCATGGTTAGGTTCAAAGAAACGAGTCTAGGAAGAAGGAAGACGGAAGTCATGGTGCCGTGCATATAACAGATCATGTCTTAGGGAATCAATATCGAAAGGTGTTTGGAAATGTGCAAAACAAAACCAAAACATTTAGCATAACATAAGTCACTTGGCTGCATATGTGTTACATGACAGCTACATCTGAGAAAAGCCTTCTACATTTTTTTCGCCAAAGTCGCAAGTACCTATCTATTCCAAAACAGTTTACGGAACATGTCTTTAAATTGGCCACCTCAATTCATGTGGCGGACCTGTGCCGATTCGTATACCCGACCTGTGTGGCCCTGAACAGGCCAGGTGAAATACCACGGAAACATTACCTAGGACCTCCATCCGCAGCATTGCTCCTACGTAGGGTAGACCGGGGCAAGTCGCCCCGCCGAGGTAAAACGCCTCACCGATGTTTCTCGGAACTGGCAAGGTTCTGGAGAAACATCATCTCTTCTATAACACGTGCACTATATGATCATTATATGAGCAGACTGGAAAGAAATTGTGATGACTCTTTAGGGAGATATAGCCAAAAATGTGTTTTTGGGGTGATTTTTATGTTTTGTTGTCAGCTTATGCATCATGGCGTTCTTTTATGGTCCACATCAGGTTAACGACTTTTATGTATTTTGAACAACTTTATCTAACGCTTATAATGCCGGGTTGGTTCGTGTTAAATTATGCCTTGCTGGAGTGCAAGGCGGTGTTCTCTGACCGAACTACGTGATGGGGTAAAACGCCCCAGTAGGTCGCGGGGCAAAACGCCCCATGGGGCGTTTTACCTCATGTGTTGTTCGGACTACCCACTTCCTAATGTTCGGTAGCTGGCTAATAGTAAGTTTCTATGCATTTATATCTATTTTTCTCAGCAACTGGATGGCAAAGGAAGTATTTTGTTAACATTTCCATTGCAATAATTTATTATTTGGCCTTATGAAGCAGGTAAAAAACCTGCTCATACAATAGTGTCATAGCTGAACACCTGATAGGATAGAAGAAGCTAACTTCAGTGCCGTGCTTCCCAAGGTCTAACAGACCTCTCATATAAGATTTAAGTCAACTAGCATGTTAAATCTTTAATCTAGAGTATGGGGCTTCTTGCCCCAGGCCGTGGGGCGTTTTGCCCTGGGGTTGGGGCAAAATGCCCCATTTGCAGTTGCTTCACAAATCACTTCCTAGCTAGGAGTCCGATCATAAGTTAATGAATTTGAGGTGTGGAATTTAAAGTAAAATGTCCAAATAACGCATTGAGCACAAATTTGGCCTTCCAGGTGATGTGGGACAAAAGTTATGTAGCAAAATAAATTATCTGGGGCGTCTTGCCCCAGGCTACCCTACGTATACAAACCCTATCTATCGCCAAACCACCGCGAGGTCGCACAAGTTAGTTCGACAGGTTTTCATTGGATCCATGCTGATCGGCTTTTTATATTGCATGATAGGCCTGATAAAACAGGCTTTTGCAATGCCATTCTGCCACATGTTTTAGCAAAAGAAGCTTGGTTTCAGTATAATAAACTTAAATAAATTGCTGTAGTACAAAGTGCAAACCACGTCTCGTAGGGTTCATCATGCCTACAATACCTACGACTTACGAGTACGATTACCAAGCGCTTGAAAACAGATGCTTCTGAAATGCATTCGACTTACATTTTCATCGAGTAAATAGGTAGGTAATTGGTTTTCTAGGTAATATGGATTATGTCCGGAATGACTGCAGTTCAGCAGGTAAAAGTAAATACCTAACTAGTAGGCTTTAGGGAATCAAACGCTCATGACAAGTGTCAAAGACATTCACAATTCTTTCTTCAGGCTCATGTATCAAAGCCGACCCGTGCCTCTCCCTGCCGGTCTTTCAGTGACACGATTAGGGGCGCGAGCGTGATAAACGTGCGTCAACGGTCAGAATCGACCCCATATGGCTCTGGAAGACAAATTATGGTACGCCTGGTGCGGGAAAGCAGCTGATGCCAGATAGAAAGAGAGTCAGTGAGTGTGTGCAGTGTGTGAGAGAGAGAGAGAGAGAGAGAGAGAGAGAGAGAGAGAGAGAGAGAGAGAGAGAGAGAGAGAGAGAGAGAGAGAGAGAGGACGATTTGGAGGTAGAGGCTGGACGTCTGGACGTTGAGATGACTTTTGGAGCCGCATATTCTTTCCTAATAAACACTGAATGCCTAGTATAAATTTTGCAAACACCTCAGCTTACTGGAGTCCCCTGTTCTATGTTTAACTGTCCCTTGTTTGGGTGTTATCGTTGTAACGCACTCAATTTAGTACAAGGCAAATTTGTCGTTAAAACAAATCCGAAAAAATATATACCAAAAATAGTGCGCCTAAGATTAATAAAAGCGTATGATGTGGAGCCCTTTTTTGCAAGATATTTGTATGTAATACGTCCTATTTAAACCTGACATATTTCAGTCTACCTGTCCATAGTGAACTGTTACACGATATGTGTTGAATCATGGATGGATCCGGTATCCGCCGCCTGCCGCGCCGAGCGGCCGTGCGCACTGCGCAGTTATGCTGCGCCGCACGGCACCGGCGAGTTGCGGCACAGCCTACCCAGCCAGGCCACTGCCGCTGTCGGCTGCTCCATTCGCGGGCGGCGCGAGCTGCAGGGGACGGAGATGCTGTTATTACTTACACATCTCGAAATGCACTTCTCCTGACAGCAGCGCATCAGGTAACTAATGAGGCGGACGTCTCTTCGAGGAGTTGAGACATGGATAGGAGCGCCCAAATAAGTTACATCGGTTCAGATTACCTGCAGTCATCATCTGGCATTCCAAACTAGAGATACGAAACATAGCACGAAACGGGTTTAAATCAAACACACACGATTCCGTGGAGATGCAAACCCAAAATAGATGATCTCAAGACTCAAGTCCTCAAATGTCAGCGATCTCAGAGGGGTTCTACCTTTTCCCCGACCGGAACCATGGCATTCGATTTCGAAATGGAGTATCATTTGCTATGGTAAATGGCGCTTACCCTAATGATGTCACAAGTATCGTTAACCTATAATGGTGCAGACATTGGCAGCTCTAGTAAAGTCGTTGAAATTCAACACGACATTATTTGCATAAGACAAGACAAGGAAAGGTGCGCCGTCGCGACATTCGAGACTACAAGATCTCAGAAGATGAGCGGCAGTACCCAAACATACCATCACATCAGCCCTGATACAGCTGACGAGCTCATCCGTAGGGTGTTATCCCCAAAGCAAACAAGCCAATCAAAGTGCTGAGCCGGCCGGTGTTCCGTTGCATGCCAATCGGCTCTGCCGTTCGCCAGTCGCCGGGTCGCCGTGCCTACTGCCATCAGACAAATGTCGTTACGCGCCAAACGCGACGCTGATCCGAGACTGATAGACGACAAACGGCACCGCTCGCTCCCAGGTCGCGACCCGAGTGTTCCCCAGCGTTCCCGAGCGTTCCCGAGAGCTCCGGTGTGTTTCGGATGACCCCAGTAGCACACAGTGATAGGATGAACGGGATAGCCGTTTTAGAGTGTCAGCCAGTCAAATGGCTGATGTGATGGTGACGCAGCTAAACCATCACCCAAGGGTGACCCAAGGGTTTAATGAGCGGCGCATAAGACGTCGAACGATGACGCATCACTGGTCAAGTTCATGACTGGAGGAATAATCTTGTCTTTCTTTCGCTTACAAATGGCCTTAATATTGGTGGGTGAGGCTGACACTGCTTAGTTCACTTCTTTGTGTGTACTGTGTGGATGCATCTAAGCTCTAACACGCATCAAAAAAGTCAAAAATCTATGAAGATCAAAGTTCTGAAGGGACACTCTCCACAAGTTCGACATTTTGTTGGAGCTTTCGCCATATAGTTATTTACTCGTACATACGTACCAATATATTCGCCACCAATCGTATCGATAAACGTGATTCAGATTCCTGCAAGATTTTATCGAGTTGCTTACAAAAAGTGCCGTAAAAATCGAGCTTTAATGCATTTGAATATCACTACAAAAATATTGTGATTCAAAAAGCACTACCAAACATGACATGAAACAAGTATTAACTACTTTGGTCACTTCATTTCTATAGGGTGAAATAAATTGCAACACGAATAGTTGCAGTGCCGCCTCAAACTGTCGTAAAAAAACTGTCTCTTACCAGATCCGATAGCTCCTCGGATCACACAGATTGCAAGCTGCCCTTTCCATTCTAGGACACATGTCGCACAAAAGAGGACCAGATCAAACGCGTTCTGAACTAAGATAAGCCGAAACGAACGACTGCCAGTGGCCGGGCTGAGACGATCCAGCTCCAATGAACGAGCTGGTCTGGTGGACGGAAACGGTGCGAAGAGGCCGCAGCTGCGACCGAGCTCGGGCAAAGGTCGGTCTCAGCCGGCAGGAAATATACGGAGACGTCATTGCTCATTCCGATGACGAAGACGGCTGCGGGCTCACACCGGGCCGCTGGTATTCTCAGGTGTGCAGTGTATCTTATGGGGCCAGGAGATCACGAGAACTGGCGAGAGAGACAGTGTTTCCATTTGGCAAGGGGTTTGAAGTGTATTTTGATGTGTGGTAATGAGCCAATTGCTTTATCTATGTGAATTAGAAAGCAGGGAGATAAACTGTAATAAGTTGACGAGGTTCTGAATGCAATCAAATTACATCTGGACCCTAGCAGAGCAAGTGATTTTTACCAGAGCAGACGAACAAAAGAAAAAGCAATGCCGAGAAAATTTGATGACCAATAACTTGCATTGCTCGTTTCTTTCCGGTGTCATTATGTCTAATGATAATGTAGATCAGAGAGCATCTCCCGTTGTCCTCACTAACATACACACGAGACATACTCGGTCAACATTTCCGCAAACACTCGTCTGATGGGGAGGGACAAAGCAAACTCATTTTGGTAACGCCCCATTGTGCGTCGCCCTGCCATCGTCGTCTCTGCTCGATCTATGTCCATCTGCGACCGAGATGCGTTCTCCAATCACGCGAGCCTTTCTCTCTCTATTTCCAGACGGCGCTCTCGCCCCGCCGCCCGCCGCCGCCGCCCGCACCGCCGACGATGCGGCTGCCGCTGCTCGCGCTCCTGGCCCTGCTGAGTGTGCTCTCGCTGGCGGCCTGGGGTGCCGCCTGGCCGCGCCCCTCGCTGGCCACCGAGCTGCGCCACCGGCTGGATACCCGCGGCTCGTTCATGCGGCTCGGCCGCGGCGATGACGGGCTCGGTGAGCCGGAGTCAGTCGATGAGCCGCGCGCCGAGTCGGAGCCCGAGTCGGCCGACCCGCTCGGTGACTCTGAGTCGGCGCTGGACGACGCCGAGCGGCGGGAGTTCGCCAGGCTGACCCGGCCCAGCTTCGTCCGGCTGGGCCGCATGTGGCTGCCCCGCGGCAGCCGCGCCAGCAGCATACGACTCGGCCGGCGCTCGGGAGACACAAACTTCCCCACCAGCTACAAACGCTACCGCATCAGGTTGAAGAGGTCCGTCTAAGCGTCTCCCGGGCAGGCAGCCGCCAGGCGCGGTACAGGGGAATGCAATGCAGAAGACATCATCCGGTCAGAATGATTAAAATGATGAAATCAATATTAACAACAGCAGCAGACTTTGGGCGAGGCGAGTGGCTCTGAATGATTATCGACCAGCGTCGAATGCACGCAATCTCTCTCGATGCCTCGGGAGGTGATGCTACTCGCTGTATCAGGAGGTGATACTCTGCATCGGGAGGTGATACCCTCTGTATCAGGAGGTGATACCGCAGCGCCCGACATACATGGTCTGGAGGCGTGTGACAGGGATCGAGAATGGCTGGCGCTCCCTGTCACATGCTCACAAGGCGACAGCTGACTAACCCGGCCCGAAGGGCTCCACACCGATAGCTTCATCAGAAATGACCGACTTAATTATCTCCACTGACTTAAGTAAAGCTGTACTGTGCTGATTGTTCAATCATGAAGCTATAGTAATCGCTACTGATTCCACGCGTGAGCTCTCGCTCGAAATCTCGAATCTGGGCATCGTATTGCTGTTCAGTTTTCGTTGGTGAATATGACTATGGTAATGAACATTCAAAAGGATTACAATGGCCCATTGAAGCGTTATTGGATGAAGTTAGAATATCAGCAATGTCCCAAAGCTCGCCTGCAGTGTTCCACGGTCGTTCTTACGTTTGATCGTAGCGGTAACATGGTTTCAGTGTCCTTGCAGGGCAGGTGCCCTTGCATTATAGTAATGCAAGGGCATTACTATAATGCCATAGTCCATATGTGACTGCACCCATAAGTGGGCAATGAGTCTTTGGTTACTTTTATGCTAACAAAGAATAAATGTGGGACATGCCGATGACAGAAATGCAACGTTTAGGATGAATAGCTGATGAAAATTATGTGTTTATCATGCCTAAGAATGCATCAGACTAAAAGGATCGATGCTAATATATGAATGTTGCATTAATTTTGCGAAAATACGCTGCGAATTGCGTGCAATGCGTGCGACTGTTTCACACAGTGGTGGTGTTTCGTCGGTGTTGTTTCGCTATGCGGAGTACAGCATTACGCTAATGTTGCGCTGTTGATAATTGGGAGGCGCCCCTGCCGAAAACTAAGAGCGAAATATGGTGTTAGTTTCTCTGACTAAAGCAGGCAAAATGTATGTGCACTACCCAGACCCAGCTATGCCCTTTCCAACGCCGTGCCTTCGCCAGAAGAAATCGGAGTCCAAACTTTGCCAAAATGCCACCTTACCATCACACTGTAACTTCACCATATGCAACTGAGGTGACTAGTTACCTTTTATTTTTCTATGACTGTGATTGTTTTGGCGTGTATTATTTTCTTATTTCGTGGATAGGGGCTTGTAAATATCTGATATGTACCGCAAAACCTTGATGCTGTGTAATTGTTGCACAAATAATAATATGCTGTTATTTAGTATCCATAAGGAGGAGGTGCATTTGCAATATACGTTATCCGGAGCTTCGTTTGTAGCCCAGAGGCTGTTTGACGTCCAACTATGTAGTAATGGAACATTTGAAGAACGGCTAACTGTGTGCACAATGCATCAAACGCACCACACATGAGGGGCATGCGTCATCAAATCGTCGTCATTGGGCTGTGTCAACGCTCCAAATCATTTGTCATAATTCAACCAAAATAATAGCTAATTTCTAATTTAATGTCAGCGGTGTAAGAAGGCACCATACAATGGAGGAGGTGCAGTTTTCGCCGGAACATTAAGGCACATCATTATTTTCAACGAGAGTCGATTAAGAAGATAAAAGGGTCATGAAACGACAAAATACCGCAAGGCTTTTCAGTAGGGCCGTTCTCAGTTGTTGGAAACTGGCTATCCAAAGGAATTGTGTCCAAGGTCTCGAGAAGCATTGTTCCCGAGCCGCCGGTCACGGTGAGGGATACATGCGTCTATTGCCGGATTTCTAGTGAGGGCAAGAAAAAGTTAATTATAAATTATGTATGAAAATGTATGCAGATAAAAATGTATGCGCTTGTTTATCAAGCCAAATCGCATGCCTAGCATTCCTGAATATTAGGTGCATCGTTTGATGGGATCGCAGTTACGCCGAAGCCCAGGATCTCTTGTATCAGCGATATTACTACTGTAGGCAAACACGTCCTCTGTCAGATAAGATCCTCGTTGACACCTAGGCGCTTCATTGTCACACACCGATATGGTGGAACACATCTCTCACTCCCACTCCCATATTGCATATTGATATTGCATTAACCCTATTAGTGGCAGGCTCCTGGCTACCCCCTATTAGTGGCAGGGGGGGGGGGGCTGTTTACGACCCCCCCTTGATATCTCGAGATCTAACGGGCCGATTTTCAAAATTCAAACGGCATTCGATTTCGCTCAATGTGATCTACATTTCTAAAAAATAAAAACTAAGAAATGTCAATAGGGGGGGTAGAGGGGGGTAAAAACGGGCAAATTGCAGATACATTTTAGACTGTTTATCACGGCCAGGTTTCTGAACCAATCTTAACGCAACTTTTGCCGATCGATAGAGAATGAACCAGGAATTCACATGGATCCTAAAAATATGCATTTTCAAAAATCATAGGCGGATACAGATCATTGAGATTGGGGGTACACAAAAAGTATAGTAAATAAGGTTTTTGTTGGTACTGTTTCTAAAAAGGGTGGTAATGGTCTTGTTATGTTATAATTTTCTTATGAGAGAACGACTAAAATTGTATTGGTAATGCATAGGCGGTGTCAGGGCACCTATATTGGGAGGTAAAACATAACCCCCCTTTTTGGACGCCTGGATCCGCCTATTATAGCAAAAACGTGTCAAAAGAGGATGCACAATAAATGTATATGTTATCACATGATACCTTTTATTCACTGTTCGTAAAACTGGTGCAGCATCGTGATCTTCGCCCAAATGACTCGCTTCACGAATAGGACCCCCCAATTCCCAGTGCTCTGGAGCCGCCCCTGGTAAAGTTATGAACTTGAAATTTTCAGGAAATGTGCCCAATTTAGTTTTAGGAAAAGTCAGAAAATTTCAGCATCGTAGCTTCAGCGGTTTCGGAGATATTCCCGAAAAACCTGAGGGGTGGATAAAAACAACCCCCCCTGCCACTAATAGGGTTAAGGAAATGGCAATATGCCTTCAAAACGTAGTGCACTAAAAACCCTCGCCCGCACATGGGGGGGGGGGGGGTTGCCACCCCCCAAGGTAGTCTTTCTGCTCTACACTCAACATTTTTAGAGCTAGAAGCCTGATTTGTGGTATAGCTGCTCCTCTATCCTTTCTTAACAACCGCTGAAAATTTCAAATTTCTGTGGTTTTTGGTTTCGGAGATATGACCTTGTTTTTCAGGTCATGCCATGACCCAAATGACCAAATCTCAACATTTTGCGATGGCTATGGGCCTTGTGAGCTTTTGACACCTTGATTTCGGCCTTTTTTGCCAGTCTTACCTCCCACCTATCATGGAACATGTTGTTCGACGATGTACAGATGTCAAGGTCAGAGTCAAGGTCAACCTAGGTCATCTAAAATAATTGCGTTTTAGGCAAGCTGAATTTACTTTTCGTGAAGTTTTTTTGACTGCATTTTTGGTAAAAACTTCTCAGATCATGATTTTATGTAATATGGACACATAAACACTCGGTGCACACATCAGTATACACACAGACACACACAGACATACAAACACATATAACTGACCTTGACCTAACTTGACCTGAAATGACCTCAGCAGCAAAAATCTGGTCGGGTAGTGTGACAAAGAGGTTCTAGCTGGCTTGGCACCAGAAAACGGCATCGTCATCGGTATATGATAAGCAGCGCACTTGATATCCAACGGTGACCCAAAACAGCAACATTTTTTAGTTTGACCTGACCTGGAAGGTCAATGACTGACCTGAGAAGGTAAAACTGGGTATCATTGGATTCGTCTCTTCCCAAAGAATCTTTTTGGTCTTTACCGCGAAGCTCTATCTCCAACAGGAACGAAATGGCACGGGGGGGGTGGCAACCCCCCCCCCCCATGTGCGTTCTAGGATGGGAAAATGGCATGTGCGGGCGAGGGTTAAATCAACATTTAGATATTTGTCTTTATTACATGAGTTTTGGAATAAAGTTGGATGGTAGCAGCATAGGTGCAAATAAAACTAGCATTACTGTATATCTATAACGCAACAACAATGAAACTAACAATAAAACAATACATTTCATACCAATCGAAATGGTTTTCGATAAATGAATGGTCAGAGTGACTTTTACAAGGATATACATGCATCACTAATGACGGACTTCTAACGAACAAACACAACAAAGCTACAACAACTTTAGGTGTTTACTATCTAGATCAAAATGTTTTACCATCACCTTAAAATAAATTGCCAACTTAAAATGGATAAAATATGTTAAAATAGGCTTATTAGTTTTCCAAAACATTTTGTGTCCTTGGCATTTCGGTGTCGCGTATTATCAAATGGATGAAGGCTGACACCAACATTTAAATTGTGTGTTTATTGATTTGCCACTTCAAGTCCAACAGTTTCTCCCGTGTTTAGTAGCTAGCTGCGGTAATTTTCTGGAGATTAATTGTCATAATTATCACGAACATAAGCGTTGCTTCTTATATAACGATGTTTCGTCAGCATCAAAAACGAGACCCTGTTTCAGATGCACAAAACAAAGCTGCGTGTGCCCGCATTTTGAAGCTGGAGAGGACTTTTATTTGTAGTTGCGACTCAGATATGCATTATGCAACGGATAAATCAGTGGGCTGCTTGCAGGTCTTTAAAGCGCATAAGGTACCGATCGTCCGTAAAGAAACATGGCTATTGAAACCGGGTTATAGGATTTGTAAGAGGGAAATTAATATCATTACGTGCTTCCTCCTTAGGATATGAAGTCATTACATTGGCTTTTAATTTTAAAAAAATCGTCTATAGAATGATCCGAGAGTCGTTTTGATAGCAATATGCTATTCCAAATTGTTCAGTTGATAATTGGTAGCACTGAGATCATGCAATCAATGGGTTTAGTTCCTTCTTATCATCGTAGCGACTTATCCCAAACGCTCAATGAGGATTCCCCCGTCTTAGAATCCATTTCAACACTGCTTTTCCATTACCGCGGATTTCTTGCGCGGGTCGCGAAATCAGAATAAAAAATATAGACACAAAGGGAATAAGAAAGCATTTTTTAGTTCTCAAAGCCCACCCAGGCCACTAGCTCAGCTAGCTACCCTGAGACAAGTCTATCGCTATAGGCACTGACTGACGAACGGTTCCTGGCTCCTGCCACTCAGCATCTGGGGCATTAGACGCCCCTTCACATAGGTTTAACAGCGAGCAGCGAGTGGCAGCGGCTCGAACTGAGTTCTCCAGACCCCGGCCTCTAAAGTAAAATGGCAGACATCACCCGGTAGCTGAGGCGAACAAACTGAGAGCAACGATCACGAAAAACACCACCGATGCAATCATCCGATTCGGCAAAAAAAAAATCATTAGGTACCGGCTATATGGTCCATCAGCACTTTCCTTTCATTAAACTACGACAGGGCTGGCAAATGTGTCACCCATTTACTTAAAGCCCAGCAGGCACCTAAACTTGAGCGGGAGATGCTCAAGGGCAGCGATTTGTTAATACGAGCGCATTAAATCGTGGTGTCACGACGTACATACCTGCATGTTTATGACGGCATAAACTTTTGACGTATTCGATGGAAGACATCAAACGTCTAATAGCTACGTATCCTACAGATCAACTTGGTCTGTTCTTATTTGATTTTGATTTCTACATTGTTAAAAAAGTATGTTTAGAAACGCACAACACAACTAATTTAGTAGGAATTTCCTACATATATCCTCATAATCCACCACTCCCGGCGCCCGTCACGCTCGACCGTTTTGGAGTCTGGAGGGCATGGGCCACAGGGAAGGAGCGGCTCTGAGCTCCACGTGCGGCGAAAGTTGTGATGTTCCGTGAGCCTCACTACATAAAGGCCTTAGTCCGCTGATCTCATTCTGAAAGGTCGTGGCCAAACGGCCTGGCAATGCTCTTCAATCTTCATGTAGTCCGACGGGCCGTTTTATAACACAAGCAAGCAAAGAGTGCAGGCCTTGTTACGGTTTCAAGGTGCACTGACACACTTTGGCTCCTCTCTTTGACTTTTGCACTTCAAGGCGTGTACTTTCACCAAAGTGCATGAAGCTTCAATGCATTTCTTACTCAAAATCAATGCAATTAATGTATTTCCCTGCCGACGTCCATTTAGTGGTCCTCTAGGCAGTAGGTGAGCGAGCGAGTTTAGCTGCCTTTAGGAGAAATTGTTTTCGAATTCCCCAAACGCAGCGTTACGCATTGAGCAATGGCCTCCCAAGTGACTCGGCTACAATACAACCTTGCGTAAGTGCCGAATATTTCATTAGGCCGAAGATAGGCTGCCGGAATACAATGCGAAATTGAAACACTTCTCAACTCGGCGAACTTGTTCGCTAAAGTTAATGGCCAATTAAGCGCGCCTGACACACGGACATAGTCGGCCCACGGAGGGCTCCCACGCCGCGAGATACGAACGGAATACATATGTACAGTGATTGCTATCTGTTGTATAGGTATCAAATAACTCGCAAGTTTTTATTAACATTTATATGCAATAATATCCGTTTGAAGTAGTTATAATGTGCTCCTATTATGGAGCTTCAAACACGTAATAGAAATGCTGTAAGGAGGAAGCGTCGGAAAATTAAAATGATAACGAACAGCGTTATAAAGTAAATAAAGCATTGGTAGTGTACTGAGCAATGCAAATATAAACATTAAACAAATAGGCACCAATCTGATCGTTAACCTAATTGTTCTTGTTTGCATGCCTTGTGACTTATCTTGTCATCTCATGGGCCAGCTCCTGCCCAAGGCATGACTGCTAACGACTGGCATAGCATGGAGAACATCAGTCTGATGCGGAGTCATTGCCGGCTGTCACTTATATCCCCCATAGACACCCTGCAATGCATAGTGGCAGCAGGCATCATTGTTGTCCGCTCGGCTGCGCCAAAGCGTTGACGATGCACCCGTCTCATGGGACCTGGTCGATCCGCCAAACCAATCAACAGTTACACGCGTTAGGAGACCTGCCGGGACTCAGCACGTGCATCGACAGACAGAATGGTGGCAATAGTGCTATAGTGCACACTGCACACTGCACAGGACCCCTGTCCCGCGGGTAGTGATGTAAACATGGCCTCAGCCAACAGTGTCCGTTAAGTACATGACGTACTCACATACTTACATATCAATGGCATTGTTCTTTACGCTTTCTATTGACGGCGCTTTTGTAATGAATTTCTAGCATTACTCGGCGAAAATCATACCCCAGGGGCATAATAGAAGTCATAGTTGGAGTCTGAAGTCGGTGATATTCCCTCCAATAGTAACACTGTTGTTGACGCCATCCGAAAATAAAGCCTATATAGTTATTATTATTACACACTAGTTGCTTTATTGGTCAGCCTTATCAGACATTTCTGCGTCCTTTTTGAATAAACGTTTTTCAGTGCTTGGCTTGGTAGCATTTAACATTGAAAGATTTAAGCTGTCAAGCATCTATTTCCTGAGATCAAAGTATTTTATTGTTTCAAGCGAACCATCAAACGATCACTTGCAAATCACTGTCACTGGAAATCCACTAGCTCCGCGTTTTCCAATCAGCCTCACGAATGTGGACAGTCGATTCGTTTGTTATTGAACGCCATCTGATATTGATCACGATACATAATAGTGCAGTTTAATTCGGTTCGTATATCAAGGCCCATAGCTAAACGATGCTTACAGCATGTGTCATTGCTGTTCATAAGGTTGTATTACTTGAATGCCTATGGATTTCCCAAGCTCGCCTGCAGCAAGCCGAACGAAGGTCGCTAAATCACAGTTCTCTGCCTCACCCACGACTCCTTATGCAGGAAAAAAGTGATCAACATTCACGCAGCACAGTGAACTTTCTGCAGAAAAATATGAGCGGTCCATTTCGAGTTAAACATTTCGAGCTTAAACAATTGTTGTTGGTGTTTCAGTGTTTGCTGACTAAATTGTATCGCCTATGGCTGGGTGGGGAGCAGTGACGACAGGGGGCACAGGGAGGTCAATGCGGTAACCCATTACTGACGAACGCTGGCGCCTGGAACTGCTCACTGCTCGGGGCCGTCCACATCGACTGTACATACGGTCTGGGCCGATCGCCGCAGTCTGCGGGGACGAGTGGGTTAACTAAACGTCCTGCCTGCAGACACCGATGTCCGTGGACCATCACGTCCGCTACTGGCCAGGAAGTGAAATGATTATCGGGATATGCTGGGAAACGATTCTCCGCTTATGCTTTGTAGTTAAGCGATTGATTAAACTAATAAACACATGACACTCAACTGATGCTAAGCCACCATCTGCCGTCTGGTCCTTTCCGACCTGACCTGCACACCCCCTCGTACCGTTCGCGGACCACCCTTCCTGCAGTTCCCACCCCGCCTGTTCCGTCGCCTCTGTCCGCCGCTCTGGACAGTCTCAGCGGATCGGCACTGCAGCCGTGATCTGCATGCTGACCAGAGGCGCTTGTTTACCGCCCCGACCGTCGACCGACCGGCCACCCAGCAGCGGCTGCTGATGAGCCTAACGGCGACCGTCGGCGGAGAACGCCACCAAACGACGGCCGCCATTTGCAAACAACCAGCGGATACTCAGAAATAATACTTCGAACAGAATTACCTTGGACAACTACCTCTCATTGGCTCTTAGGATTAAGTGACAGGGAAAAGGATAATCGGTCAGAAGTAAATAGAAAATGTTAGTAACTGTTAATGTGTTTTGGACCGTCCAGGCTAACTATGTATAATGCCTGGACCAGTTTTATACGGCACAAAAACGTCTTTTGGCATCATATAAAAAGTGTTTCATCAACCAAAAGCGTAGCTTGAATCAAAATACGCGATGCATGGCATAAATATTAAATATACCAATAATTATATACCTACTCCTATAATACATATAGGTAAAGGAGTACAGATAATATATGTGTAACCTGTAATTATGGTTCATCTGTAGAATCTCACATCCTTCTCTCTCCCTATCCCTCTCTCTCCCTATCCCTCTCTCTCCCTCTCTCTCTCTCTCTCTCTCTTTCTCTCTTCTCTCTCTCCCTCTCTTCCCCTCTCTCTCTCTTTCTCTGTCTCTCTCGCTCTCTCCCGCATCTCATATTTCTCAACGAGCTCTTTTCCCTTTCAGTAGAGAAGCATGTAGGTGAAGTTGCTACACTTTATCATAATTCACTTTTAAGACAATGGAAATGCAGCCTTGACTATCCCATCCCGCACCTCTACATTTAGGTGTTACATATATAAATGACTGCTGGAGAGCACATCTATTTTCCAGATGAAGACCATCACGACACCTCTTCCGGCATTCGGTTCTTCAATGAAGTACTCACTACTCACTACTGATATCAATATCTTATCAATGCATGCAATCGCACAACAGACGTCACTATTACTTCCGATCCCCCCTTACGGATGATTCATCATAAGGCAAGCCGAAGCCTGCTGGCATTCACTCCACTCGCCCACACGGCTCAGAAAGAACCAGAGACGCACAGCGTAATTTGGATCCTGATGAATATGCCGCACGCCGTGAAAAGGAAGATCCCGGGGTGCGTCTGGCTAATGACCCCGGCCACTCCGATCGGAGGATGGCGGCGGTCCGGTCAGCCTATTCAGGTGCGGATGCCGCCTCTGGCCACACATGGCCATGACCATGTCCATATTGAAAAACAAAAAGCTGATCAAAATTACAGGTCTAATTAGCAATTGCAGCAACCCAAGCTGCAATTAATAAATCAGCCGTTACAAGGTATCTAAATCTAAGCTCATGCTAATGTTGATCCAATGTTGCGCAGAGTCGATGGATGTTCAATGACTTTGACTTCGACTCCGGCTTCAAAAAGTCGACTCTGACTACAACTTAAACCCCAACTCCGACTCCAGACGGCTCTCTCAAAGTCGACATCGTGATAGTAAACATGTTAATGTCGGAGATGCTTTTTATGTTGCGTGATACCTACAATGCCAAGCGCTTTCCAAGGTCATTGCATACATTGCAACCAACAAACAAACATATAATGAATAATGTGCTGAATTAAAGGGAGATAATGACCTTTTTCCACAAAATCTGAGTTAGGACCATTTTCTGACAAAACACAACAAGTTGTAATGTAAATTAAAACCATTTTGCTCAATTCGGTACCTTGCCGCAAATATCTCAACTTGAAGTCACGTTAGCGGGGAGCGCTGAAAATGACCGTTGAATAAGTACTCACATCACTTTTTGGTACTTGCATGTAATTTTGTAAAATGAGCGTATTCCTTACATTTGATCTTCATCACATCTAGTTAGTTAATGGTCGTCTATAGTGCCTTCAAAAGATATTCATGGTTTGGTGGTGGTTTATGTCTAAATTTACGCAACTATTTTTCCTGTTCATCATCTGACGCCATATGCTGCTATTTTAGTAGCAACGACTCAATTTTGAATCGGTCCCGCCGACTGCACAATAAAAGAAGATAGATACAACACTTTTGCGGCATCACTGAAAAACTTATGCAGTACTGTTATCAAAATTCTCATAACACCGTTCGACAAACCTGAAGTCTTTTTGAAATAAATATGCTTGTATTTTTCGCTTCAGGCTCTGACGCCAAAATAATGAATTTCGTAGTCGCAATCGCAAGATTTGGCTGCGTTTCTGGTGCATGCCGTTCATTTGTGGCGCAAAATAATACTTGGAAACAAAGAAGAGTAGGCACTATGTACCCCCGAATTAGAATCTAATTAATTCTAAACCGAATTAACTCTAATTCAAATTAGAATCCTTACAACCAAACAACGACAAGGCGATAACGTAAACAAAAACCCAAGCGTCGCTGTTTGAAACAAAAGCGCCATATACTGCGACTTTTTTATAGAGAAGGACAACGCATTTCGGTGGGTGTTACAAGTACTGCAAGTACTGCTTCTTTTTTGCAAAAATAAAAACCTTTTTCACATACGAAAATGTGCTAGGAAATTTTCCTATTTTATAGAAACTACAGTAGAAATAGTATAGATGTCGAGTAATTTTTATTTAAGAAAAAAGAAAGCTCATTATCTCCCTTTAAAAGCAGGTTGTGGCCGAGCCGCCGTCTCCTGCTACCAGGGGCGGAGAATTGTCATAATCCCAGGGGGTGCTTTTCTAGCACCTGACGAATAGAATCGTCGAATTCTTGCGTAGAAACGCACATATTGGTTCGTTTTTCAGCAGCATCACTCTCCTCGCGACTTACGCAAAACAGTTTGTGTCGCAGACGTAATTTAAGAACCCCTGGAGCACTATTATATGATGACTTTTGAATTTCAGGGGGTGCTCGAGCACCCCCAAAACCCCTAATTCTCCACCCCTGCCTGCTACTCACGTTTTAAACGCTTAGCCAAAACAAGAATACGACTTTTGCATAGATAAAACCCCTATAGGTTTTGTCATATTCTTGGAAAGATCAACCGGCGTACTACTTTCCACCAAACAGGCTCAACTTTAAAGTAGCGAACAGGACTAAAACGACACAGCCCTGGCTGTAAAAACGAGTACCTACGCACTGAAGTGGTCGTAAAAGGTCACTAAAATCACGGTCGATTAATTACTCGAGGACCCACCAGTTTTTTTCCTTCAAATACCGTCATAGGCATTGAGGCGAGCTGCAGTTGGTCGTTTATTTGGAACAGCGCATATTTAGGCATAATCTCAATTATTATCAGCATGAATAAAATGAATAGCATAGTTAAATATGGTGATGAAATTGACCAGTAACATGGCAGTAAGATGTATTTTTAAATAACAAAATGAGGCCGAAAATATAGAACGAGCTTTCGTCTTACGACATCATCGGGTTCATCGGGAACCCGATGATGTCGTAAGACGAAAGCTCGTTCTATATTTTCGGCCTCATTTTGTTATTTAAAAATACATCTTACTGCCATGTTACTGGTCAATTTCATCACCATATTTAATTATTTGATCATGGCAAAACCGACCATTCAATACATCATGAATAGCATAGTGCCCGTTATAATTTATATATCCGTTGTAGGTACACATCTCGTTAAATTTTGTTTACGATAGCTCAGCCTACTGGCTATACCTCACCCAGTCTATCATCGTCGCTCAAAATGACAAGCGGTTAGTGACAAGACAACTCGTCGTTAGCTTCACCGGGCTCATATTGTCTAGTTCGCCGAAGGGTCGCCACTCGTCTCTGCGTCGCTCTCCATTCCGTGTCTCCGTCGGACAGACGGATGGTCGGACGGCCCGGAGCCGGTGTTAGCGGAGGCGCGGCCACCCGCCGAGGCACGCCAATAGGACAGGTGATGGAGCGGCCCACTGACGACCTGAGAGGCGCCCTGCGCCGCTGACAGAGTGGCACCCATACAGGGCGGCTGCTCGGCCGCTGCAGATGACACCCGACACACCCCCGGGTGGTCGCCAAAGCCCGCCGTCACAGCCCGCCGCCAGAGCTGCGACAGGGGTCGGACGACAATCGGAGTCACCGGAAGTTAGAGGAACGGAGGGAGTTTAGGTGAATCATTTTCAGTGGAAACGATCCCCGGTCATTTTAGAGTGGAGAGTGTGATTTTGATGGCTTTCAACTCATACATTTGGAGGTGTCAGGAAGTCGATTAGTGCCCATCGCAGCGTGAAGATGACGGTCATGTGGACTGAACGGAACTGACACATCCATTGGTCGCCGTATTTAATATCGAGCAGGTCAACATAAATAAAAATACATAAGAAAGAATATAATGAACTTGAACGACAATTTCAACAACAACCTACCAATATCTGCGAGCACATTGATTCGGAAAACATACCAGGTATGGTGCACACATTTGTCGATCTCTCGCAACTTCTACATACATACATATAATGAATGCATGTATGCAGTACAGTATATGTACCTATACACATAAATGAATGTAAATCGTAAGTTCCCTTATGTTTATTTACTTCTTGAATACCCCCTTCAACAGCGACTAAATGCCGTATCAGATCAGCCTAAAAGGGTGTTTAATTACCTTCGACAAATCGTCGTGATCAGGTCACCGTTCGGACTTAACAATTTCGTCACGGGGATGTCCTACGAAAGCGCGCGAATTATGCATTGCCTACAAATCGCGACAGCAGTGCTTAAGACCTCGTTCAGCGGATGAACGTCGTCTTACCACAAATTCACCGAGGAACCTCGCATCTCGGATAAGTGATGGGGCCTGGCGAATGGTTATTTCGTGTTTCGTTTAAATGGTTCATCTGTAGCAAAAAGGCACCTACCTCTACACACTTCTCAGTAGTCGACTGAGCTTGCATTTCAGTGTTGCAATAAAGAAACGCCCACCGCCTACGTTAGTTCCTGGTATGATATACAGTGTCGTAAAAATCGTACACGGTAAAAACCGTGCTAGGTTGAAACGTTTGCGTTCCACTGAAACCAGGCCATCAATATCGTCACACATTAGATGATAAGACATTGTACCATTAATGCTAATTGTTTTATCAGAAACACCCATACAAAACAGAACAATTATCAACATGCAAGCATTACCCCGATGCATAATAATGTTGACTCATCTAGTGATAGAAGTGAAGATATTAGCGAAGCAATTATGCACTATGGAGTAAGGTATAATGCGCTTTAGATCATGTCGTACTGAATATCATCTGTAGGTGCCTAAGTATTTACCTGCGCCTCACAAACAGTGCTGGTAATTGGAACGTCTTCGGAAATTATGGAGTAAAGTGCTTTTGCGAGGAACATAACGAGTAGGTATAAATATGTGAAAAATCATCGACCTTTTCCTCGAACAAATTAAACCAAAGCCAAAAGTTATATTGAGTACGGTGAGCTTTCGCCTACAAGCCTTCGTCAAACCATCGTGTAATTTTGGTGGTTTGACGGCTTGTAGCCGGAAGCTCATCGTATTCAATCTAACTTTTGTCTTTGATTTCATTTGTTCGAGGAAAATATCAATTATTCTTCATATATTTGTCTTCGGAAATATCTCAATAGCCGGAAATATCTTCGGAAATATCTCAATCTCTCAACAGCCGGGATCGTGGTGATGGATGACAAATCATCGTGTTTTCCTGTAATCCAAAATTTTGAGATGTGTCAGTTCTCATTTTGAAGGTTATCGATTTGCGTGGAGACGCAAAGGGATTTTTTTTTTTGCTGCGGGAGTAATAAGAAAAGTATGAATGGGACATGTGTACCATGTTTGCGGCCTTCATCAAAACCTAATGCGACTTACTCGGCGTGTGTAGGTAAATGATATGGGAATCAATAAGTCATGAGAGAGAAAGAAAGAGGGAAAAAGAAAGAGAGTGAGAGTAAAAGACCGAAAGTGAGAGTGTGAGAGTGGAGGGATATTAACTGCGGTTTGAAATGAACCGTTTTCCCATTCTCAACTTCAAAGTGGTAATTATTTCATGCCAACATTCCTAAGAAAACAATTATCTGGTGCCGCTTTACGACCTCCTCTACCACAATATCTTAAATCGTGTCCGCTGACTTCAGGACTGGAACATGTCCCTGTGAACTACCACCACTCAGGCGGCCAACGAGGCGCGCTGACGGGCCCCTCGCCCTGCCAGCCCGTCTGAGTGGCCCAATGATCGGATGAGGTGGCCGCCGGAGCGCTCACACCTCCGCGCTCCACAGCCATCTCAGCGATCACATAAACCTGCGGAGCGCGCCGCGCCGCCGCCGGCCGCTATCAGCCGCGCCACAATGGCCGCCGATTAATGGGTCGCCGATACTGGCGCGGCGGCGGCGTTCGCGGCGCCGGGTCTGCCGCTGGGCCGGGACCGATCCCTGTGCCCTTTGAGCCCTGCGCGGCGACCGCGCCCGAGACTTCTGAATAAACATGCCGCAGCCGGGATCGACCTCGCCACCGCTTACGGTAATGGTGTGCGCCTTTGTGGCGCAGCTGTGACAGTGACGGCGCTTTTATGGGCAGACGGAGGCGGCCACACAAACGGACGCGCCGCGCCGCGCGTCGCACGGGCGCCGCTGCCTTTTCCGAGCGACAGTTTGTACAGAGGCAGAGCCGGAACCGGAGCAGCGGTAATGGATTGAGTGGCCCGGCATCGAATGCCCACAGTGGGTGGTTGTTGGTTATTTAACCCCTGCCCAAACGCGGGAAGCTTCAGGTCCCCCGTTTACGCCGACTTAGTTTTCATTTCTGAATATTAAAAATTCGATGCCCAACTTACTATCCATCTTTTTAGCGCGTGTATGTGAAAATTTGAGCAATAGGCCACGTAAGTTCAGATCGCCAGGTACTGTCCAGTGGCCTCAACTCAAGAAGAGCGAGATAAATGCTCCCCCAATGCGCTGACTGAACGATTGCTTTGAAACCCTCAGCGATTAGTTCATAGTTGATGAGAGGTGAACGATACATGACACGTTGATGTCGGTTTTAAGTTTCCTCGAGCTAGTTTGACTTACCTTGGCAGGTGAAGCTACAAGTGAAAAGGCTGTGCATTAGGTACAGTGACAGACTTCTCTATATAAAGGTCTGCGGGCCGGTAAGTACTTTTGATTCAAGGAGTGATGACGGCCATTAAAACATCTGGAATACAGAACCCTGCCAATACCTACATGGGTCGAACATTTAAACTGTTAGTTATTTTGTGGCTTCGGAGCACAGTGGTATAACGCAGTAGCGGCGGAACACATTCAATTAAAGGGGGAGGGGCACTGCCGACTTTTGGTCCCATTCTTTCTATACGACGCCCATAGGGCTGATGTTAAAATGCCAAAATCAAAGGGGGGCACGGTGCCCCGGTGCTCTCCCCGTTCCGCCGCCTTTGGTATAACGACGTAACGACTGTACGATGTCTTATAGGTACATCATAAATATAACAGCTAAGCAGCTCATTGTTTACATTGATCTACAACGCTTTATTAAAGGTAGGTACTGGACTTGCTTAATGACAATCACTTTTCAAAAACGAGGAATAATCTATGTTTCGGCCCTCAATAGCAATATTACATAACCAATGCATGTTAGCATCCTTAGATAGCCAATGAGAGCTCGCATAATTCGTATATAGCCGGGGCTGCAAAGTCGTGTCGGGGCTGTGCCAAACAGGTATAAATTAACTACATAACTCGATACCCTTCCATTGCTATAGCAATATTCAGCATCCAGGAGGGACTGCCAGGGCTATGCTATAGTGCAGGCATTTCATTCGCTTCTTCAGTATACGGTTTACGAAATAGAGCTCTTTTCTGGCCGAGCGGATGCATATTGCATACATTCAGGGCATATGCGTGGAGCGCATGGATAACGCATGCATATAAGGACTGCTTCCTTGCATTTAACGTCATTGCCAGCCCTATAAATCATCCAGATGGTATGCGTAGTGCGTACCCTGGGTGTGCCTGTGCATATTGCGCATTTATACTATGCGTGCAACTCGTTCCAAGTAGACTGCTGGAACGTGAAGCCAACTTGAAGTTCCAAGGCAATGAATGCTATTTATTTGTTCGGTTCGGTTGCAGGTACCTACAATGCTGTATTGACTGAAAATACAGACCAGTCTGTCAAGAGGAGAAAAGAAACGTATTCAGACCGATTTACCTACTCTAGAACAACATGCCGGACTGTTGCCATTTAGCAGATCTGGAACTGGACGGATCTCCCTCCGTAAAAGTGACGCTCTGTAAAGTCATTTGGACTGGCCTTACCCGCCCCTCCCACAAACTTATTTTAGATTCTTGTTTAGATTAGATATACCAAACTTTTGGACCATCTGTTCCAACTATTATCGGAGTGGCTTTATAATGGCACCCTCGAGAGGTTAGAGTCGAACAACTGCTTTATCGTCATCTGTACACATATTTCTCTTAGCTCGCCGGATATGTCACTCGCTGAACGAATTCCTCGGCACTGTTCCCATGTTGACATCAGGTTTTAGTTGCCCCTCCCCCCCCCCCCCCAGTCCCTACCGGTACAGGTCCTCTGCTCACTGACACGATCTTTGAACGTAACGAGGTAACGTTCAGCAGGCAAAATGAGCGGCAACGGCAGCAATATTGGACTGAACGACTCTTCAGTGACTCAGTCCAATACACCCCAGTTATAGGAACTGATACTCTTATAATCAGCACACGGCAATGTTCGGTTATCATCCGGTGCGGGTAGGTACCCACTCCGTCATCGGCCGCTATAACCGAGGCTTCCAACGCAGCAGACTGGAGCGGCCTGTTGGAAACGGGCCGGCCGGTTACAGCCAGCGGTGCGTGGTAGCACGCCACTTCTCCGTATTGCCTCGCGGAGGCGTGAAACATTTTGCACGTCAGTAGACTAGACATGTGACATTTTTAGTAGATGATGGAGGCACTGGTGAGCTCTGCAATGCTGGTGGGCAAGAAGGCAGTCAAGAGAGTGCGTATTTATCTCGAAAAACATTATTTTCAGCCTCTCACGGCACTCTATGGATCAGTAAAATTGTCCATCCTTGCACATGCAGACAACACAGATATCTTCAGTAGGTACATGTAAACTGCATCAATTTAAATGAAACTCACTCAAAAGTGAATGGTTGACGCACAAAATATATATTGCGACAAAATGTACTTCAGCGTTCAACACACGTACATAGGAAAATATCGAAGCGTCAAATACAAAATCCCTCCGGATAAATGCAAACAAGACGCCATTATTAGCATCAGCAGCGAACACGAATCGCGGCAGTGAAAAGTAGGAGCATTGTATCAAATGAAACAGCAAATAAACGAAGGTCAGCCCCTTTCACGTCCATCCACCAGTGAGATTACCTTGCCGCTCGTTCAGGAACATGACACAGTCCGCATTTAACCGTTCCAGACAAAAAACATGTTTTCTCACGACCACACATCAGGGCACAGGTAGCAGCTCCCGAGCGCCACGGTAAAAGCACGTTAAAAAGTAACATCGCAAAATATACGACTTACGAGCCATCGATAAAAAGCTCCAGTACGGCGCAATGCTCAAGCATGTCCCTCCGGCCTCCCGCCCCACGAAACAACGCGCGTCGCACATACACGGGCCCGGCGTATATACGTGACTCGTGGCTACATGGTTCATTTGTCAGTACGTTAGACACGCCCCAATCTCCTAGTTTCTTCTCGAGGACCGCACTTTAACAGGGCTTCATAGACGCAGTAATTCGCAAACCGGTGGGTTCTGTCAGTGGACTCTGCCAGCGGTCAGTATTGGGAGTATCGACCAAGGGGATTAATGGAACTATCACCGGACTTATTTGTAGTTACACCAACTACGAACAGTATCTATACTCCCGAACTAATTTTATCAGACACTTCTACATTTCTTCTAGTGTTGTAGCCACAAGTTTATCTGTATTGTGTGCTCGCACACATGCACGTGCGACTTCACGACACAATCTGCGCTCAAACACACCCATCATGCTGGTGCAACACGTTACGATACCCATAGTTTCCAAAAGTTGTATACAAAAATCGATAAAAATTGATAGACATATGTCAAATACTGCAACATTTGACGAGAGTACCTAGAGAGGAGAACCATTTCATAGCACGCAAATGTGCCGAGCGAGCGCCGTCAATACAAGGGGATTCTGTGATAGCAGATACTGAACAGGAGAGATTCTGGAGAACTTTGTCCCAAGACACGACACCTCCCGAATTAATACTGAACCACTACGTCCGTCTCGGCAGCCCTAAAGGAAGCCCGCCCCGTTCACAACACTTACACAATTCATACACTGGATTATATCGCCTACCACATATAGGCTTCAACGGCAGTTTCACGCGTTCACTTGTAACGGCAACGGCAGGAGAAGCAAACTGGTCCAAAGTTGGGGTGTAAAGCACCTGTTCAGATCTATGGGACAGCAATCGGTGTGCGTTTCGCTTCAAATATCATCAGTGTTGAACTAGGTCATTCCAAAGAAACCTGCCAGGTCAAACGAAACCTTCGGAAACGTTTACACGAGGTTTAACCCACATACTTTCCCTTATCACATACAATGGCGAGATTTGTCAACACGGCTTAAATTGCACACCTTAATGCAGCACATATTTCGCGAATAGGCCTTTGGTTCTACAATCTACCACCTAAGACTAGCAAAAGTGGAAAATGTCCGGAACTTTTCTTGTCACAGTGTTGTGGAGAAATCGAGGGAGACTTACAATGCTAAATCGTATCACACAACATAGGCGTGGCAAGGTATCTGAAAGCAACTTTGTGTGTAAGTCATACACACTATACTCAACTTTATGCTGTTCTCTAGGCATAGACCTGTGAAAGGATATTACTTGCTAAGGGTCCCAGTCGATCGTAATTGAAACTGTACTTAAATTGAACCTAAGGTGCATCTCATATTACGTGCATCAGGCTATGGGCCCGGGTTGGGAACATCGCAACCAGATGTGGCACAAAACAAAGACAGATCCTAGACTGACTAGCTTTCAATAATTCGCACCCATTTACACCAATGTACTTAGTGACTTCCTTTACACCGTCCTAGTAGCTGCCAACCATCACGATAGCCTCTGATCAGCACCGGCCTCCCGTATCGCCCCTGAGCCCACCCGCCTGCCCTCTGCCGGCCGCCGGGCACACTGCAGCCGCCCCGCCGGCCGCTAGATGGCAGTCTCGGCCTTGGCGCGCGGCGCCGCCTCCTCGCCTACCTGATAGGCCACCACGGAGGCGTGGTCCAGCTTGCCGGGCACCACGGCCAGCTTCTCGCAGACGCGCCGGCGGCGGGCGCGCTGCTCGGCCCGGCTCAGCTCCACGCCGTCCCCGCCCGTGTACAGCTCCGGGTCCTCCAGGACCCGCCGCTTGGCCGTCGTCAGCCGGAACGCAAAGTCGAGCAGCTGGCAGCACAGGTGTCGCGCGTCCGTCACCCGGCCCTCGCCCTCCAGCGCGCCGTTACGCAGCAGGTCGTCCATGCGCAGCTGCGTGAGCTCATGCCGCTGCAGGGCGGTGACGACGGGCAGAGTAGGCACCACGGCCGGCGGCGGAACGCGCGGCACCGGACCGGCCGCGATCTGACGGAGGGGGGGGGGGGGGAGGAAGGGCGTCAGATGCCGCGTCAGTTATGAAAAGACTGCGTTGATAAATGAGCAAATAGACGGAAAACACTAAATTTTGCTCTTGACATCTTGACCAGCCAAATGTCCATAACTTTTGGGACGCTAGTAATTCTACTCATTCGGATTATCGTCTCAAATGAAATTCGCGCACAACATACCATTTATATAAAGTAATCCACCCACCCCTGTTCACCGCTACCCACCTGTTTGGCTGACCGGCCCTTGGGCACGGGTGTGAGCACCGTCTTGGAGCCGGGCCGCGGCTGTTTGCCCCCTCGGCCGCTCTCGCCCCGGGCTGTGCCGTTGCCCGCCGGTCGCGCGGGCCGACCGTCGGCCTGTCGCGCCGCCGCGCCCTCTGCCGATCCCCGCCGCCGGCCGGAGCCGGGAGCCGTCCCCCCGCCGCCCCGGCCGCCGGTAGGCCCTGGAGGCGGCTGGGGTCCGCCAGACGGCTCGTCGGCCTTCTTGGGCAGCACGAACTTGCCGACGACGGGGTCGAAGTTGTCGCTGACGCCGTCACTGGTGAGGAAGATGATGTCACCCGGCTCCACCTGGAGGTGAGAGGGTGGGAGGGACGGTTAGAGGGGAGGAGTAAACAGGGGCGGTGTTAAACGGGATTCAACGAGGAGATACCGGGAAATTTCATCCAAGCCCAGCTGGACAGCCTGTGCGAGTGGTCAGATAAGTGGAAGCTGGAGCTGAATCCAAGCAAATGCAAAGTCCTGACTCTGACGTTAAGGCGTAAACCAGTGTTGGGAGTTTACACGATAGGAGGCGTATCGTTGGAGCGTGTTAAAGTTATGCGAGATCTGGGCGTTCTTCTGGACCAAAGGCTTACGTTTGGAGATCATGTTGAGTACACCGTACGCAAAGCTAACAGAGCGTTAGGTCTACTTATGCGGACATTTGCGACGGGAAAACGAGGACGCTCGCTTGACATGTCGAAACACAGAGCCATTTTATCAACGTACTACGCCAACGTCCGCTCAATACTGGAGTACTGCAGTGTAGTGTGGAGTGGAGCGGCGCGGACACACATGCAGCGGATTGAACGTGTGCAGGAGAAGTTTCTGGTTTGGCTCTGTGCCCGCTCCCATGTACGCGGGGTGTCGTTTGTTTACCGTGACCTCACTGAACACTTTAAGGTGAACACCCTAGCTGCCCGACACGAGCAGCACGACATTATGTTTCTCCGAAACATTCATCGAAGCGAAATATGTTCGTCATTTCTTCTGGAAAAGTTTCCCATACACGTGCCGCCCCGGACACTGCGTACACAGTCACTGTTCGCTGTCTCGTTTGCAAGGGTAAACACTGTTCGCTCATGTTCATTCAACCGCATACCGAATGTGTGCAACGCATTCTTGGAGGCGAACAGGGATGTGGACGTCTGGGAGAGTAGCATGGCAGAGTTCAGGTCAAGAGTGAAACGGTATGTGAGTGAGAGACACAGATAGGTAGGTGTAACTGTTCGGCTGTTACTGGAAACAAATGTTTCTAGTCTGCTTTGTTTTTACTGTGCTCGTTTTTACTGTGCTTGTTTAGTGTGTATCAATGTTTTATTTGTTGACTTCATCTGTCATTGGGGTAACGCCCGTTGGTGATAAAAGAATAAATGAAATGAAATGAAATGAAATGAAAGACCAGCACTGACACAAGTAGGTAGGGTAAGGGCGGGTAAGAGTACGCGGGCGATAAGAGTACGCATCAGCTGTTTCGGTTGCTTAGCAACGCGGGTTTGTCGAGTTCATAAAGTGACATGAAGCCGCCAGTGCGTGCATGTCACCAACGGAACGTGGGCGTTGAGCGGCGACGCTGTTGAGTTTAAGGCGATGAATATTATTTTCGAGCGTTATGATATTATTATGATATGGTACAATAATTTTGATACTTGGCAGTTGAGATAAGGTACATTTCCGTGATTGTTGTGGGAAACTTGTGAGGTTATCTGGGGTAATACTGTACAGTGCAATATTCTGTTTGCGAAGTTTTGCACAACGTTTCGGGGTTGTTTTGTGCGCGAATTGCATGTACGGTAAGAGGACGCACTGTTCAGGAGGGTAAGAGTACGCAGAATTATACATTAAATCGAATATACAGAAATATATAATTATTAATCTATCGCTCAATGACGTTTGTTTTGTAGGTATATCATCAATGGAGCACTGTGATGCAGATGCGTACCCGAAATTCTTCCAAATACGAGCTATTCTCCTTTTTGATTGTGCATTTTTTTTAAAGAAACATACGACATGATTATTTCCTGATTTATAGACTTGAAAGATTTATTTTATGTTTTTCTTTTTGGATACTAGAATTAACTTAAATGCCTTCTGAGTTTGAAGTTAAGCATTTGGACAGTACAAGCTGCATAGGTGTGTGTTCATATGCTTGCGTACTCCACCCGCCTGACGTGCGTACTCTTACACACCCCATATGGTAAGAGTACGCAAGTGCAACGGTTCAGAAAATGTCAGTTTTAGACCACTTCCATTTACGCTGAAGGATTGTTGCCCCATGGGTTGATGGCTAATTCAATGAACTTTAATATTCCCTATTTGCGATTTCTTTCCTTCAAATATTAAACAAATGAGAGCAAGAAATCCACTAAGTGCGTACTCTTATACGACTTCACCCTACAGGTGCACACAAGCATGCAGCACTCTGCAAATACCTGAGCTCAAAACCACTAGCCTTTTCTTGAAGCTAATTATAGCTCGCATTGAAATCCTGCAGCTTTGATAACAATTTAAACAAACCAAGGCATTCATAAAAAAGTTGCGAAGTTGTAAAAGATAGGCACCACTCGCTCGTCCGACTCTCTGCGGCGCGGCTCTGACCTGAGTCATTGACAGGGTGAGGTTGTTGAGCTCCGGGTTCTGACCGGCCACGGGCCCCAGCGCTCCCAGAGCGTCCCGCATGTCGCGCATGCTGTTTATGTCGTGAGAACCTGTCGGAAGAGACGACATCGGTTACAGCTCAGTGCCAGATACAGGAGCGGACTTAAGGGCAGCCATGGTGTTCAGGAGTGTATGATGTACACCATTTCGTACCCGAAGAACAGTGCAAACACAAACATTGAAAACATATCTCGGCATCATAATTTCTTGGATCAATGATTCTTTGCACGAAGCCAAGCATTTTCATCATGAGTATTCCAAAATCTAAAAGCCGTCCAATATTCAACAAACGCTCAAAGCCAGCCACTCTCTCCCTTTAAAAAGCAGCCAGTACGAGTATCAGCAATACCCACCTTTGGTGATTTCCCTGACACCATGCCGGGAGCTGAACACATACGCCAGACTGTCTCCGACATTACAAACGCAGACGACGAATTTGGCGCGCGTGCGCCCTTGCGCCAGCTGGCAGGGCACCACGGCGGCGGCGGTGAGGGTGGTGAGCATGCCGCCCTCCTGCAGGATCAGACTGTGTGCCGCGTGAAACGACTGCAGCAGCGCCGCAAACACGTCCTGGGGGAGGGCACAGAGGGCGGAGAGAGTCGGGTCAGCGCGCCGGGAGCATAGAGGAAGGAGTTGGAGATGTATAGCTGTGACTGGGTCATGGGTGGTTTCAATCAATTTCATAAATCAATATCATGTCTTTATTTATTCTGATCTGTCGAAAAGTTAAAGCATATAACCCATGAGAGAAAGGTCTAGAAGATTGTGTTTAGGTGGCCAAGTAATTTGAAAATTACTGATTATGGGAATAAGGTGTTCGTATAGACATTCAGCTCACCAAGCATCGTGAGAGTAAGAGAATTGCAAGAGTTTGGCATACTTAGTGAGGAAAAGACACGAAGCTGTCAGCGAGATAGTGTCAAGCTCTGCATGTTACTGAAGATTAATCTCGACCAAGGCCCGCAAAAACCGTGGCGAGAGATGCGCATATGGATATAGAGGAGTCGTGGCGTACCATCTCCATCAAACCATTCACCACATCACATGCTATTTCGGGACCATCTACTGCGCCCATCTCTTTCACTTTGCGTCTAGCTCGCCTTATTTCCCCGCGGAATAGCGGTGCTGGCTGCCAAAAATGGATTCAATGCCGCGCCGAATGGTCGGCCCGGAGCCGGCCGCCGTCGACCAAAACCGGTACGGGGGCGGCCGGACCGGTCTGAACGGGCCGATCGGCACAATGTCGGGTAAGTTGTCACCGACAGGTCCCATTGGATCCAACCGAAATGAATCGCCGCTCCAAGCAGTCGCGCCCAGACTCTGCCCTACTGTGCCGGGGAGAGGGGATGGGGCAGGGACAGCCTTACTGTGCCGGGAGGGCGGGGAGGGGACACTCAGGGCAGCCCGACTCCACCAGACTAGCGTGATGTCGGGCAGTTAGCCGTGCAGCCGGCTGGAAGTCAGAGGAAGTCCCGACGGCCGCGGTCGATGGGAGAGGGCTGGTATCGATCCCGTGCAGAGTGCATGTCGCCCCCACCCACCCAGAGGCACCAGGGCCGACCCCGCTGCCGTCCGCGATGACGCACCCCGTGACGCGGTGTCGCCGGGACTGGAGACGGCGGCACGTGGGCGAGCACCTACATGGGCGTGACGTGCGGCAGATAGAGAGAATCGCCGGGGTATTATCCGTGCACACAGACATCGGCGGTGCGTGATGTTTTTACTTCTTTCTAAAAACAGATCAGGGACCGACGGCACTACGCAGTGTGGCCTACGCAGCACGATAGCCGTCTAAAAATGTGTCACGTATGCTGGATGATAATGCATGTGTTCAACGTAAGTAACTTCTTTTGAACCAGATAAAAGGCCGAGCTAAGCTGAGCTAACCCATTATCCATGTATCTGGTTGAAAAGACGGGCTTTTCCCGGTCTGATGGGCTGCAAAAATACACGCCAATGCACCTAGAAGACACAAAGGTGATCCTACTCTTATTCGCATGATGCCCCTCTTATCTGTCAAGCGCACTTAAGCACACCACTCCAGTCAGTCCACGCCTCTTCCCACCACACCCTTGACTGTCGTTATACTAGGTATATATTCTGCGCCCACACCCACCTGTGTACTCTGCACGCTGGCGGCGGCGCCGAACAGCGCCCGGTTCAGGTAGTCGAGGCAGCCGTGTACGGCACAGCGCGCTGCCAGCCGGGCCTTCTCGCCCCAGTTGACGCCGTCAGCCAGCGCCAGCAGAGCGCTGTTACTCCGACACACCACGCCGAACGCGTCGGCGATCGGCTCACCTGCGGACAACAGAACGGGAGGGTAAGGCAGTTTGACACAAAAGGGACCGGTGTGGAACGAGTGTGAATCCAATGACAAGAACACAGTGTGGCTAAATTCATTTTACGTTAGGGGGAGAATGTGAAAAAAAGGCCGGAAAGGATGTCGTTATTTTCATAAAACTTGACTTTGACCCTTTCTTCATACATATATGTCACCGTTTTCATATACTTCACGAGAAAATGATGTAGAAATATTGAATAGGTACTGATAAAATTTTTAAGGCATTCTGATATTCGGGAGAGGTTTTTGAGTCGGGTCATACATTCAAATATTTTGGTTATTTGAATGGTTGTCTTGGCGTCTTTTGAGAGTTTGCGAGGAGTCGTGTTTCTCTTCCTCCTAAAAGTTTAAGTTCGAGGTTATATTAGAAGTTGTGACTGCCGTGAGGATGTCTTTATTTCTATTTTTAGGATGTCATTATACTTTTCATTATGGGTGGATTTCCCCGCAACATTACAATTTTGGACACACTGCAAGAACATGTGCTTGAACCGGCAATATGCAGCAGAAGATGTGGGAGTTTGAAAAGACGCTCAACTGTAACGGACATGTAACTACGGAGAACGGACTCCTCTAATGCGTTCTGATGTCTATTCAACAGTCAACAGGTTTCGCGCACGTTAAACTGCGCGCCCGCCGCTGTTCGGCCCTGTTCGGTATCCGGCCCCCTCTATTGTACCCAGTCACGAAATGACGTGACCCGAACACTAGGTCAATGTGACCCGACACCGCATCCCATTACATAATGAGCTCCTGAGCACGATACGCTAACACGCGCTGTTGGTACGGCCTGACAGCTGTGGCCAGGGCACGCCGGGTCCTCCTGACACGCTAAAAAACGAGGCAACACCGAAACCATTTCTTCGTAACAACAGAGTTACTCCAAAGTTTGATTCAAACAAAGAAATAATTTCTTTCGATCATGTTACAGAACTTTCGATGTCGCTATAAAACGAGAAACACGAAAATCGTTTCAACGTCTCTCACTCACAGTTGAACTACACGTATCACATAGGATGAGTCCCGCCGATCTCGCCACCCTTTCCTCCTCCCTCCCTTGTCCCTGAACCCGTGACTTTCCCTGCTTGCTCACTTTCCACGCCTCTGAACTCTCCCTGCCCCGTGTCCTGCGCCCCTCACCCTGCCCCGTGTCCCTGACCCCTCCCTATCCCATGGCCCCTGTCCCCGGCGGCTGACCTGCGTGCACCCCGGTGACCGGATGACACTCGTACAGCGACACGGAGCTGCCGAAGGCGCGCGGGTGCGGTCGGTTCCAGTTCACTGTCCCAGCGATCTCGTCATGCTGAGTGCGCCGCAGGCACTCGTCTGGAGGGGCGGGTCAGAGGTCACATGTGGGTAGAAAAGGTCAATCAGGGCAACACATGATAATAGTAATGGTAACTTATGATTACAGAGATTGCGATGGCCATTGAGTGCAAAATCTAAAAATAACAGGTGTAAAGTAATCAACCTTGTAAGCTGTCAAGAAAATATAGCCAATTAGCAGTGGGACAAGGGCATATGCCATTATCGATAGTGACATCAAATGTCTAGCTCCATTCAAAGTGAATATTTTCCTTTATTTTAAGCTAATGATTGCAGAAAGTCATCGATGTCTACGCATTCCTAGAAAATCGTAACACATGCACTCGTCGCATACGACATGTCCTCTTTACATTTACAAGCATACGGCGAACCAAGTAAAATCATCATTTGCAATACAAACTAAATCAGCAGCACAGCGTGCAAATGCCGTGCGCGCGTGCACCGTGCGCTCTGTTCTACTCTGCAGGCGGCGCGGACAGCCGTGCAGCCGCGCGGGGAAAGTGAGCGCGGTGTTCGTGCACGGTGGGCACCCCGTGTGATACCATCGGCTGTCCCACGGCACACTGACACAGTGAACGTGTACACGGGACCGAACTGCGCCGGCCGGCCGGCCGCGGGCGAGCGGTGTAGCCAGTTAGGTGGGCCATGACTTCAACGGTCGAGTTTTGCCGATAGTCAATGGAAATTTTGAGTGATAATTTTGATTTTTTATCAAATATTTCAAAAGAAGGCGTCACATATGGATAAAATACAGCGCCAACCACAAACCACCACGCACCCAAACTGACATCTGTGTGAAGCGGCAGGTGGATCCGAAAGTTGGAAGCGAAGCATAGCCAGGCTAGTATTGATGACCATCAACTTTGAAAAAGAAAATGGTCGAATAAAAATTACGCGACTGAACTTTAACGTTTCAACGCTCAAACAAAATTAAAAGAAAATCATCTCAATTCCAACTTAGATCCGCTCCGCGCTAGCCTTGATGATTTATAAATCAGAAGGTGAGATACTGTTAGTCAAATGCGTAAAATGGAACCAAAACAGCAGTGATATGAAAAGAACAGTCAAAACACCGCATGCAACAAAACCAGACACTAGACCGAACGAAACTGTAAACGAGATGTCAGAAAAAAAAGAAAACCACGCCAGGCGCGAATAGCGACGCAGACGGTGTCAGACGAATTAGCGGCGTGCTCCGTTAGTCTCGCTAAAAGTCAGCTCCCAAACAGTCTGCGGAGCACACAGAGCCGCGCCTCAACCCGTATCGCTACAAATGCAGACCAAACGAAGAGAGCTATCCAAGAGCACTAGCGTCGGCACGGCTCGGCCTGGCAGCGCACCCGTCCTGTATCCGCAGCGCAGGCCGGGCAAGGCAGGCAAGAGGCAAAGCGGCGGTCCGCAGGTGACACTCGTGCGCACGTGCAGCGGCCGGCTGGCTGAGCTGGGTGGGTGCCCGTGCGCGCCTTACCGGGCCTCGTGTACCGCTGGTAGCCGAGCAGGTGGGCGCCGCACGGCTCGGCCGCTGGCCGGTCCGGGCCGCTCTCGGAGTCGGAGGAGCGGCCGTCCGGCTCGCCCCTCCGGTCCCGGGGCGGGGTGCTGACGGCCGCCGGGCCGCCCGCCGAGTGGATCGGGGTACTGGTGGCGGCAGGAGCGGCCGGCGAGCCGGAAGGACAGAACGCTGTCCGCTCCGGCACCGGCCGGCCCGCCGAGGAACCTGACGAGGGAAGGTCTCCTTTTGGGGCGGTATCTCCTCCCTGAGCTGTACCACTGTCTGCTGGCTGCTCCGCTGTCTCTGTGGGAGCCCCCGGCGCTGCCGTGTCCCGCCCCTCCTCCCCAACCCTCCCTGTGGACACCTCCCCCGACCCCGTCTGCACCGGGTCTATCGCAGACCGGTCGCCAGTAACGCAGCCCGAGTCGACCTCGCTGCCGCGCTCAAAACTGATGAAACTAGCGCTTCTGGCCGGGCTTCCCAATTCAGAGGTCGGTATTTGACTGCAGCTGCTGCCCAGCCCGCCGTCCAGCTGAGAGACCGACCCCTCCCCGGCCACTCCGCCATCCTCGTCCGCAACGGGGAGTCCATTGGGCTGTGACGAGTCCTTTAGTTCCCGATCTGGGGACGACTTTAGCTCCTCAGTAGCGTTGGTGGGAGTGGGACACTCGTCTGAGGAGCGGCCCGTCGGTGATGATCGCTCCCTCGCAGCGTCCTCCCCGTTCACCGTCCTCCCGTCCTCTCCTCCGGGGGAGCCGGGAGCCGACACTGGCGTCGCCGCCGTCGGAGTGGCCGCCTCCACCGACACCGGTCCAAACTCCTCCAGAGAGGAGGGCCCCAGGTCGTCCAGGGAGGCGGCGGCCCTGCCGGCGGCCGGCGGTCCACCCAGGTTAGGTAGCGAGTCGCTGTTGGTGCTGCACAGCGAGGTCATCATGGTCTGGAGCAGCTCTTCCTCCTCGTCCAGCCGGTGGTCGCTGAAGCAGCGGCGCGCCGGCAGCGTCTGGGCCTTGCAGCGGGCCAGGTCGCCCTGTCGGATGCGGTACCAGCGCTCGTAGGGCACCGGCGGCGAGCGCGGCACCCAGGTGGGCAGCGTCAGGTTACCGGCGAGCCGCTGTCGCGGGTAGTGGAGGCGCGCCAGCCGCGCCGCCAGCGACGTACCGTCCGCGGGCGCCGGCTCCTCCTCAGACTCGTCGTCTGAGTCGATGTAGTTGATGCCCGGCTCACTGGAGGTGACCGGCTGGGCGCGGTGCGGCACGGCCGTCAGCCCGCCGGCCGGGCCCGTGTAGGCGGCCACCACGGTCGGCTGCAGCGGGCCGATGCGCTGCTCCGGCAGCTGAGCCGCGTCCCGCGCGTGGTCAATGGCCACCTCCGAGCGCGACAGCTCGCTGGGGGCAGGGGCGGGGGGTTAGGGAAGGGAGTGGCTCACATACACTGGTCTAGATGTAAGTAGCAATGCCTTGGATGTAATTCATCAACTAAATTGATAGGGATTGGTCTGGAATATGTCAGTTTCAACACATTAAAGCAAAATACACTGCAAAACTAGGGTATTATTTTGAAGAAAGTTAATATCAGGTGGTTACTGGCTGCATCATGCTCAGGAAAAAAAGATAGGAATCTGGTGATAACTGGTGAGCCCACTTCACTTCTGAGTATAACAAATGTCCAAATATCAATGGGTCCATTTAAGGATCAATAGTACAAACCAAAGTTCATAGACCAATAGGTAGTTGCCAGCAACACATCATGATCAAAGATCCAAAACTGTTTGATAGGGCAATAGTCAACAAAAGTTTTAGTAGCCAGAATGTCACCTGGATGAGACTAATGAGCAGGGAAACAGAAATACAATGCACTATATTGACTCATTAGTCATTGATAATCACGTCACATCTCATCACCATCACATGAATGTTAATTTCTAAAGGCATTGCAAGCATACAGCTGCATTCAGTCTGGAATAATGCTTGATAAAGCATATTCTTATTACCGTAAAACGGGGTGTTAAGGGACAGTTTTGAGGTGTTTTGTTATATAACTCAAGAAGGGTTGGAGATAGAAGCATCAAATTGTCAGCATTTTATGTGGAATTTGGTGCTTTACATGCCTACCACATTCAAATTTTTAAGATTTATACCTGCATATTATTTTTTATTATTTTTCATCACTGTCTCTTAGCACCCCAATGTGGGGTGTTAAGGGACACCTATATTATTCCAAGAAATGGTCATCAAATGCCCACAATTGGGGCGTGGAAGGGCACACAATTTATTTATTGAAATGTTTTGCATATTCTGTCACAACACAAGTCAGGTTCATTCACCACTAATGACCTTTTTATAAAAAGGCCAATTACGTCTAATGCTGTTAACGCTTGTGGAAAATGTGCTAATTATAAGGTAAACAGAACCAAAAAGTAATCTGTCATCAATAAAAACCCATGTTGAAGTTAGTCACTTGTCATTATGTTGCCCTATTTGTTTTGGCCTTTTTATGATGACATCACATTTACCTACATCAGTCTCCATTGACCCATCATTGTAAAAGAGAGTGTTGAGATGTTTTGTTACGTAACTTAAGATGTGTTAGAGATAAAAGCATGAACTTGCCAGCATTTTATGTGGAATTTGGTGTTTTCCATGCCTACTGAAAGAAAACTTGATAAAATTATATTTAGATTTCATTTTTTATTTTTTTCTTCCCTGTCCCTTAGCACCCCACATCCACCTCAAAATATGCATGTATCCAGAAAAGAGGAAGAGGATGATGAATGAATGGGTGGATTTGCACAAGTTTTTCAGGAAACATGTGCAATACATGTGACAATACACCTATGCATTCATTTTCCCTGTACACCCACTAGTTTATGAGGTACACACAGAGTTTTGGAGATGTTTCAATTTTGTGAAAATGTAGCATGATTTTCAAATCCATTTTTGAACCAAATCACTTGCATGAAAAGCCATAGCATTTTGTCCTATGGTCAACAGCAAAACAGTGTCAACTACCACACTGAAGTTTTTATTGAACCTTTTCAAATTAGGAAGTTAATATGACTCAAAGTTTTTCCCATGCAACTGTCCCTTAACACCCCACTGTCCCTTAACACCCCATTTTACGGTACTATTTGCCACAGATTTCACAACCATTCTAATACACAGAAATTCTAACAGAAAATGCCAAAAGGAAGGGCAACCTCAATAAGCAGGGTAAGCCACACCAGTGTTCTCTGATGAGTCTCGTACTCACCCATTAAGATACTTAGTTATAAAGCATCCATCAGTGCTCCCACGCAGATCAGCAACAGATTGGTCAGCTGCAGCACAGTGGCTATTGCTTGATAGCTGCCGCAAGAATCCAGCAAACCTTTTCTTGATATTGGAAGGCATTACTCATTCAGGTGACAATCAGTATCAATTGATTTCTGATAATGAATTAATCCTACCTTACTGAATAGCTATATATCTGCTCAGAACGGCACCATAAACTAGGGATAAAATCACATAATTCTAAAAATGCGCTGGAAAATGGCACAAGGTCAGATCTTGATTTGCATTCGCACATCTTATTAAATGGATTATCAAATAAGGAAACAAAAATAGCAGGACATGTGTAGTTAAGAGTATGCAATCAAATGACAGGCCCAAATATTTTAAAACGGACTGACATAAGAGATAAACCACCGCCCACCATCACCACCCCTCAGCATTTTCACAACTTGAACTGGGAGCTGGGAGTTGGCTGCTGGGAGTTGATGTGATAGAAAATCACAGCCAAAAGGATGCAAAATGTTCAATTACTCCTTTCTTTGTGCTTGCTCAGCCCTACGCACATATTTAAACGAATCACAGACGTGATTGGATAAAAAGGGCTATTTCGAGAACAGTTACGAACAGGTGAAGAATTGAAGAAAGTGCGCCACAAATGAAATATATTTGTATATTTTTTCTTATTTTTATCCTCCATTTTAATGCTATCGTCTTACGTCATTAGAACAAATATTCATATAGTGTCAATATTTTTGTTTGAAGAAATACCGTAAAATGTCATGAATTTTGGTCAATTTATCCTCAGTTATGTTAGAAAAAATATTTCGAACATTTACATAAGCCATAAAGCAAGATTGATGCATTGAAATGCGAATTAATATTATCTCATGACGTAACAAATATCAGGAATGAAACAGCATCAAATATTGAATGTATTCTGCATATTTGCTGAAGTTGGGAGGGTTGCGGTTTCTCTTGCTTGTCTGTGCCAGGGGGGCGACACGGCTATTCGCGCAATGTATTCAGTTATGGGCCGCGCGGGGCCTCGCGATGACGCAGCTGGAGGCAACTGCTCAGCGCGCTAGGATACTTCTGGCGGGGCCGGGCGCTGAACGGTGTGCAATGAATGGGTTATGGGCGGGCGGACAGAGATAAGGTATTGAATTTGAATTGACATCAGCAATCGGGTGGGGAGGGAGAACGTTTCTAATCGAGCTTGGGATGGGGAAAGCCGAAAATGTCACGATCGGATCATAGCTCCGACAGGGCCGGGTGCCGTACCATGTGTAATATATTTAGGCGGGCAGACAGAGATCAGTTATTGGATTTAAATTCACCTTACCATCGGTTTCTGGTGGTGTTTGAAGACGTTTTTAGTCAAGCTCGGGGTCGGGCAACCCACTGGCGGATCCACCCAGTAAACATGCCGACGTCGGCCGACGTCGGTCCAACCTCGGCACGACGTCGGCTGGATGTCGGATATGCTCGCATGTACCGACGTCCAGCCGAGGTCCAGCCGACGTCGGGCCGACGTCGGACCGAGATCAATTGCTGAGGTCCAGCCGACGTCGGGCCGACGTCGGGGCGACGTCGGACCGACATCGGCCGCTGTTTTGACCGTTAAAATAATATAAAATACATGTTTCATGGTTCATAAAGAGCTTCTGTATCCAAAATATAGTATCCTCAGGAAACTCAAATCTTCTTCGACGCCGCAACCCCCTGATCCGGACTGGACGGGAAACTTTATCCCATTTGGGATTGCCCGTAAGCCGAGCTCGCCCGTAGCCGGGTGCGGTGAGTGCTTGGGGGCTGCTCGGCCTATCCTTTGGTCAGGCTCAGCCCCGGCAACTCACCAGGGCCGGGCCCAGTTCATATAGAAAGACCAGTCGGCAAGTGTCACTTTGCCAAAGTGCCACTTATCAAAGGGACACTTTGGGAACGTTGGTGCAGGTGTTTGTTTTGTTGGGTTAGGCCCTTTCGGTCCAATTACACCATTTCAGAGCCGGGAGGATGATAGGATATAGGGGGAGACATTGGTCTGGGCAGGCACCCTAGTGAGTCGCCGGGGCTGAGCCCGTCCAGAGGACAGGCCACCCAGCTCCAAGGCACTCACTACACCCGGCTACGGGGTGCGCTCCCTCGGGAGCAGCGGTGCCGCTCCAAGGGAGCAGCCCGCATGAGATAAAGTTGCCTGACCAGCCCGGAAGGGGGTTGCGGCGTGGAGGAGAAGGATTTCAGCATCCTGAGGATAGAAGCACGGAACGGTGGTGCAGGTGTGTTAGAGTGGCTATATAGGTATGAATCCATTGTGGGATCGCTCTTTCCAATAAGTGTCACGTAACAGCAATGGGACTAGGGACTCTATATGAACTGGACCCAGGGTGCTCGCCAAGAATATCAATGTCTCCACTCTCCATCCTATCATCCTTCCGGCTCTGAAATGGTCTTGTCAGACCGAAAGGCCATAACACAACAAAACAAACTAAATTCGCTATCTGGCTGCGTGGTGTAGTGGTTAGCGCACTAACCTCGCTTTCAAATGACACGGGGTTCGAATCCCATCGCCGGCTGATGCTTTTGCCGTGTTGTCCCAGTAAACATGCCGACGTCGGCGACTGGGGGGCTCGAATCCCGCCGCCGGTTGATATTTTTGGTGCGTTGTCCCAATAAACATGCCGACGTCGGCCCTGTCGGTCCAACGACAAACGATCTCGTCAACCTCGGCAAACGACCTCGGCCCGACGTCGGCTCGACGTCGGCTGGACTTCGGATGGACGTCGGAACATGCGGGCATATCCGACGTCCAGCCGATGTCGGGCCGAGGTTGAACCGACGTTGGGCCGACGTCGGGCCGAGCCTCGGCCCGACGTCGGGCCGACGTCGGCATATTTACTGGGCAGGGGAAGGCATTTGGGGCAAATGTCTTCCCCACAACCGGGGCAGCGCCAGAAATCGCTTTTCGAGAATAAAAGAAAACTTCACAACTATTCTGAGGAAATGTTGGTTAATCACACTGCACAGCAGTGCGCAAGAAATCGAAATCCGAGCTTCTTTTTTAAATTAATTCGGAAAAAACCTTTTTGAGGTTAGCCCCCGCAGTGTCCAAGACCGCTTCCTTATCCGCCAGTTGTGAATAAGTCTGAATGAAGTCACGGTCGATACCGAGCTTCGGCGGGACCAGACGCCGCATACGTTGTACGTACTGTGAGAAACTCTGTTCCTCCGACACGGCCAGACCGTGGCTGCACCGCCGGACCCGGCGGACCGCGCGGCGACCGCACCGCACCCCACCGGCTGATGGGCCCGGCGCGCCCTCTAATCTGCCGACGGCCGGGGGCGGAATGCGGCGGCGGCCGCGCACAAACAACAGCGGGGGAGGTTGCGGCGTGGTGGGAACCGAGAGCCGGCGCAGGAGCGTGACCAGCAGCAGGTCGACAGACCCGAGCTCCTCCGACGGCGCAGCGGACCACACCGGACCTCCTGACGCCGCCCCTGCGACATCCATCTCCGCCATCTACCTGGCCGACCGACTCCCACTGTTCGGCGCCGCCTGCCGCCGGAGGGCAACAAACAACCCCACCACGATAGGGGCAGGCCGGCGGCCGGCGAGGTCATTGCCACGGCGAGTCGGTGACCTCTTCTACTACGGTGTCCTGAGTTCTGTGGCTGTTCTGTTCTGCTCTGTTCTGTTCTGCTTCTGTCCTGTTCTGCCCTGCCATGTTCTGTGCGCTCTGTCCTGCGGGACTAGCCGTGCGTGCCGCGCCCGAGGCAACTGCCAACCGCCGGAGGCGCGGTATATAAGCTGAGTCCCGCAGTGATCCCCCTCCCTCTTCGCTCTCCACTGGAGTCTTGGACTGCCCGTGCGCGACTTGTGCGTCCATACCTCCTACCCAATATCATGTAAGTAAAAGGGTGCGGCCCTTATTGGGGCAGTGTATATATAGCCATGGTCAGTGTAATCATGTGTGCTTATGTAAATAATTACTTTGAAAACTTGCACAGTCTGTTGTGGGACAAATGGTGGGGGAGAGAATGAACGGCGAACTGAACTGAACGGCACCGAACTCGGCAAACGTAACCTAGAGCGGCTCGGAAGCTCAAACAAACGCTACCGACACAGTTAACTTCGGCACGCCACGCTACCAATAGTAATCCCAACCGTAGCAATGATAGAAATAAGGAACGTAACAACCTATAGAGAGAAAAAATAGTTTCACAGTGGTGGCAGCGGTGGGATTTAAAACTGACTTGTTTTATTTTAAGCACGCCTAAGGCGAGCTAATTAATTTATTGTCGGTTCCGCTCCAAACAGGGCGGCGAACCCAACGTTTTTTTTTTTGCAATATATTTCTTAGATTGTGATTTTGTTTTCCCTTTAAATGTAAGTCATGTATGTAGGTATCGGGCCGTTCATGTTCGCAGTGGTTCATCTCCCCCAACCTGTCCCGGCCAGTGGGCCAGGCGGGCGGCTCGGCCCTCGCGGTCAGTCACCGTGGGGTGCCAGCGCCGGCTCGCGGCGGTCCCGCGGCAATTAGGCCCTGCCCTCCGCTCTGTCTGATTGGTGTAGGGACGGAGGATGGGCGTGGCCAAATTGAGTGTGGGGCTGAGGGGTGCCTCTGAGGACAGTGTATGCCCAGGTGCTTTCCGCGTCGTCACTGAGGTTTCTCGGGCCCATTCGTGCATTGTGCTGAAAGCAACGAGTTTTGAGGTGAGCGATGGAATTCGCACTTATCGAAGTCGCGATTGCCCTACCAGTGACCCGGGACGATTGTTTATGAGGGACCGGCTGCCGTCTCATATTGCAAAGTGTACACGCCCCAAAAGCCCATCAACTGAGCGGTAGGCCAAGCGCGGCTTCGGGCCAAACGTTGTGTGGGGTGAAGCGCTGCTCCACGCCTGATTGGGACTGCAGCCCATCAGAGCGAAGTGGGCATAAACAATCGTCCTGTGTGAGTCGATACCCGACTAGAGATGGGTTGGTTCGGGGGTAGAGGCCCTATGTCCATAACGCTACTCGTTTCTTATTCAGGGCTTTCAGCACAATGACCGAACCGGAAACCCGGAAACTGCGAACGGGGAACACTGACCATGGGAAATAATAGGATGACAGTTTCTTCCAGAGCATTACCGGACCACGCGTTGGTCAGGATGCGAGACCACTGCTGGAGACGCCAGCAGCGGAATGAGAACGGGCTGGAGGCGGTGGAGGAGCCGCAGCTCCGGGAGGACTATTCGTCCTCCTCGGGCGCAGAGTCACAGTTGGTAGTGACCGAACTGACTCCACAGGTCCCCCAAGAGAGGAGGCGGCGGCACGGCCGACCCAGGGCCCACGAGGTCTCAACGGATAGGAGACCCCTGACCGTTGTAGTCCCTGAGGACCTATATGGCCTTGCCCTGAGCAAACTGAGTTGGGAGTAAAGTAAGGATAGCATTAGCAATCAGTTTGCGCCCCAGTATGATGGTACATGGCTTCAAGTGTATAAATGTGTTTATAAGGCGAACAGACATTCCAGTGGATATTGATTTTAGTGCCTTTAGCACGGCTATCGTTAGCGGAAAAACAAGTACGCAGGTAGGTAACAGACTGTAGGGCACGCAAGTCGCCAGTGTCTAAAACGTTCTTGATGGTTTAATATTGCTTACTGCCAAACATGCAAGCGTTGCAACATCGGCCAATCAAGTGGTCAGATGCAAGGGTACAATGCATTAGCTGCTAAAGTTACCGTAACAGAAATGTGATTAAATGTGTTGAATCATTTTGCCTAGAGGACTATGATGTTGTTAATGAATGTAAAGGACGTGGTGGCCTACTTGCTCCTAACCTTGTCCAAGGTACAGCACATTTATTTTACCAAATGCCGTCTGCATACCTATGTCTTCCGGCGAAGTCAATGTCTTTTTTTCAGTCAGTCTAAATGGAGTGCCATGAATAAGAGTGAGCGCTGCCCGAGAAGGCCAATAATTGCATCCGAACGCTGAACTGCCGAGACTAACTAGAACGCCAGGTAACGGTCATAAAAGTACAGCTCTATCGAAACAAGCATATTTGAACAACTAGACCAATTCTGCGGCAATGTCCATCCCTGGCCGTTACAAATGACGAGAATTGGGCAACGATGTTCTGAGCGAGCTCAGCCTCCCGCGATATCATGACTCACAGCTGTCCGGTGTATGGAGCGTCGGCTCTAGTTGCAGTACCTACTTGCACTGGCAGATAGCCAAGCGCCAAAGGGTTGCAAAGACAGCCCAGGCAGCACAAAGTGCACACCTGCTGCTCGCTCCTTGGGACCCTACATCAGTGAAACCCATCGGCGTCCACAGCGGTGGTCTCCGTCTTCAACATGGGTCGACTCCATTGCAGATAGGAGGAGTTCGCGTCAGAGTTAGCTATCACTGTCTGGAAGGTCACCATTAGCGGGCTAAAAGGGTCACAAAGTCATGGCAAACTGTCCAAGCACAATGGTACTGGCACCTGCACACCGGCAGTCTTGTGTAGTCCAACAAATGGGACGGTCAATTACGCTCGGGACAGAGATGCTCGGCTGTCACTAAAATGGCATCAGTGATGGGACGTCATGGAGTCGCCCAAAAATTACATTAATATACATATAAGTTGTACAATGCTTAAGGACTAGAATCCAGTGAAACGTTTGTTAACGTGGCAAGGCAAGAAGCCGATACTTTGTGTTTAGTTGTCCGAGTTTGGGATAAGGATGCGAATATACGGCAGAGCTGAGAGCGCTACTCTCACATTCAAAGGCACAAGAAAAGAATAAATTTAAGCAAAGTCATAACCAGTTATTACTGAGGCACGACTGTTTGACGCCATTCCGCTCCTCTCACGACCAAGTTTAAATCCTAGTCCACATTGGTTCCAAATGGGCACTTATTCTGTAAATGTCGAGGACGTAACGCATGTCATGCAATACCAAGGCGACAGCAACGCAGTAACGCAGTAAGAAATATTAAACCATAGTTGAGGATCTAGCGGAAGCAGTACCCGGGGCAGAGCTATACTGAGCCTTTGGATCTCCCAATTCAGTTGAAATATCAACATGTCCAGGACTTGACCTGTGTTTTATGACCCACAGATGTCTACCCGGAGTTCGGAATCATTCTCTCATCTATAATAATCGGAGGGATGTGAGAAACTCTGTTCCTCCGACACGGCCAGACCGTGGCTGCACCGCCGGACCCGGCGGACCGCGCGGCGACCGCACCGCACCCCACCGGCTGATGGGCCCGGCGCGCCCTCTAATCTGCCGACGGCCGGGGGCGGAATGCGGCGGCGGCCGCGCACAAACAACAGCGGGGGAGGTTGCGGCGTGGTGGGAACCGAGAGCCGGCGCAGGAGCGTGACCAGCAGCAGGTCGACAGACCCGAGCTCCTCCGACGGCGCAGCGGACCACACCGGACCTCCTGACGCCGCCCCTGCGACATCCATCTCCGCCATCTACCTGGCCGACCGACTCCCACTGTTCGGCGCCGCCTGCCGCCGGAGGGCAACAAACAACCCCACCACGATAGGGGCAGGCCGGCGGCCGGCGAGGTCATTGCCACGGCGAGTCGGTGACCTCTTCTACTACGGTGTCCTGAGTTCTGTGGCTGTTCTGTTCTGCTCTGTTCTGTTCTGCTTCTGTCCTGTTCTGCCCTGCCATGTTCTGTGCGCTCTGTCCTGCGGGACTAGCCGTGCGTGCCGCGCCCGAGGCAACTGCCAACCGCCGGAGGCGCGGTATATAAGCTGAGTCCCGCAGTGATCCCCCTCCCTCTTCGCTCTCCACTGGAGTCTTGGACTGCCCGTGCGCGACTTGTGCGTCCATACCTCCTACCCAATATCATGTAAGTAAAAGGGTGCGGCCCTTATTGGGGCAGTGTATATATAGCCATGGTCAGTGTAATCATGTGTGCTTATGTAAATAATTACTTTGAAAACTTGCACAGTCTGTTGTGGGACAAATGGTGGGGGAGAGAATGAACGGCGAACTGAACTGAACGGCACCGAACTCGGCAAACGTAACCTAGAGCGGCTCGGAAGCTCAAACAAACGCTACCGACACAGTTAACTTCGGCACGCCACGCTACCAATAGTAATCCCAACCGTAGCAATGATAGAAATAAGGAACGTAACAACCTATAGAGAGAAAAAATAGTTTCACAGTACCTACGTACCTACAATGAAAAGGCGGACAGACTCCTGACCCCACATCCTACTGCTGTGACCCGTGCTTCTGTGGGTGAAGCACTGAAGCATCACGGAATCCCACAGGACCTGCGAGTCGACGAGGTGGCCGCTTTGGCCGCCGGGTACTGCAGCTCCCTGGAGTTGCCTGGGACCGATGGTAAAACAGCAGCTCCGACGGTGCCCCTATGAGCCGTAATAATTAGTGAATTCCCGTAATGTAGAGATCATATCCTCTATGATTTCCATTACGGTTTTATATTCCTAAGCAATATGACAGACCAATTATGCTTGCCTACGTAATCAGGCATTACCTCTGATGGTTAAACGCTCAGTACAACATGCGTTGTCTGTCAAACAACAATCGATGATGGGATCCTTTCTCGAATCATCTCTTAAACCATCGGTTGTCGATTCACCCACCCCGTTTCCCTAAAAATAGACGGTCAGATTCGGCCTGGGTCCTTACGAGTTACGACCCCTCTGGATTCGCCAGAGACGGGATCGGGTCGCCGTTATTGCACTCGTCTTAGTGTCTTTAGATACATACAGCTTCGACCATGGACGTCGGACGGAGTGATCGTTCTACGAATGTACGCACCATCCAGGCCTAGGATGCATCGAGGTTTATAAGACTGCAGTCTGTAGATCAATCAGCATAACAATGGTGGTATGCAACCACATTAGAAGATCTCTCCGGCTCCCGCAACGTTCCAACGCCCCTCCTCAGCTGCCGGACATTGGTCACGTGACCATATTTTCCGTTTGACCTTGAGTTGGCACCAGATTTTGTCGACAGATGTGGCGCAGCTTATTTTACTGCATTATTTTAGATGCTAAATATTTAGACTGTGGTGGTAAATGATACCGTGCAAATAATATTGAATCATCGGTGTCATAGCTACCATTGAAACTTGAATAGCATCAATAAAATACAATTAAACTATTATTACTCTTCCATTGATTTTATTGTGTTTGCAGGCATAGGTAGAAACTGAAGAGCTGAGCATGCAGCTTACCTACAGTTGTTCTTCTATAACTCTTAATGCATGATTCAATGCTACTGAGGGCTGCAAATTTTTTTCACTTATCTTTAATAACTTATACCCTACCTTCATCAACCATTATCTGTAAGAATCTTGCATCAATCATCACCAGACTTATTAGTTTTTTTACATACCTTACGCCCCGGCCGCGAGAGTGGGCGGGTACGATTCCCTCGCCCTAATTGAACTAGCCTCGCGGGAAAAACAAGCATGTGTGCCGTTACGGGACCGGGGACGCAGCGATTGATGCACGGTTAAAAAGTCTCAGGTCAACTGATGGCCTCTGAGGGTCAGGTCAAGTGCCCCGAGGGCCAAAATACGATTTCGGGTTTTGAGAAATGACTTTGCCAAAAAAAAAACGGCGCAGAGTCGCGATTTTAGTACCATCATGTTTGTCATGCTCCGGTGCTTCAAATGGTACACTTTTGTTTGGGTGGGGTTAACCAAAGTCAGGTCAGAGGCACTCAGGTCACGAAGTTGGTCGGAGGAGGTTATATCGTATATCATTCGATTCGGTACTTCTTCCAGAGTCCATTGGCGACTTTTCCGACTTGCCAGTTCAATTTTATCAGGAGTTATTGGCGAAAAAACTTGTGACCTTTGTGACGTCATAAATGACGTCACGCTAGGTTAAAGATGCAAAAGTGCAACATTGGACATTGCAAGAAGTGCATGAAATTGCGATTCCATGTGCTTGAGCTAGGTTTAGATCATTCTCGGCGTCAAAATTACAGTTTCCAAATTTTCCCCATTGACTTGTAATGGTGACGTCACGCGATCAGCCTGACCTCATGTGACCTCTAGGAGAAATCCGAGATATACGAGTTTTGATACTTCTATAGGATACTAGGTCCTGTAAGTATCAGCTCGCTGTGACAGCTCCTCTGGCACCGAGGGCATTGCGAAGTTTCGGTATTTTGGGACTATTGCAGAGGTTCACGTGTGGGGTCATAAGGCAGTGATCTGACCTGAGACGGAAATGCAATTGGTTTCCAAAGATGCGCATGGAAGCAAAGATAAGGTGTGCCAAATAGCAGCCCTCTAGCTGTAAGGCGTTTTGAGCTATCGCCAAAAGTCGTGAGTGGAGCGCTACTGACTCTTCCGGTCGGCCGCGGGGGGTTAGGAGGCGTGCAGGGTATCGGAAAACCACCTGGTACTTAGCGAATTTTGCCGATAAAAATACGTTTCTTATGCCGACTTATAGCCAAAAGACGACTGAATATCAAACCAGTCGTATCCTTGCACTAAATGGCTTGGTTTAGACACGATAGGTCTGAAAAGAAAAGGTCCCATGTATTATCTATGGGCGCCGCGAGGCCGTTGGCACCAGAGTTTCGGGAAGTGCCCTCGCCACAACCGCACGTGCAGATTTGGTCACGTGACCAAGCGCATTTGCCGCCACTGTATTTATATACACTGTGGCCCCTCCTTTATGCATTCGCCCGATGTGTCCGCCGAGCCGGCTTGCCTCCAATGACGTCATCGGCCGGCCGGCGGCGTTCAAGGTCAAACGGCTGGTGTCCTTACCTGGAGTTCTATAGCCTTGGTCTGTGCGTCGGCCTTCCTTTCGTCGGTCTACGCGTCCTATTCCAACAACAACAAGCGTCGGCCTTGGTCTGCGTTGTTGTGTGGGGCAACTGGCAAGTGTGGGGCAAGATTACTTCAGTTGGGCAAACTAGACTTTTGGAATCAAAATATGGAGGCATCAATAATTTGATTCTGGTGGGAGGAGCCATGACCAAATATGGGCATGGAATCAATTTTTTGATTCATTTGGGTACACTTTTGACTTCAAATGTATCGTTACGGTTGAAAGAAGGCCCATGACGGTGAGATTTTTCTTGAAAAAGGTAGAAAAATGTGGTAGGTTTGCAAAAAGTGTTACCTCAAAACTAAGAAATTGTCCCTTTGGCCTTGTGAATGGGGAAAAGACAGAGGCACTGTCCATCACGTAAAAGCTGTTTTGAGGAAATCACACTGCATGTTATTTTTGTATCATGAATCACATACTAAACAATCAGTATTTGTGTAAAATGGCAAAATGAAATTTTCAAATCCCTAATTATCATTGTTGTAGTGCTTTTATATACATTATATGGTTTTTACCTGTTGCTTCAGTTTTTGTATTCTTGACATTTAAACATTGTGAATTGTTATCAAATGTAGTGAAGGTAAAGTACTACAATGCTATAGGTATCTGTTGTGGTGCTGAGGATACCACTAAATGAGAATAATAGCAAAATAAATGCTGTATTCTTGCAAGTCATTGTTGCCTATCTGTTAACATTACCTGTGAATCAAAATAATGATTAGCCAGCTGATGGGGAATCAATATTATGATTATCTGTTTTAAGTGAATCAATTCCTTGATTGCCTTTCACTACCTGCTGATGAGCTGATGAGGTGGTCGGGCTGTCACCTCTGCATCGGTAGCCCTATAAACACAGGTCGGGTGGGAGGGCTTCAGTGGGATAAGCTTAGGATGGTGGTTAAGCCCTTTCCTCGTCACCCGCCTCTGTCACCAGTTTTCTTCTCAGCCTCCAGAGCCGGTAGAGTCCGTCCTTGTTGTGCTCCATCTCTTCTCTGTCATCGTTGAAGAGGAATGCCTTTAGTACCTCGTTGGGTTTTCCTACGTGCGGTCTCAGAAGAGCTAGGATTCGTAGTCTTTCTTCTGTTAGCTTGGTACATTCGAGCATGAAATGGACTTCGTTTTCTTCCTCTTGTCCGCAGAGCACACAAGTCGTGTCTTCCTCTACATGTCTTCTTCTGGCTCGTAGTGGTAGAGTGTTGGTCCTGGCTCGGAAGAGGATTACTGAGGACGGTGTGTTGTCGTATATCGGGTCTTCCTTTATCGTTTCCTTGCCTGACCGGTATATGGCTATGCTGGTCTTAGCTTCGAGTTCTTCTTTCCACTGTCTGTCATCCCATTCCTTTATACGTTTCTTCAGTGTAGTTTTAGTCATTGTCTCCAGTTCTGCATATTTCGAACCAATGGCGTCTAAGTATTGTTTTGTAGTTTTTGCCCATATGCTCTTCTTTTTCTCGAGTTCTACGTGTACTACTCTTCTTATCAGGTCATTACTTCCTTGAATTATCCCTCTTAGGTACTGTAGGTGTCTCTCCATCACTCTAGTTTTCATGAGGGAGGCTCCCACCTCACCTCTGAGTGTACAGATGGGCGAATACCTCGGTGCTCCCAGCATCTGTCTGTATACTCCATTTTCACATATCTGGAGCTTTTTAATGTCTGTTTCTGTAAGGCTAAGAATGCTTGCTCCATGGAGAAAGGAGGGGAGTGCCAGACACTTCCAGTAACATTTGCCGATCATCAGCTTGTTGCAGCATCTTTGTGTTATGCCATATGTCATATTGGCCATTTTCTGGGCTTTCTGGTACATCTCCTTTATATGGGCTTTAAACAGTTTCCTCTTGTTGATTACCGTAACTCCCAAGTACTTAATCTTGTTGACTACAGGGATGTTTGCAATGTCTTTCGGTTGGTCCTTGCTGTTGAATACGATCACTGCGCTCTTGTCCCTGTTAATTTGTAGGCCAAATGTGTTGCTGATGTCCGCCAGAATCTCCAGTAAACATTCTGTCTCAGTAAGGGTCTGTGATAACACAAGGCCATCATCAGCGAAGAATAGTACTGGAATGTAGAAATTGTCGTTCTTGAAGCCCATTCTTGTCTCCATTAAGGTTTTGGCGATGATGTAGGTTACTATCTTGAAGCTTGTGGTAGAACCGTTACACCCCTGCCTTATTCCTGATGTGACTTCAATAGTTGCTTGTGTCTTGTCATTGAGCTTGATGGTTGTCGAGTCACCTTGGTAGACTTGGGCAGTGGCTTCGATGATGCGTGAGTCTATCTTATATGTCTTCATAGCCTCTATCATTTTGGCTCTGTTGACGGAATCAAATGCCTTCTTATAGTCGATTGCTGTCAAATATAGCGGCTTTTTCCTAGCAAAGCTGTCCTCGACACAGTAGCCTATAGACTATAGAATTGTACTACCTATAGAATTCAAATTGTTATGACAGGAGCAATATTATTTTGCTTAGGAGATACTTCCAGCATTTCTGTTCAAGATCAGGCATGCTCCTTCTTGAAACACTCTCTTATTTTTATGTGTTTGGCAAGTTAGAAATGGTCTGCATTTATGCCCAAATATGGTCATAAGGAATCAATCTTTTGATGCCTCCATATTTTGATTCCAAAGGTCTAGTTTGCCCAACTGACTTTACTATTAGTTAATGTGGGGTGGTTGCGTTGTTACCTTGCAAGGCCCTCTCTAACCTTACCTTGTTGGGTTTTGGTTGGGTTCATGGGAGTTCCGGGAGTTCTCTAGCGTTAGGCTCGTGTTGGAAAGCTTGGGCCTGCCCGATGCTGATACTGGCTAAACTTGTAAAATTGTTGACTTGAAAACAGATAAACTTTTGTGTTTTCAGATACTGGCACGCTCATAACAATAAGATCAAGATGGCTCACCGCTGCAAGGCATCTAACCAGCTCAATGACTTCAAAAGGACCTGTGTGGTATGTTGTGTACTTTATGGAGAATGATCTTGCTTTGTAAGATTAGCTCAGCTGTAGTTATATTTAAATAGTTTACAGTGACCATTCTGATTCTTTTCATTTCTTTCAGATTTTGTTTTTAGACTCAATTTTAATTGCATACTCTAGGTAGCAAAGTGCTATCAAGAATGATAGAACATTTACTAATATGTCCCCTTTTACATGCTACTGTCGCAGGCTCCGGAACAATGCACCACCAGCCAGGGTCACCCGATGGACACAAAGACGGCATCCCTGACAGCTGGGCCACGCGGGCCGCAGCTCATCCAGGACCACAGCTACATCGATGAGATGGCCCACTTTGACCGGGAGAGGATTCCAGAGAGGGTGGTACATGCCAAGGGTGCAGGTAGGTGTCTCATGGGTCGCCTGCTCCTGCCTCTAGCCCTGGAAGCAGGGTGTCCTCTGATTCAGGACTGCTGAGTATTGCAGAGAAGTTGATGAGCTGGACCAGCTGCACCAACCAGGCTGGAAATCCATGTTATCTTTTCCAGAGTAGGCCTGAAAATTTGAGATATAATCTGAGTTTTGACTTAATTGATGACTATTTTAAAATAGAATATGTGATTGCTGACTGGCTATCCCCCTCTGATTATCAGATACATGATTCTATTACATGGTGGTGTGCTAACATCATGCACCTCAGTAAGGCCCTTAACTGCTCAAGTGACAAGCGATGCGCGAAATACTGCAAAAATCTGCAAAGAAATATTCTTGGTACCACGGAAATCCTCGCTGACTGATCGTCGATTGAGAACTGATCGACCATGCAGAAGACATCTCTCTCTCTCTCTCATACATTTTCATATTGCGCACACCCTTGGCGAGAACTAGCTGGGATTGGGGAGCTGAGTGTATAACACGGAAAGGCTGATAAAACAGCTGTTTGGAAGGAAGATAACGATCTCATCGTTGATTTCCAGTAACGCACATGAATGGGTTTATTGGGAGTGTCGTCCTCTCCGTCGTCTATCCGTCCAATCCCCCTGACTAACCGGGGGACTTCTTGTGCCGCCAGGTGCGTTCGGCTACTTTGAGGTGACTCACGACATCACGCGCTACTGCAAGGCGTCCGTGTTCTCCGAGGTCGGCAAGCGGACGCCGCTGGCAGTGCGCTTCTCGACTGTGGGAGGCGAGAGCGGCTCTGCCGACACCGTGCGCGACCCGCGCGGCTTCTCGCTGAAATTCTACACGGAGCAGGGCAACTGGGACCTGGTCGGAAACAACACGCCCATCTTCTTCATTAGGGACCCCATCCTCTTCCCCAGCTTCATCCACACGCAGAAGAGGAATCCTGCTACTCATCTGAAGGTGAGTGGGTCTCGCGAAAGTTGAGCGTTAGTCTGGGTCGGGCTGCTTTAGCTGATGCATTGTAAGATCAATGGAGCTGCGATTTAGATATGAAAATGGGTTGTTAAAGGCATGATAAATGTGAAAGAGTAATGCGATTCTTCGTACCTAAGAATAATTGAACGATCCTTGCATTAGTTGGCTATTATTTGGCTATTAGTTGGCAAATATGCGCCGTTAACGTCGTGCGTTTCCAGCCTAACCGTTACATAAGGCGTCACTGCGTAGTTGTCTGGCGTAGGTAACTACCAGTCCACTATCCAGTTGAGTTTTTGCACCCTGGTGACCTCCGCCAAATAAACCACATGTTTTATAATTGATATCCTTCAGATGCCGCCCCAACCTGCAGTGCGTCCCCTCCCCCCCCCCCCCTGCAGTGCGTCCGTGGGTGTGTCTGGGAGGGTCGGAGTGACGACTGGGAGGGGTGTGTTTGTGACGCAGTGACTGGCCAGCGGGACCATTGGCCTGGCCGGGGGGGGGGGGGGGGAAGGGGCTCGCCAGGTCCAGATAATGTAAACGATCCTATACATGGCTCCCTGGCTACGGTCGGTTGCAGACCGGCTTTGTGTGATGTGTTAAATGACCGTGAAGCCATTTGGCTGTTCTTTGAACTAACAGCTGCTATGAATCAATTTCATATTCTTATCCCAACGTTGATTTTTCGGATTTTGTGTCGACGCTGCTTTAGATTAGCGAGTTAGTGTTACTAGAGATGCAAGAGACGTCTAGTAGATCGTGGAAACAAAAAGGCGCCGGGACATGAATAATACGCTCGCAGAGGAGTGAAACTGGCTTTCAAAGTGCTCCAGAGCGCCATACTCTTAATGAACTCCGATAGTACCACTATTTCGCCGAATCTATGCATAGTTTCACGCCGATTGGTGTGAGAATCAGCAAGGGAGCGATGTAAGTGACAGACTTGCACCAGTCATAACGTCAGCCAAGGCCTCATCGGGTTATATAAGCTGATATGTACTGTGTACAAGGCGAGAGAAAGTTGGATCTCGAGACCGCATACGGAGGTCACTGATACGGATAGTCCTTCGATTTGATCGAATCATATTTCTAACCAATTCTGGCGATCAGTTTCACATGTTGCTGCATCCCGCTGGCTGTAGAGACCGGGTTAGCTACTGAGTGAAATACTGCCGACTCATCTCCTCGCCACATGTCTGCAGTGTTTTGTCGCCCCTCTGGCGGTGGGCTGGACCGGGCGGGGGAGGGGTGCAGGGACATGTAAACACACCCGGCGGACGGTCACGTGCCCGTGTCACGTGACAGGACGGCGGGCGGCCGCAATGGTCACGTGGCTCGGTCCAGGAAAGGGCCGGTGCTGACCAAGTTTCTTAGTTAGGACATTGTTTCGGTGGTGTTTTTGATGAGACGCGTTCCCCGGAGCAGTGTGCCGACGGATATGTCCGCTGCTTTCGCTTTCGACAGTAGTTTCTCTGTTTTGTCATCAATGAAACACTGGTTCGACGTCTTTGCACCGGAATCACACGATGAAACGTCAGTGACAGTTGACACTGTGATAAAGTTTCATCAACATGAAATCTGAATATCATTGGATCGTATCACTTAGAATGCACGTGACTATGTGGGTCACCGGATTAAGCCCGTTCAGAAATTGGTAGCGGGAGCAATTGGAGGATAAGGTGCCAAGGGAACCGGCGCAGATAGGATATTGCATTACAATGTATATAACGGGGGAGTCACCTGACACGTCCTTACTTTCCACCATAAATTTTACCCATCCTGGCTCAATGGCTGACGCAACTCGGTCGTCTGCCCGCAGCACGCGGCCATGTTATGTGACTTTATCACGCTGTGGCCGGAGACGAGAGTGTCCAGCAATGATCTAACGCGCTGTATGTATGTATGTATGTATGTATGTATGTATGTATGTATGTATGTATGTATGTATGTATTGACACCAAAAGCCTTCCACATATGGTGTGGCGATTACGCTGACCTCTCTGTTTTGTCAGGACGCCGACATGTTCTGGGACTTCATCACGCTGCGGCCGGAGACGACACACCAGGTATCGTTCCTGTTCTCGGATCGCGGCATCCCTGACGGTTACCGGCACATGAACGGATACGGGTCGCACACCTTCAAACTGGTCAACGACAAGTGCGAGCCCGTCTACTGCAAGTTCCACTACAAGGTGAGCGACGGCGCCGCAGACGCAGATTTAAGGTACGTTATTTGAATATGTTGTGATTGCCAACACTCCCTCACGGAGGCCGGCCGGCCAGCGCCTCTGTTCTGTGACACTTATATGCGACAAGTGGTTGGAGTGGCGGTATTCCTAAGCCATTTTTTTCCATGCTCGATATCTGTGATATATGGTCACTGCTGTTAATTGGACAATGTCCTAAAATTTGTCGATTTGGGTGGGAAACAACATCCAAATGAAATTCATTTTCCACCCTCAACACCAATTTTTAAGAACAATTTTCCACTCCCTACCAAGAAAACCTAGATTTTTTACCTATAGAAAGAGCAGTTGTGTGGGTGCCCGGTTTAGCATCAAACATTCTAAAGTGCTACACCCTAGAATAAAATGCATGCTCTTTGTTGTTCATCACTCTTTTTGGATCTAATCGAATCAGCAGTTTTCCACTCTCTCCCCTCTTTTTGGTGGGTAATTTTCCCCTCTGACACCCAAGACAAAACTCAGTTTTGGGACACTGTAATTGGATATCCGAAGTTGTCATGTTTGAGTGCCTCTGATAAATTTCCCATTTTCTCGTTTTATCTGGTCCAGCCAGGTCAGATCGATTGTCATTGTCAGTCGTCACCTTTTGTAGTTACTAACCACAAAGTTTGGTCAAGCCTCCATAGGTAATTCTCCACTGTATTCAGCAGCCCATGGCACAAGTCCAGACCTGCTACATCACCATACGTGGGCCACCTCCCGTTGGGCCCCTCTCATGTCAACAAGCGTCTGCCGCCCGGCACCGAGTGCCAGTACTCACTCTGACCCTGTTTGACCTTGGACGCGGCGGCGGCCGAGTCTGTCCTATCGGATAGGTAGTGCACCAGCCTGTTATGGGACCGCTGTACCTTGCCCCCGGCCGTTATCTCCGTGGTGGGCTTGCCCGGTGACAGATGTTCCACGGGGGTCACGTGGGGTCACCCACTGGACGCACCCGCCTGTCTAGCGAATATTTCCTGTTCGTAAATGGTGCTGTTTTGATATTGATTTATGATCATGATAATATCGTATGGGGCTTCCTAAAGTTCAATGTTCTATTACATCAGGCCTAGTGAAATGGATTTACCGGCACGAAACCGACAAACACTCTGTAATTTTGAAAACTCTTATTACAAAAAAAAACGTCCCGACCAGTATGGATCAATGCGATCGGGAGGTGGTTTGCTCTAAATATCTTCGCTTGCGTCAGTTGTACGTAAATCAGGACGTTTTTGGTCGCTGGTGAATGTGGTATCGAATAGTTATCAGCCAGGGTTGACGCAAACCTGCAGATCCCGTCGCTAAGCCTCTGTAAGAAGCGATAAATCTTCATATAACGGCAGAGAGTCCTATATTTAGATCGGTAACATTCAGGAGATGTATTGTAGGCGTGCCTACTTGATTGGTATCTCGTTTTAGCTTGCTTCTTAGGATATTCTGCTACAGTCGTCTAACTGGCCAAAGCGTTCAATACATACTTGCCAAGGCTTACTTTCGGCGTCACTTATAACTGGTACGCCTCCATCCAAGCAAATTCACAGTACCTACTCTTAGTCGGACCACCACATTTATATGTCTGTGTTATACAATCCTCTCCGGTGCGTGTCCCGCAGACGGACCAGCAGATCAAGTGCCTGCCGGTGGACAAAGCCGCCGAGCTGTCGGGCTCCAACCCCGACTACGGCATCCAGGACCTCTACAACGCCATCGCCGACGGCAACTTCCCCACCTGGACATTCTACATCCAGGTCATGACGTTCGAGCAGGCCGAGAGCTGCAGCTTCAACCCGTTCGACCTGACCAAGGTACGCGCGCGGTACGGGAGGGTGGTGTCATCTCCCGCTATGTACCTGCCAGGGGGCGGTCGCAGCGGTGCCTGTTATGAGAGATGTTTGGTAGCTTAACGGGGATGCTTTATGAACGCTGCTGGTTTTTTTTATTAAACAGAATGAATCAGTCGTTATAAGTTGGGTGCGATATGTGTTTTATTTTGTTTTATAATTACTGTTCTGTTCATCATGATGGTTAGTAGTGTTAAAGGGACCCTCCCACCTTCAAAAAAGTTAATGAATTGGCAAGAAAGTGATGTCGCTCGGTTCAGAAAGAGCGAAAGCGAATATCTACCAAATTTCATCGAAAAACATCCACCGGTTTTCAAGATATTATACTTTTACTTTTGTTTACTTTTTGGGATCTCCGCTGTTCCTAATGACTTTATTTGAAAGTGCGGCATTTGTTGCGCGCAAAGCAACATATACCACCGCGTGCTACCAAACGTTTTAGTGAAAGATTTAAAAATCGTTAGACCTCCGCTGACGTCACAAATTGTAAGGGGACATTCCAATCATTAGCCCCTTAGAATCCGAAAACCGCAAATTTGAAATAACATATATCTCCGAATTAAAACATTTTTCGATGTTGTGAGTGCCCAAACCGGTATTTTCAGGCCATGGCCACCAATTTGGCTATCTCAACTCAAAACTAATGTTAAGATGGGATGGTCACTTTAAGTAATTGCTATTTTATGCACCAGCTCTACTGGCTGCTATCGTTCCAATCTCAGTTGTCTGCTAAGACCCTGTCCGGCCCGACTGACCATCCCACCCCCCACCCCATCTCCCCCACAGATCTGGCCCCACAGCGACTACCCGCTGATTCCTGTCGGAAAGCTGGTGCTCAACCGCAACCCCAAGAACTACTTTGCCGAGGTGGAGCAGCTGGCCTTCTGTCCGGCCAACATGCCGCCCGGCATCGAGGCCAGCCCCGACAAAATGCTCCAGGTAACAGACGATATACTGTTGTGTATTTTATGCTGTTTTATGACAAATATGAGTTCAGCACAGGCATCAACTTCAAGGCTGTCGTGAAACAACCTTGTTAGGCTGCATGTCTTTCAACCGCGTTACCGAAACCAGCAGGAAAATCATTACAATGTCGTTTGTAATGTTCGAGTTTTGGTCGCTATGTAAGAGGCTGAGTCCGTTCACACTCTGTTCCCCGCACGTCACTTGGTATTCCAGGTCTGACTCCATTCCCCTTCGAGTATCTTCCACTGACATCTCCCCACAACTCCTCCAGGGCCGCCTGTTCTCGTACAACGACACGCACCGGCACCGTCTGGGTCCCAACTACATGGCAATCCCGGTCAACTGTCCGTACCGGGCCCGCGTCAGGAATTACCAGCGAGACGGACCGATGTGTGTGGACGACAACCAGGCCGGGGCGCCCAACTACTTCCCCAACAGCTTCAGGTGAGGGCGGAGTGACAGCGCGCGGGGGGGGGGGGTGATGGTCGGGACGTTGATGTTCACTATTCAGTGTGTATGTGGGTGGGGGGAGGTAGTGGAACTGTTGAGTGTCAGTTGGATGGGGGATGTCGTCACAGCTGGTCACACCCCATCCATGAATAAGTGGTGAGTGATGACAATATGATGAGATCTGTACCGTGATAATGACGTTACATAAAGTCGTGAGGAGTACCTATGTGGAAATACTTACTGCCTAAGGCACAACTAGCAGGCACTGCTTGTCGTAGAGCTCGGGCCCACGGCCATCCATTAATCCATTCGGATACATTTTATTATAGAAAAAAGCAATTCGTGATAGCCGGCCTACACCCTTGCCCGTCGGCCGGTCCAGCAAGGTAACTATCATCTCCTACCCGGCCTCGTGAATACCCGTTCGTTAACCGACTGACCTTTCCTTATTCACAGCGGCCCCGTGGAGAATGCGGTCCACTCGTGCTCGCCGTTCCAAGTGACCGGAGACGTGCGACGCTATGAGACCGGCAACGAGGATAACTTCTCACAGGTGAGCACTGCTCGATTCCTCACAGAAAGAAGGGGGAAAACAGCCGAGAGCGACAGAGATGGGCAAAGCAAAGGACAGATAACGACAGAGCGACATAATATGGAGAGATAATTAGGGATATGATAGTAATTTTAAGGCTAGATAGTTATAGATGGGTTATGATGGTATTTTGATGATAGGGAACTTGTTCAGCGTTCTCGGCGCTCGGAGCGGAGTGCCCGCTCAGCGCTCGGTATGTGACGGCTTCCCTCCCTCCTCCCAGGTGACCGTGTTCTGGAACAAGGTGCTGAACGAGGCCGAACGAGAGAGACTGGTCAGCAACATAGCCGGACACCTGAAGAACGCCCAGATATTCATCCAGGTAAGGAGAAGGGGAGGAGAGGTAGGGGCGAGGAGGAATGGAGAGGGAGGAGTCACGGCCTCCGGGAGTACCGAGTTCGATGAGGTGAGGAGGTATGTGTGATTGCGTGGATATATGTGTCAAACTTTTTTGTTGAAGCTAGTAATAGTAAGTATGATTCAGCATTACAATTAGTAATTATCACTGATCATTGTTGGGTATCCCATATCCAGTCGGCCAAGTATGATTCAGCATTATCAGTTATCACTGACCATTGTTGGGTACCCCATATCCAGTCTGCCACGGTTGCTATGCGCACTGCACAACTACACACCCCTTTGTAAATATGATTGTCGTCATTACAGCTCGATTGAAAATGAAAGTGTATACATTCACCAGAATATGTCCACTATCCACTATCCAGAAGTTTCTGCGGTGTCAGATGTGGGATATAGCTGCTTATTGACGTCACCATACTGCGCTAATGGAGCATTGAAAGGCCGCTGAGTGATGCATCACTGCATGTGGCCGGTGCTCTGCTGATGGCCTATCCTGAAACATATCGGTATCACTTGCATCCTGGTAGATAGGACGCTATGTGAAATACGATATTCGGTGCAGAAAGATGTCGCCACTGATGTAACGAGTGCAGCTTCCGAATGGAACGTGATGGATCTGCTTTAAGTGCAGGCCTAAGTTGGTCTCGGGTCAATAGCTTGATAATGCTGACGGGCTTGATGATGGGCAAAGTTTGTTGGATCCAAAGTGGTATCGACTTCTGAAGACGGCCTTTCACATTGGAAGTTCAATTGTCCATCGGATTCTCCTTACTGACTGCATTCCGTGGACTCTGTGGATGAACTCGTTCCACCTCCAAAGTTTGGACTGGTGCATCCAACCAGTGGAGACTGTGTGGGGAGTCATCCGCTGAGGGGAACCCACCAATGTGTGGACGAACAGTGAGGATGGCAATGTGCTGCAGCCCAGTCTGCTAGTCGTCAAAAGTGTAAATACGTTTTGGTAGCTCCGGCGCTCCACACGCAATGTAGGGATGTTTAACCCGCGACCCCGGTAGGGGGAGGGGCAAAGGGCCCCCCTGTGGTTTTTCGGAGATAATTCAGAAACGGCTGCGAATTTCGACTTGAAACTTTCAGTGCCTCTCCTGACATCAATTTTACACAACTCCTGAAAACATTAGGTCCCAGCTCATCTCAGGTCACCAGCTATAGAGGTCAAACTGAGGTCATGTTCGGCGATTTTTCGTCGAAAAAGTTGTTCACGGAAAAAAATCGCAGAAAATCAGGGTTTCAACTAAGCGACTCAAAAATTGGGCCGTAGGCATAAAATGTATGGCAAACAAAATGGCTATCTCGCAATTTCCAAAATGTAAAAATCTCTAGATCTAGGGATTTTCTAATTCAAAATTTAGATTTCTTGAGATATTTTTGAAATTTGGGGAAATTTTCAAAAAACCGGAATATATGTTAGAAAACCCCTTACTGGACTTACACATGCCAAAAATTAACAAAATATCTCTAAACCTGCCTGAGATATAGCCATTTGAATGACTGAAAAAGTAGCGACTGTTCTTATGATGTCACAATATTTTCGGTATTTGTGCTTGAAATCAGTCGGGATTAATATTTATGATTCTTATCAACCCCTTCGTGACTGAATATGATCCTTTACGTGACTTCAGTCACTTTTACGTTAAAAATGCAAACCGGTACAATTTGACCTTATTTGACCTTCCTGTGACGTCATAGGTCCAAGAAAAATGGTCAAGGAGGTTTTTGTGGATGCATATATCGACACCTTTTTTTTTAAAACCCCACATCTGTTCTCCGGTGAATTTCCGGGAAGCACGAAAGATCTCTTTTAAGAAGTGTCCAATCGTCCGATCCTGATCAAATTTGTATGTTCGTAAGCTTGCTCTGGCATTGCTTGATCTGCCAAGACAGACAAACTTGAGAAAAATCGAGTGACTGTACCTTTTTTGAAGGTTTCTACACAACTTGTCTGAACTCCACGGGAGACCAAATGTGGGGCTTAAAAAAAGGTGTCGATATATGACATGTCTTCATAAAAACTCGAATATTCGCAATTTAATATGCCTTTCCTTACGATTCACCGAAGTGTTTTCTGATTGGTCGAGGATGACCCCTGTTGTGACGCCACAGGTCATCATCCACTCAGGTGACTATCCAGATGCCAGATCTATAATATATATCATATCCAGATTCATTTTGAATACTTAGATTTCATTTTTATGACTGACTTCTCGTCATTGCAAATTGGACTGATTTGACCTTGTTTGACCTCCCTGTGACGTCACAGGTCAAATATCAAGGTCATCGATATCCTATCTTGTGCATCTCGATGAGCTCTTTCGAATGCCGTTTGAATTTTTCCGATCCAGCTATTGGTTCCGGAGATACGACGGGGGCCCTTTTGCCCCCCCCCCCCCCCACCAACAGGACGTGGAACCTGCCAGACCTCAACGGGGCGCGGGTTAAGTCTGGAACTGACCATTTTCTCCAGTCAGCTCATTGACACAAGACAACCAATCTTCGGTCGAAATGATTGACTACTTATCAGGACTAGACTTTTTTAACTGAAACCATCTTCATCAGCCAACAGTAGTCAAACATGACGTCCACCATATGACAGTAGTTACTGACATCGTTCACTCGTCTAGCGTCCAATGATCTTCAATCATCCCTATTATCCATGCTCACCGCGGTACATTTAGCCGTGCCCCGACTCGGTGCCGACCTCAGGCTCGCAGCACCGGGCGATTAGTCCGCCAGAAATAGTGACCGATCAGGAGGACAGACACGGGCGGCTCGGCACGCTCCGCGCGAGCTCTCCGCGGCCGCCGCTCTGACGTCACTGGGGACTATCTGCCGCCGCTCCTCTAACGTCACTGGGGACGGGGTATTACTGCACGGCCCTCGCCGCTGCCGGTGAGGCCGTGTTGGCGGCTGAGAAATGTGCGGCCTACGAGTATATTGCACAGTTGTAGAGGTTGTGACGTAGCTACTACGTTTCAAGCTTTGGTGATCTGCTGTGACATTTATAAGGTTTCCGTTAAAAGGTTTTCATTTGACAGGTCAAGTCGAAGTCGCTAAGTCGGAATGCGTGCTGGCCCATATGTATTACGTAGGGCCTAATGTGGCATGCTTGCTACGCTCCTGCCATTTGGTATCGCCATTGCTGCGTATTCGTGTTATCCTGATGCAACGATCAGCATGCATATTGACATATCAGCCTTTCATCTAATGTGATGGCAGCACCATTCCCGTAACTCCGTCGCCATTCAGGTGGTATAACTTCGTAGTAAGATGTCCGCGCCGGTCAGCAAGATAATAGTTGGTGTAGCATTCCCCCTATCTCAGATCAATAGCCTTCTGACGGGCTATTGATTACTGCCGTGTCGGATGGACGGCCGAGGAGACGGCTAATGCGTAATGCGGCCTCAGCGGCTGACCGGAGGTGGACAGGTGGACACGAGTGGACTCGGACAGGCTGTGGACAGTGGACATAGACAGTGGACTCGGGTAGACACAGTGGACACGTAGTGGATAGGGAGGACGGTCGATCCTAACTCCTTACTCCACCAAACCGGTTCAGATCGGATCGTCCCCCGTTACGGCGGAACGCCGGGACGAAAACTGAGGACGGCACATCGATGTTGGTGGGAGGAGACATCTCTGGACTTACTGCTGCTCAGTGTCAGAGAGGCTGGCATTTCTAGAGGAAAACGGGCATTACCGCTGGCACCTTTGCGTGATGAAATGAGAAGCTACTGGAGACGGCTACGAGCAGGGACTCCTCGTCGTGTGACTCATAATAACTCGTAATTGACTTGGTTCGTCGATTAGAATGTGCGTGGCATGACCGTAGGACGAAAACACATTAAATTTGTTTCTAATCCATCCAAAGCACAAGCATACCAACCACGCACCAACATAACCTTTTCATTCCCGCTTATATAACTCAGTACCTCAGGTCGCAATGGTCCTGTTTCTTCACCCTGCCATTCTGTTTTTATACGGATCACCGCGTCTTCGATCGTCGTGCCCCCATTAGTCGCCGAGCTGCCAGCCAACCCGAGCTGTCAGCCAGTCCAGACTACTGGCCAACCTGAGCTGTCAGCCAGTCCAGACTACTGGCCAACCTGAGCTGCCAGCCAACCCGAGCTCGCTGTCAGCCAACCCGAGCTGCCAGCCAACCCGAGCTGCCAGTCAGTCCAGACTGTCAGCCAACCGGAACTACCACGCAGTCAGCTCAATATGGTCGATACGGTGCCGCAATGGCGAGTCGCGATGGCGCAGGAGGTTGAGGAATTACCTGACCTGCCTCACCCCCTACACACATACCCGTAGAGACGGAAAGAGACCCGGCATTGATAGTGGCCCGGTGATCACGACATTTGACCTCGATTTTCCATTTTATATTTGCCCGGGGCCGGTCGATTTCGTCGGCCAGCCTCGGGCACTGCCGGGCGCGGTCTGGATAATGACAGATCATATGACAGGTGATGACAGGTAGTGGCAGGTCCGCTGTGACAGCTGTCAGCGGCGCGGCCGTCCGCCCTGACAGCTGACCGCCCACACTGTACGCCCGGCGGTAAAACACTGGATCACAGACCGCCGGGTCTGTGGCGGCAGTGCCGTCGGTAATGGAACGTGTCCGGTCTGGCTATTCTGTGGGACTGGTGCTGACTTTATCGCTGCGGTGTTGTGCCAATTCAGGCACTGTGGAACACCCAGCAGCTGTGCTCATACTCTATGTTGTGGACATCAACGTGCAAGCCATCTAAGATGCAGTTTGTTATGTTGTCTTTCAGTTAACATGTGTCCGTCATTTTTCAGCAACGCGCCGTGAAGAACTTCAGCCAGGTCCATCCCGAGTTTGGGCGGCGTATCCGCGAGGCTCTCACCCGGCTGGAGGGTCCCACGGCCGGCCAGCAGCTCTCCAGCCTCTAGGAGGTCACCTCTGAGGTCACCTCTGAGGTCACAGGGGGTCGCTGGAGGTCACGGGGTCCTGCCGGCCCACCCGTGGCGGCGGAACTGTGCGGGTTGTCGGGGTATGCACACAGAGGGACGCGGCGCCGGCTGGGACGGGTAGTGCCAGCGGGAGAGCCGACCGTTCCCTTACTGATGGATCATGCGGTCTGATGGTCCTAACTGCGTAATATATCAATGGCGGGTATTGGGTGTCAGTTAACGGCGGAAAACCCAAGGTTTTCTGTGTTTTGTGTATGTTACCAATATTATTCATGCGAATTATTGCTTAAGATAGCTAGATTTAGAATGTGCACATTTGTGGGATCACTGTGTGCGCTTTGTGTGTTCTTCACTGAAACGCGTTAAACGCACCGCTTGCCAACGAGATTCCGCTGTGTTTCCCCCGTGCAATTTGGCCGAGGCAATTGTGTGTCTTGCGTACGGCTTCAGTTTCAGCCTTAGTTGGTATCTGTGTTGTGCCTGTTACCTTGAAATGGGACTTTTGTCCTCCATCAGCGTCTCGACCTTGAGTGTATAACACGGAACAGTCTGCTGAAACAACAATTGAGCTTAACAAGCGCGGTGATTTGATCAGAAGTGTAAGGACCTTGTTGGGACCTTTGTGGTTCGGCTTTGTGTGCAGTGCCTGCTCGGAACGAGCGACGGTATGATTAGAAGCAGCTGTGAGCTCTGCTCATGTCACGGGAAGCCGACCCCACTGCCTGGGTTCTGTGGTATCAACAATGGGCCGCGGTGACCGCGGTCGTGCGCAGTGTGCATTATCCAGGCAAATCCGCGTGCGCCGGTCACGATTGTCGAGTCGTTTCCTGATAAACGGGTCTCGTATGTTGACTGGCAGCCACTGAATGGTATTGATGGCCTTTGGAGATATAATAAAACGTCGGGGTGTAGCTCTTTTTTTCTGTTATGTGCCTTTTCCATTTTACTCTTTCGCAGTCATGTTTTGCAGTGACTATTTTTTTTTCGCGAATACAGGTTAAAATGGGGAAAGAGAATATTCATAACATGCCTGTAGCATCGTACGGAATATTTCATCGTGAACGCCCACTTTCCACTTACTAGAAAATGCCAAATGTAATGTAACATGGATCTATCAGCTACGAACTCTGCACCAATAACCTGATTTTATCGGGATTTTTTTTCCCGGACGGGACCCGGTGGCACTTTCGAACCCTCCCGACTGGCAACCGCAGCTCATGGTATACCATTCGTCCTTCATCGGGACTTTCCATTAACTAGTTACATGTGTTATCATTTCCAGAAATACGTAAGGTAGCGATATTTCCGAGTGTATCCGGCCCCCATGCCGTGACCGCCGCTCATACTCGGCGTCAGTGGCGTCCGCCGCCCGCACGCGCAGAGCTGCTCGCTGCGGGTCTGTGCCCCCTCCCCCAGCCCCCACAGCGAGACGAGTCGGCTAGATACCCCTCCCCATCCTCCTAGAAAACGACTCTCCCGGGTCCCCGACAGACGCCAACCGCGCTCCCCAGTCACCCGGCGAGCTTGTGAAGTGTCAATGCCGACCGATAGATGGCACTAGTAGTAGGCGCCTGGAATGATACTGTGCCGCAGCACTCTATGTGTGGCTTGCAGCGAGTGGAAGGCCGAGAGTGTGTAGGAATGGCCTCAACCGGCTTCCGCCGGACCCGATGCAAATTTGGGATACGATATTCTTCCTCTTCTTACATTGCGGTGCGACTTGCTTATGAATCGTTTCTTTGCGCCAAGCAGTCCACCAAGAAGTTGAGAGGTCTGTAATGTCATTAGTTCGACGAGTTAATGTGGAAATAAAATGCTACCTTCTTTTTGCTCACCATGCATAGAAACACAGAAACATGAGACGGCGGCCCTTGTCAATGGCAGCCATTTCAGGGCCGCTGTGAGCGGGTGAGGGGGCCGGAGGGGAGGGGAGGTGGCATTATGGCATAGCTCAAGAGGTCACGACTGGCGCTGAATAAACGGCAAGAACTAACGGTTGGGGGCCCACCACTCAGTGTCTGCAGCCTTCCGGAACGCCGGACAAAGCAGCCCACTCGTATAAAAGCCGAGCGGGTCCAACGACTGACAGTTCGCTAACTGCAGAGAGCTCAAACAACCACCACTCCAATCATGAAGGTAGGCTGTCGCTTCATTGTTGAAAAGTACGAGTAAAAATCTATCTCAATTTATGTAAACTAAAAAGTTATTTGCTTGATGTTAAATTTTTAATGTTATTAAAGCTTATTTCGATACGTACCTGATTTAACCCTCGCCGGCCGAGGGGGGGGGGGCGGGTGCCGCCCCCCCCCCATAGGGTTTTTTCGCGATAGCTCCGAACACGCTGGCGATAGAGAGCTGAAACTTGGCATACCTGACCTTTGATCCAAGCCGCATCTTTTGACACCAACCGCATTTTTGGGTCAGGTCAGGTCACTGACCTATGACGTCATAAGTGAACCTCTGCACGGTCTTCAGATATCGCAACTTCGCAACGCCCTCACTGCCAGAGGAGATGTCACAGGGAAATGAAACTTGCAGGATCTAGTATCCATTATGAGTCTCACAACTTGTATATCTCGGATTTTTCCTAAAGGTCATATGAGGTCAGGTCATTTTCGTGACCTCACCATTATAAGTCAATGGGGAAAAATTCAAACTGCTATTCTGGCGCCGGGAACGATCTCCAACTATCTCAAGCACACAGAATCGTGATTTGATGCACTCCTTGCAAGGTTAAATGCGTCACTTTTGCAATGTTGACCTTCCGTGACGTCATTTATGACGTCATCAAGGTCATATTAGTTTTTCGTCAATAACTCCCGATCAAATTGAGCTAGCGAGTCGGGAAAGCCACCAATGGACTCTTTTTTTTTTTTTAATATTTTTGGTGCCCGACCCGGGCTTTTGTCGTTAGTAGCACACATTCATACTGGGTTAGTACACTATATACACGGCAGTGGTACGAATCGTTTTCGGCACCCGCTACGCGGGACAGCCTTGACCGCACGCTTCCTGTCACGCACCCCAGGTGGCACCGCAATGGTACGCACTCTGGGGCTATCCCGATTTCTCGGGCCCGGCAGGTCAGAGGGCTGCTCCGGGACATGAGGCGAGGCCGTGCCCTCGGGACATGTCACCGGACCGAAGGATCTGTTTAAAGGCGGATCAGGCCCGTGTACCTGCGGCCGGGGGCGCTGGCTGGCACAGCGGTAATCCCCACGACCGAGCGAACACTCCCCAGTTACTGCCATCTCCTGGGTAGGAGCCGGCCGAGGAAAACGCTGCCAGAGGTCAGCTTTGATCCAAGGACCTCCCACGCCAAACGTGAACGCACTTGCCAACTGCGCCACGAGGGTGGTCTCAGGAAGACCTGCCAAATCGAATGATATGCAACATGACCTCTTTCGACCAACTTCGTGACCTGGGGGTGCTGACCTGACCTTGACCTGAGGTCAACACCCTAAGTTGACCTGATCCGAACAAAAAGTATATCATTCGACGCGCCTGAGCAAGGCGAACACGATGCTGCCAAAATCGCGGCTCTGCAGCCGTTTTTTGCGAAGTTATTCACCAAAAAACTGAACCATACCCTGGGGCACTTGACCTGACCTCAGAGGTCACCGGTTGACCTAGGACCTTAAAATCGGGTACCAATCTCTGCGTCTCGTAACGGCGCACACGCTCGTTTTTTTCCGCGACGCGCTAGCTCCACCAGGGGCGAAACGGCGAGGGGGGGGTCGTACCCGCCCCCCCCCCTCGGCCGGCGCGTATGTAGAAAACCAATAGGTCCGGCGAGGGTTAATAGACGGGCTTAGTTGAGATGGACAGATGGAAACAGACTTGGTTATTTTTTACGTCGCTGCCTTCATGCAATCAATACTTAAGCCGAGAAACCAGAAGAGAAATGATGAGATCAGCGAGGTCCATGTCCAGTGCCATATCAACACGATTGTCTTTCATCCCCGTACCAAGCGAGTCTCACAACTTCCTTTTTTACTCTGCCCTTGCTGAAATTGCTCCATCATTCTAAGTTTGTGCGTGCCCCTCCTCAGCTGGTGTTCCTGCTCGCCTGTCTTCTGGCGGTGGCCGTCGCCAGCGGCTATTACGACAATGACGACTACGATTACGGTTACGGCTACGGCCGCTACTACCCGGGCCGCTACGGCGGCTACAGCCGACACTACGGGTACAGTCGGCACTACCCCAGCTACGGCCGCGGATACGGATACAGCCGGCATTATGGATACAGCAAGCACTATCCCACTTATGGATACAGCAGGTGATATCCGGGCGGTATCGAGACGGAATGACCCATGGTTCTGGCGCTGCAATGATCAAGGACTTGCCCCCGGATGATGGTCGATTACGAAAGAAATCGTGAGTGTATGGTGAACTATACGTTTTTGACTGGCTTCTGGCCATATGATGTGGATCCAATTGTTTTGGATTTCTCCAGAACATTGAGCAATCAACAATGCCTTTCTTGCGCATCTTTCTTTGCTTTGATACGTACTTGTTTCCACGTTGCTGCATTATTGAATAAATGTAAAGTTTCACTAAGCTTCATTTGATGCTGTTTTATATAGTGTTTTATCACCATTCAGCCTCTTTCATATTATAAAACGACAATAAATAAAGAACATTATATCAGGAAATTGAAAGTGACCCGTGAGATGCTGACCACGAAAGCTCGCCACTCACGCCATATTCAGAAAACACACTACATATTACATTGTGTGTTGACGCAAAGAACCTGCTACAGATGAGAATGGCACTCAGGCGTCACTAACCCTCGCACGACCAGGCCATTTCTCATAACACGAACGACCAGGGGGGGGGGTTACGACCCCCCCCCTGGCGTTTCGAAACGGAAGGTCGTAGAGCTTAGCGGAAAAAACCAACGGATTGCTCTCAACGAGATCTCGCGATTGGTGGTATATTTTTGGTCCTAGGTAAACATTTGACCTACTTTTGACCGGTCAAAGGTCAAATTTTCGGAAAAATAGACTTTTTTCAACGTTCGGCGGCGATTGCGGCAAAACGGTGGGAGATATCGACTTGAAACCTTCACTATCGTGTTCCTTGATCAATTCTCTATCGTTTGGTATGTATTTCGTTTCCCTAGCTCTAAAAATGGCGCGTTGGGAGCGCCGGAAGTCGGCAAGGTCACAGTCGGCGGCAGAAATTCGAAAAATCAAAATTTAAATTTTTGAAATCTGATTGTATTTTTGGATTTCGGAGGTCCATTTGCTCCCTATAGAAGCTAATATTGCTGCATATTCCCATTGAGGTGACAAGAATTAGCAAAATAGTGGTTCGGGCGCTTTTCAAAAATAGTACCGGACGCTGTTCCTCTTGTGACGTCATAGCTCCGTGACCTGACCTGACCCGGTCAAATTTCTTATACCATATGATAGCCAATACTTGCCCTAACATGCATGGGAAGTTTCATCACGATCCATCAACCGATGTCCGTACCACCGGCAGGAAACCTCGGGCGTTGGCACTCAGTTTGTGAAAATCCGGCCGGAGGCTGTACCTCTTATGACGTCATAACTCCGTGACCTGACATGACCCGATCAATTTTTTTCGGCAAAAGATGCGCAAAGGTTGCCCCAGAGGGTATTGAAAATTTCAGCCCGCTACAACAAGCCGTTTAGCGTGCACTTCGAAAAAACCTCAGGGGGGGTTGATACACCCCCCCCCCCCCTAGGCGTTCTAGGGTTAAACAATGCGTTTTGGAGGTGCGTCCTCTGGCATGTCCATCTTCATGGGTAGAGTTCCTGACCATAGACTCCGTGGGCGAAAAAAGAAGGCTTACGCTTCAAGATGTCATGGATACCACAGAAAATAAGCCGTAAAGGTGTGATACACAATATTTGAAGATTTATGCGTATTTCTCATGAGACGGACAAGTTGCTGCCAGTCCAGTCAGCAGCAAATTTTTAATGTTTATTCATAGATATCCCTGTATGTACGCTGCACACTGCACGGTGCACAGAGGGCACAGAGGTCCATGGTTTATTGCTCGAAAAAGATTGAGGCTAGGAGAGAGGCTATCAACTGCATATGCATTGAAAACAGCTATGCATTAACCTTCCAGGCGGTGGGGGGGGCATTTTTTTGCCCCCCCCCTTTACTTTTTTCGATATATCTCGAGAACCGCTGCGCCGATCGTCACCAAACTTTCAGTACCCTCCCGGGAGCAGCTAGCGCACATGGTGACCAAAAATTTTTCCAAAGGCTATGATAGGTTGGCCGCTAATGACGTAAGAGTGACGTCATTTTTGCCATTTTCGACCCAAAAAAAGGTTTCGCGGGAAGAGCTGTCAGGCCTACAGCTTTAGAGATACAGAAAAATGTTTTAGATATAAAAGGTGTGGAATCAAAAGGGCTACAAAACTGCTATTTCGGTTTTTCGAATTTTTGGATTTTGACCCCCAAAAATAGAAAAATAGATTTTTTGAATATAATAGCCAAAAAAATCCAAAAAGTTTTTTGAATTTCGAAAAAACCGGAATATATGTGATAGTCCCTACCGCCTTCTATCTACATACCAAATTTGAGATCGATACCTCGTTTTTTGGCCAAGTTATAGCGAAAAAACTGTTCAAAATTGATGACGTCAAATTTTCAAACTCAATTTTTAGCAATTCTAGACCTTGTAGCGCAAAACAAAGACCACCGTTAGACTCCCCGTGACGAGCTGCATCGAATAGATACCCATTTTATGCAAAAATATCAACTTTGAAATTTGACCTTTTTTGACCTGACCTTGACCTGACCTCCACCAGAAAGCGACCTAAACCGTACCTGATGGTCTTATAACCAACACCATTGAGTTGGAAATGAAAAACTGGCCATAAAACATGCATCACATAACCTTAGTAAAGTTGGGCTCATGTGGTGACCCTTGGTGACCTTTGGTGACCTGACCTGTGACCTGACCTGGTATGACCAGTGACCTCTAATAGCAACATATGTACTAGACAACTGACGCCTTATCGCTGATTTTCGACAAAATGCGTTTTACTCGGTGTTATAGCGCTTTCCCTAGAAGCCCTGTGAACGGTGAAACATTTTATCTTTGACCTGACCTGTGACGTCATCGGTGACCCCGAGGTCAATGAAATTTGGTTTCCCTCGACAAATTTGACAGGGCTATCGAACGCCGTTTGAATTTTCCAGATCCGTCCAGTAGTTTCGGAGATACGGGGGGGGGCAAAAAAGTGCCCCCCCCCCCCCCAACGCGTGGAAGGTGGCTGGTAGGCCCACCGCCTGCCGGGTTAAAGGGGACCTAATGGTGTAGAAATATGTTTGTCAGCTTGAAAAATAAAGATAAGAAAATAAAAGGGCTGTAATATTACAAAGTTGAAGCATCGGATGAAATGAACTCTGCAGGGCATCAGTGATAAAATGTTCAAGTGTTTAACCCGCGACCCGTTGTGGTTATTGTTGTTGTTGCTACTCCCGGGCGACCTCTAGGGTCGCCCGTCAGCCAGCGGCTCCAGATGGCTTCTGAAGCCGCGGACCAAGGCCGCGACGTCGTCGCCGTCGTGCAGATGCGCAGGCTCCACGTGGATGTTGTCGAGCATATGCAAGTCATGGCCGGACTCTTTCTTCCGGCGAATCTGGGGAGACCAAATGTCGAGCCCGGTCTCCGGCGTGAGCAGGAGCGAGGCGGTGGACATTCACCAGCTGCGAGCCGGTCACTGGGGAATGGCCAGGCAGAACCCCCTCCCCCGTTGAGGTCTGGCATGCTGCAGACCCTTTTGGGAGGGGGAGCAAAGGGGGCAAAGCTGTTTCTCCAGAATCAGAAAGTCGGATCAGAAAAATGCAAATGGCGTTCGAATTTTGAAAGATCTAATCGTGATGCACAATTGCACAATTTTAAGTCTCGATGACATCCATTTTGTGACCTGTGACGTCACAGGAAGGACAAAAGGGTCAAATATATACCGGTTTACAATGGCATAGTTTCTAGCACATAAAATGGACTTTTATCACGTAAAAGAGGCGAGACTTTTATTTTCAGTCTGGAAGAGATAGATAGTTAGCAAAGACTTTACCCATAGACAAAGTACAAGAACAAATGTTGAAAATAATGCAATGTCATAAAAAGGTTCACAAAATATAGTCTTTCGATTATTTATATCTATGGTACTGTTAAAGCTATTTTGTTGGTTTTTAGCATGTGTAAAGGCAAAAAGTTATTCTCTGACATATACGTATTCCGGCTTTCGGAAATCTACCAAAATTCCAAAAATATCCAGATAATCTAAAATTTCAGATAAAACACCCCGAAACCTGCATATTTACCTACATCTTTTGAAAACTTGGAGATAACAGTTTTCTTTGTCATGTTTCTCTTTTTTACATACGGCTCGACTTTTGAGTCTCTATGATGATGATATATGATCTTCTGCCTTTTTCCATGAACAACTTCTTACACCAAAAATGGATTATGACCTCAGTTTGACCCTATAGCTCATGACCTGAGATGACCTTAGACCCATTTGTTTTAGGAGATGCGCGAAACTTATGTCCAGAGAGTTGCTGAAAACAGCGAGACAAAATTCATGACTAATTTTGTAGCTATCTGAGAGAAAACGCAGGGGTTCCTTTGCCTCCCACCCCCATGGGTCGCGGGTTAATGCTTTTGGAGACGCCATGAACAATTTGATTGAAAGTGTGAATTGGCTTTTGATGTATCACTGTCGAACATAAACAAAAGATACTTTAATTCTTAGTTCGTTTCTATTACATGTCTTTCATGTGAACTATTGCTTCTAATCACGTATATACCTTTAACGTGAACGTTTTACAGTTAACATACGATTGGATTAGTTTTTATCACCTGAAAATAGTTTGCGCTCAGTTTTTAAAATGCTTTACTCGTCGACAAGTTTTCGCTGTTGAGGGAGGTGGGAGGGACACTCCCACCTTAACATTAGTTTTGAGTTGAGATAGCCAAATTGGTGGCCATGGCCTGCAAATACCGGTTTGGGCACTCACAACATCGAAAAATGCTTTAATTCGAAGATAAAGAATTTCAAACTTGCAGTTTTCGGATTCTAAGGGGCTAATGCATTGGAATGCCCCCTTAGAATTTGTGACGTCAGCGGAGATCTAACGATTTTTAAATCTTAGACTTAGACATCGTTAACAAGTGGTGGTATACGCTGCTTTGCGCGCAACGTCTGCCGCACTTTAAGGCTGCCAAATTATTGCTTCCAAATAAAGTCGCTAGTAACAGGGGAGATCCCAAAAAGTAAACAAAAGTAAAAGCCTAATATCTTGAAAACCAGTGAATATTTTTCGGTGAAATTTGGTAAATATTCGTTTTCGCTCTTTCTGAACCAAGGGACATCACTTTCATGCCAATTCATTAACTTTTTTGAAGGTGGGAGGGTCCCTTTAAGCCATAAAATTAGCTGGCATTAAAGTTCCATGTTTTATAATATACTCTATTCACTGTTAATTCACTAAAATATCATAGTTCCACTAGCAGGCCAGAAATAAGTTTACAAAAAAGGCCAGTATTTTATGGGCGTGAGCATGGCGTTCTTTATCAAGACGTGTACATATATTCCTCGCAATCTTTGAACTTCTCGACCGATGTAATATAGCACATTACCACCAAAATAGAAGCATGGTCATTGAACGTTTATTTCCACTTCACGGAACACTAAACGAAACAGAAACGCATAGATAGCATAGATCCTATAACGGAACTCGAAGTTATAAAAGGAGATCAAGAACACCCAATGTGGCTGAAGAAAGGAAACTAGTTACTTGTGTTGTGTATGCGTTATGTGCATGGGTGGTGACTTCTGTGTGTGTATGCGTTGTTGTTGTGTCATACAATGAGCAAATAATGTATCCTTATTCAATCTTACTGTATCCTTATTAAATCTAACCATGCTGTTTTTCAGTCATCACTTTGCCGGCAGTTTTGAACGGGTGACGCTGCCATAGGCTGAGCTTCATCTAGAAGCTGAGCGGAGCTGAGCCGCTGAGCTCCGTCTAGAAGAAGTATTTGTATCCAAAGCCTGGGTAGCGCCGGCTGTATCCATAGTGCCGGCTGTATCCGTATCCGTGGCCGTATCCAGGGTAGTACCGACTGTACCCGTAGTGTCGGCTGTAGCCGCCGTAGCGGCCGTAGCCGTAGCCGTAGTCGTAATCGTCATCGTCATAATAGCCGCTGGCGACGGCCACCGCCAGAAGACAGGCGAGCAGAAACACCAGCTGAAGATAGAGGAAAAAAAGAATTGTTAGTGGTACACAGCGCTTTACGTTTTAGACCCCCCACCATGCCGGATTATAAGATAATATTTTAAACTTATGAATTAGCTTTTATGTAGGATGAGCAATGTCAAGGTCTTTGTGTGGTTAGAGCTAACATTTGACGTCAATGTGGATAACGAGCAGGAATGTAAAATAGATAGCTTCTTCGTCTTCCATCAGCAATGTTTCCTTCATGCTAAAGTCTGCTAAATCCTCAGATTATAATCGGCAGAATGTATAGAAAGCTCGCTTTGAATATTTGGACAAGTCAATATCCGTGCGTTTTACAATCTTATAATTGGAGCTACAACTACACGTTCATATACGGCCTGTGAAATACAAAATAAGAGAACAAAGAATCTTTGAGTGAGGTAATAGTGTCTCACACTGTAAAAAAAAGTTTAGCACCCATGTCAAAAACCAGCACCCTATACCTGCTTATTTTAAGCAGGCTAAATGGGTAATAAATTTTAGCACCCTTTTCGAAAAATAGCTCCCTGTGCCGGCTTATTTTAAGCACCCTAAATGGCTGCAACCATTTAGGGTGCTTGAAATAAGCCGGCACAGGGAGCTATTTTTCGAAAAGGGTGCTAAAATTTAGCACCCAGTTAGCCTGCTTAAAATAAGCAGGTACAGGGTGCTGGTTTTTGACATGGGTTTTTACAGTGCATTTCTAGACCGACGCCATAAAAAGGCACTTACCTTCATAGTTACAGTGAGAGTCACAGAAGCACTGTAGACCTCTGGTAGCCAGGGACTGTGGAGTGTAGACTGTGCTGACTGCCTTCTTCTTCTCTGTGTGACCTCTGGTAGCCAGGGACTGTGGAGTGTGGACTGTGCTGACTGTCGGTGACAGGCAGCCTTTATATGGCCGGACGCTGTCCTTCCCATGTTCCGACACAATGCACACTGTACAGTGCACAGTGCATGCGCTGAGTTTGTGCGCTGAGTTGTGTCAGGAAGCTGCGCAAAACGGCAGCCACACAGCTGGATCTAGTTACTGTCTGCTGCAGTAACTTTCGCAGAGTTTGACAGCAGCGCCAGCGAAGACGAAATGTGCGACATGGAAAACTTTATAACATTTCTTTAGCACCTTTTCATGTGTTCTGTCATATGCTGCTTGGTATCTATAAGTGCTCGTTCAGTAGTACCGGTCTCGAGCAAAATGTGTGATTCCAATCACCACAGACACTTATTCAACAATTGTACAATCGTATCAACTATGTAATACAGAAGAAGAGGCAGCACTCTCGTTCATCAGCCGCCTCGCAGAGTCATGCTTTATATGAGAATCGACAAGGGTGCGAACTGAGTCTCTAACAGCTAGAGTTGCTGGATATTCCGACCATCCTACCACACTAACGTGCGAGTCTTATCCGGGAAATCGCGAACGGCCGGATAATACATAGGGGAGAGCGGGGAGAGTTGTATCATGTCCAAGTTGTATCAGGGCGAATTGTGCCAAACTTATCCAATGGATGGCGCTCGCGACACGACCAGCCGACGAGGTTTTCCGGGCGCCATCTTTCCCTGTTCTGTCTTGTAGCTGAGTGGACGCGTCTCGAGGTGAGAGCCGATTTTATGTTTTTTTAATGTCATTCTAAAAAAATAAGTTGCAAGAAAATGTGTGTTTTGGGCATTTAGATGTGCACGAATTTGAAAGATCTCCGTAGCGGTGGTGAGGGTAGGTTCTAAGGCTGCATGAGTGAAAACGGATTTCTCCAGCTGTCCGCTGTTTTTTTAGCACGAGGATGTTTTTCCAAGATGGCGGCTAGGTACATGTTGTATCAGAGCCGGGTGGGGTATGTTGTAACATATATGTATGTATGTATGTATGTATGGGTATGTTGCTTTTGATCGCGAAAGCTAAGCCCTGGCTCGCGTTTGTAGGTAGCTAGTCAATGCTCGTTCCATTTCGGCACAATGTGTTGGCTTCTTTGCTCTTAACGGGCCACTTTTGCGTCTAGTCTGTTGATGTTTCGTTCGGATTGCATTGACCTAAGTTTGGTCTAATAAAGTGAAGCCTTTGAGCATACCTATACATTGTATTAACCCCATTTAATGTTGCTGTTATGTTCAAAACCAGTAACAAGCACACTCCCTGAAACGTGAAATAGTGATACAAATTACCCCACCATGTGATACAACTCACCCAAGCCATGGGGCAAGTTGTATCATAAACATTGTTCTATTCGGCAGACCGTAGAATAAAAACTGGTAGAGGTAGCGGAAAAGTTACTTTGCACAAAAAAGCAGAAGAATCAAGGAAGAGGATAGTATGGAAATAATGAGTTTATCACGGATAGTTACGAGGTTATGGGTCTCGGAGTAAAAACTGATACAACCCACCCCACTCTCCCCTATAGTCTTATTGCAGTGTGCAGTCTATGGCATAACACCAACGTAGTCACAATGATCACGATCACAATCATAAAACGACTTGCACTACTGATTGCTGGGGATGTGTTGCCCTTCAACAGCACAACAGATCAGAACATATTACAGAACATATACATAGCTCGACCGAGCCAATCGAGCTTCCACAGCACATATTGCCGCTGGATATAATCACCAGAAATCCAAGTGCATGGTATGCTTACTCTATATGTGCATGAGTATTGAGTGACTAGACACATTCACTAAGTAAGCCGACCTCACAAAGTTTAAGCAAAAATAAAAGCGGAGCATGGTATTGTCGATAGCTGTTGAATTTGAGAACACATATAGCTAACTCTAAGTCATTCCTACGGCTGGATTCAGTACCAAGACAGCAAAGTCACATGTTGACTATTTCAACTCAAAGACAAATTAAAAAATGGCTCTTCAAAACTCTAAGGAGCCTCAAAGGATTCACAGATTGCTATCGTCTACTCTCCGGTAGAATTGCCGACTGATGGTGCTGCCAGTTCAGAAGCAGGCGTGAACTCTGTCAGCTGGAACTGAGCCATGACGATGACGTAGGTAAGGATGGTGGACAGGATGCTGAGCATGGTGGAGCGCCGCAGTCGGTACAGGCCCAGGTCGCCGACTGTGTCCAGGTCGCGCGCCACCGACCTCTGCAGCAGCTCCAGCTCGTGGCGCAGCTCGGGCCGCCGCTGCCACTCCAGCCGCAGCAGCACGTCCCGCCAGCGGCCCAGACACCCGAGCAGCAGCTGGCACGTCTCACACGGCCCGGCGACGGTCACCAGAATTCCGGGGATGTAGCGCACGATTCTGCTGATGGTTTCAGCGCTGTGGTTTCCGGGATAGGTGAGGTACAACGCTAGTGTAATCTGCATCACTACACCGCTCAGGGCGGTTGCTATCAACTCGGGCGTCATGGAAGAAGTCAATTCCAAAAATGCTTCAGAAGCCGATTTTTGAAGCTCTCCGACGCGTTGTATGTGAGCGACGTCAAGGAGCCGAGAATCGCTGGTCATAACTTCCATCTCCATGGTCAAAGCACGCAACCCTGACGCTATCAATTGGCCGGCAAAAATGAACTTCAGAGATATCAGCAAGACGCACATAATAAAGGAATTCTGGAGGAAGATTCGCAGAAAGAATAAAAAACAATTCATCGAGGAGCTACCATTGCAATAAATCAGAATGCGACTAGTATCAGATCCAAAATACATCAGCCAGAACATTATGGTGAGCGCCAGCATGCGCTTGCCGTAGTCGTTTGGCTTCATCCTTCCTGCCGTCAGATATGCAGTCTTCTTTACTGTTTCGAGCAGATGGCGTATGCTTGATAAAACAATCGGGTATCTAAGTCGGCCCCGTAGAAGTGTTATGGTGAGGGCAATGCTTGGTGCCACATTTGGTATTCCAAGAAATCCCGACAAGTAAAGCGAGTCAAAAAGCCGATTCCCTTCCTTACGAGCTTGTATGTATGTGCTGATACCCGGATATAAGTTGTAAAGAAGCATGGATGCCGGCGGGCCAAGGATCATGACGGCATACAAGCTGGATGCAAAGCTGGAGCTACCAGAGACCCCGGCAATGCGCAGCAGAGCCAGAAAGGCTCTGGACCACTTTGTAAAGAGACTGCTTGGTGCGCGTGCTCCATTACTGGCTCTTGCTTCCTCCATGTCGTTCATTTGCGTTGATGCGTTGACAACAGTTCTTGTTCTCTTATTTGCCCACCGCATGACTGCTGCTAAATGAAAGAATTGGCTGTGAGACACTTCCCTCTGTTTCGGTCGCCTGGTCTTCCTTGTTTCTTTCTCATCAGCTCTTCACATCTAGCTGCTTTGTTTCTTTGCCGACGTTGGTTATCCCCTCTTTTCTGGTTATCCCCTTCGTCCTCTGTCACTCGTCTCCTTTAGTTAATTATGCATTTCCATTTCCTCCTCTCCCATTTACCAGTCCCGTTGTTCCTCTTATGGACTCTTTTTGCCCTTCGAGACTTCTTAGAGAGTTTTCTACCTGCTTGTCATGTTTCTTGATGTTTTCAATCAGCTATTACGCACTCCGACTAGTGTAAAATTGAACGCAAGGCGCCATAAAATCTCTGAGAAGTCTGACCTTCCGGATAATCTAGGAGCACTTTATCAAGAGGCCTGTATAGGTACAGGTCACTTTACAGGTCTACCGTAATCGGCCTCCTAGAGGCGACTGCCACGTCTGGCAATTTGCGGTGTGCTCGGAAGTACCTGACGTCAAAGAAGCCATGAGCACTCACAACACACATCCGGGGAGCCATTGTCGGCGACAGCGCGGTGGATCGAAGCACTATGGACCACGAGCGGCAGCGTCAAAGAACGGCCATCTCAATTTTCGGGCGACACGTCCAACGATCGTTTTGTATAGTCGCCCTGTCATCGTGTTTGTCCGGAGTCGCCCGCCGTGCCATGCTCGCCGCCCTTAGCCGCCAGTGCATGTTTACTGTCCGCGATGGGCGCGGCGCCCGCTCCACCGGCGATTGAAGTACAGCCAGAGTGCAAAGGCTGTGGTGTGCCGTGTATGCGCCTGCTTTGTCGGAACCACAGTGTTTGGTGGCGTCGATGGGTCATTCGTTTCACATTCTGACGCCGGCGAAATGGGCGACAGCTCTCTTTCCAAGCCCTTGTTTTGGAATCGTCTCTGTTGATCATAGCTTTGCAACTGGTTGAGAAGATCGTACTATTGTTTACGTGAAGACAGAAGTTCCCATGCATAATTGACTTTCTGATGAAATACACGTTTTTCCGGAAAAAATGTATTTTGCTTTCGTTTTTCAGTCACAAGAGGTGCAACGCTCATACATTGGGTCCACCTGTTACCGCAAGTGACCTTAGGATGGCATAAAACACAGCCTAGGTTTTAATGTCTTTAATAATGACCCCAATGCCACATTCCTAACTGTTCAATGCCACATTTGAAATGGCGTGCATCTGTGCAATGTTTCCGATTTTTGACTGGTGTGTAGAGCGGTGTCCTGGCTCGTTGTCGTTCTCTCATTCGCAGCTGACCAGCTTATAGCAGGTGGACGCCGGTCGGGTAGGCGGCCATCGTGGCTATCCCACACATGTTGACGCCCCTCTGGACGCGCACGTAGCCGCCCTCGCCCCAGGAGGTACCCCACGAGTTGGCCAGAGTCCAGAAGTCCTGCCCGGACGAGCCGTAACCGACCAGCAGCAGGGCGTGGTTCAACTGGTCCGGCGAACAGCCGGGGTCCGAGTAAATGCCGGAGGAGTAGAGCTGCCGGAGGACAGAGGGAAGAGAAATATTCAGCTACCTGACACACAGCCCTCAGGACACCTGATCTTCCATGGTGAGGCTAAAACTGTCATCGGAGACGAAACGCTCGTAAACTGTTAGCGCCATGGGTGCACTTGAAAAAGTAAACTGCAGACAAAAAAGACGCAAATTTGAAATAACGCCTGATTTGATGAAAGTTGGACTTAAGGGTGCTATTTTTCCAGAAATACAATCATTAGTTAATTTAATTTTAAAGCTGTTTTCTATTGCAGGCGGCGTAGGAATTCCATTTTACTTTCAAATGTGGATCGTTTTAAATCAAAGGGAAACTTCTAAAATCACAAGTTTTATCTGCGTAATCCAACTCTGATTGATACAAATTCAAGCCTCCTACTGTCGCCAATTTTTTTTTTGCGCATTCCCAAGCAGTGAAGCTGAAGCAATTACTACATATACTTTACAGTTCACAGCAAACTAAATGCAAGCCAAAGTTCCTGCCGTCTCACCTGGAATGAGAACTCAACATCGAACATCACGGGTACAGGATTCTGCAGCAACCCCTCCGCCAGGGCCACTTCGTCGCCCTCGGGCACCTGATGCACCTCGTCCAGACCGGCCGAGGGCGCCACGGGCTGACAGGCTCCCACGCCGCCGGTGGTCGGGTAGTCCGCCTCAGTGGCCACGCCGTGATCACGGACGTACTCGAGCGCGCCGACTGTGGACGGCCAGCTGACGCAGTCGAGGAGGTTCTGGTCGCTCAGGGAGACCGTCTGTCCGCTGGAGAGGAAGACACCCGCCTCTACGGAGGACAGCGTGGCGATGGTCCAGGAGGCGCCCAGCTGGCCCTGGTTCTTGATGATGATGGGCACGCCCTCGTTTCGCCAGTCGAAGGAGTCGGGTGCTGTGACGTTCACGGAGGTTGGGGTCCTCGAGCTGGCTGGACGGGAGATGATATTCGGCTGCATCTGTGGAAATTATGTTTGTGACTGAATGGATACGGGCCTGTGCTTTTTCCAAAGTTCTCATGACTCATGATAACAATCGCTTTGGCTCCTGAAACATCTTCAGAAAGTCATGTGCCAAAAAGCTGTACATATTATTGATGTTGCTGTCAAATCGCGATCCACCGATGTTTGATTACTCTGAATCTAAGATATAACAGTAAGCCATATCCACCACTAATGATTCCTCGCAGTCGCATCCACTAAAAACAATTCCTTCCGGTGTCCTGCTGCGGCATACCTAGTTACCTCCGTAATGATCTTTTGGCGGAATTCTTCATTAGTGAAATCGGCGAACTGGTTCACTCCGAGACGAAAAGTACTCCTCCCTGCGTCGTGCTCGGCGTTGTGCAGCCGAATGCGTTCCAAATTTTCATCAAACACCCGGCGTCGGAGAACTTCCTCCTCCGCTTCGTAGACGCGTCCGAAGCGCTGTTTGAACGCCAGCCACTCGTCATTGGCATTGGCCGCAGCCACGGACAGCACGGCAGCCAGCAGAACCGGACTCAACCTGCCGGGAGGGGTAGTGAAATGATTAACAGTTATTGCAACGCACAATTGTTTTCAGTCTAGGTATTCAGACGGGTGTTTTAATTAGCATAACTAAATTTAACAATGCAATGTCATTATGCATACCACGATATAATACCATGTCAAATGGCAATAACTTTCATCTTAAAACGAATAATTTCTGAAGAAATGGTACTTACGGCTTCATCGTTAGTAGTGGACAGATGTCTTCATACACTTAACTTTATTTCACTTCGCGAAATAAGCCACGTATTGCCACTTTGTTATCCGTAAGCACAGCCTCACTGCATTGTCTACCACTGGCGCTCTACTTCTTCAGTGGCTCAAACTCCTGAAAGTGGCGTGAAATCTTCGCTTATCAGTGAGGATTCCACCTGGCCATTTTCCCAAGGAGGTTCGTCAAAGCTTCCCGCCGGAATCCACAGGTGACCTAGCCTCATGGGATTTCTGCGAATCTTGATGTGGCTAGGGTTCCTGGACCGGATGAGCTCTGCACCTATGCGTTCGACGGGCCGGACAGATCCCATTTCTCAGCTGGACACCATTCGCCCCAGCCATAACCACACGAATCCTTTGGGAAATATGCCCGCGCTGTGACTGCTGTGATGTTTCCCTGTGTCATCAAATGGTGGAATAACATAATTTGATACACTGCCCTAGTAGGCAAAAGCGGTTTTCAGTTTGTGGCCAATACCAGCTGCGGACCGGATGACCGGATGAGTTTTCCCACCGGTGTTTATGTATGCACACATATGTCCCACTTTTATAGTTATGGTCCAATTAAAATAAGGGAAACATTGAGTCGTTTTTTCTTAATAAATTGATGCGACCATTGGCCGGTTATTTAAACATTCTTACCGTATTGGGCTATATTCTCCCAACTTTGTAACAGCGGCTGTATTATAGCAGCCGCGGGCCGCGGTGCCCGGTGCTGACGGCCGGATCGCTGGCACCTGAGGTGGGACCGCTAACGCCGGGGCAGGGGAAGGGGGGGGGGATATGCGGGTCGGCACCGCCATGTAATCTGATGCCGCGGGACAGGGCAGCGCGCTGCCGCCCCTCCCCCCTCCCCACAGCGACCTTCAGCCAGCAGAGGTAGCGCCGTCAGTGGGTCCGTGCCCACAGCGCCGTGACACCGACCCCCGCTCCCACTCACCCGCCCCCCCCTCCCCTGACCCACAGCCCCGAGACCGTGTATTTCGGGACCGACTGGGAGCGCTTAACCTCGATGGAAATTCGTGGTATGAAGCTGAGAGCGTGTGGTGGGGCATCAACTAGATGAACGCCCTCATTTGGATAGAAATTAAGCACGGCTTTCTAATATGCATTCACCGCATGCTAGAGAGGCACATCAGGCTTTTTGGTATTTTCGATATAACTAGAAGCATTTCATTCATTATAAATAACGAAGAGTTTAGCGATCTAAGACATTCTCTCTGTCTGAAAAGGGCAACGGCATGAAAACATAATTTGAGGTATGTTGATCACAGTTGTGAGGAACGTTCTCACCTCACGTTTCTTTTCCTTTTTCGTTTCAATGTCACTTCTATCATTTTGACGATGCGTGCAAGAATGTGACCCGTAACGAACGTGCAGTGTGAAACTGAAAAATCGACAATTGCCTGAGCCGTAGGCCTAGGCGGGAAAAGGTGATCTTGCTGTGTCTAACATAACTGCCTCGAGAGTTAACGGTAATAAACATACGCCACTGCATACTGCATAGTCTCTGTCAGCCGCTAAACGCATGCGCTTGTGGAGCCCCTCTCCATTATTTTCGTGGTGTCTCTGGGTGCAATTAACAAGTAACCTGCTGCATTTTCTGGCTCAACTGAATGACTTAATTGAGCTGCCAGTCTCACTAGTCCTCACACGTGCTTTGTTTGATAATCATCCACAGAACCTCAATAGGCAAATCTGAGGGTGTATGGGAGGTAAATGGTATAGGCATCTAAGGACACTTTATCCTTCTCAGAAATTATGCTGTCACACGAAGTCAGTGTGCCCTAACGATATTGAAACAAGGCGGCACACCATCATCCGGGTAGTAAGCCATGATTACTGACGACAAAACGTCTCTGGTACTTATCATGATAACCTCTTTGGCCATACATCACTCAATGCACATCATTGAGCCGCATTGGCCGAAGATCATTGCCAAATCACTCACAAAATCACTCACTCGGCAAACCGAGTGGCTGGGCTCACCGGGCGACCAATGAGTACACCGGTGGTGGATCGATGTTTGGCGAGTCACCGGCACGGTCAGAGGTGCGCCCCTGTGCTGTCATGACAACTGCGGCCCGCCGGCGGAGGCGGAGGCGGCGGCCGAGCTGCGGGTCACGCCGACGGCACTGGTCTCCGGTGGTCGCGCGCCGCCCGCGCCAGCCTAGTCGAGCGCAGCGTCACGGCGAGTCGGGAGAGGGAGCCGATCCGGCGACGATCGCGCGTGGATCGGTCACATTTTGGTCAACTTTGTTGCATTGTGTGCACTTATTTTAAATGTCTGAGTGGTACTGAGTTGAGCTGAGTGACGTATTCAGCCGAGTGTCTTTGAAACGTGAATAAGGGCCGTGAGATAGCGTTGAAGTGCCAGCCCCAGGAATAATCTCAACTCTTGCGGGTCCGCGAGACTTAGTTTTCGAGAGCGGAAATCTGCCTGGCACAGGGAATGTGAGAGGGGCGAACTGCATAGTGTTCGGTTTGGTCTCGTGCGAGGTACCGGGTCAAAGTGACGATCGAGTGAGGGTGGCTGCAGCCTCGGAAGGTGGCAGCTGAACTTCGGCAGCAACGGTGAGTCGCGACAGGCGTCTGGTGATTCCAGTGTCTGTAATCATGTATTTGTCATGTTTTTGTCACCCTAGTAGTGCTGGTACTTATGCTTTTCCGTCAGGACCTAGCACTCCACCTATGGCAGCAAAGCTCTGCTGCATTGTGCTGCACAGCTATAATGCAGTTCCATGGTTTAACCGTTCAACACACTCACAACGTGAGACAGATTATATCAGACAGAAGCATTATACCGCATTGAGGTAAGTCCAAGGCATAAGTCACGTAAATAACGGCACAATGTCGGCGATAATTTAAAACAATCGTTACTATCAATTCAATACTTCAAAGACTTCTATGTGATAGATATCAGACACAATGAACGCGCAAAGGTAAGCATGCATGGCAGGCACACTTACGGAGGACATACATATCTACATCATTGTTCCGTTTGTTATCATGGCTCGTTTATCGGGCGGCAGTCCTGCGCATTTGCATTCAACAGTCGTGCCTGAGCCCCCAGTCCAGTGCACACATGTCACGGACAGTGCACATCCCAGTGTGCGCGTGAGCGCAGCGACAGCTACTGTCGTGTGCGTCTGCAATTAGCAATGACCGTCGTCTCTACACAGCACCGAATATGGATTATACATATATTGTCTCAGCGAATAGTCCGAGGCATTTATTGTGCGTGACTCAACTTCAGAAGAATTAGATTGTTTGTCGATTAGAAATGTTCTGTCTTCTATAAAGAAAATGTATGGAGTAACTTTGCTGTTGCAGGTTGTGTTTGCAGCTAGGTACAGGTAGGTACTTAGTTATTGTTTGAATGGCTTGGGACTTTTTGCAAAGCCTTATGGCAGGAACGATAATCCATTCAGCTAAACATATTCATCATCGATGCCTGCTTTCATCTATCTACCGTCTGAGGTCAGACAGGGGCTATTAGTTTACCGCTTGTAAAATAACTGTAAATCAAGCTTTTCAACCCCATCCCTCTTCAAATGGGTCACGTGGATTGTGCAGCAGCCTGTTGCCCTGGTCGTATATCCGACAGCGGACCTGCCCCCCGCTCTCTGCATAGTTAATGACGCTGGCCGACTAATGGGCCGTTCCACCAGGCAGGAGCGTTTATGATTACACCCATTTTGCATTTGACAGCCACGGGAATTGATTTTATCGTTAAGTGCCGCCGGGCCCGGAGGAGCAGGTTCCGGCAATGGCTCGTCCTGAGCAGCCGACTTTTGAGCCCGGACTGCCGTCAGTACCTATCGCGCCACGAACTCATGTGAGAAACGCACCTAATGGGGCCGTCACTGGACTGTACCTACGCTGAGTGCCTGCAGCGGTATATTGTCGGCAATGTTAGGACGTTTGTGGAGCAAACTGCACTACACAGAATGGCTGTCGGGATATAGGTCGCTCATTCATGGTTCCAGTCTCCAGAAAATGTATTTGATTCAATGCTGATTAACGACATTAAGCACTATCAATTACGCATGCCTGTAAATTACTCAAACATTTATATTGTTTGGCATAACAAATTATGATTTCATTTCAGAGTCTTTATGCAGATGCCATGGTGGACACTGCACATTGCTTCTGCAGAGACGAAAATATACGGATTGAAATAATTTAGCGAAACACTGTAGGACGCTGAGATCTCTGATACCTAGATGAGATTCAAGATCGTGATTTCTGCATTTAATGCTAACAACGTGCGCTAAAAAGCCTTTTCGGATCGAACGGTTACTATAGCTGATAGCGTTTCATGTCTGCCACGAAGAAATGGCAAGAAAGAATTAATAATGCGATTGTTAATTTAATGCTAACAACATGCGCTAATTTAATGCTGCATTTAATGCTAACAACGTGCGCTAAAAAGCCTTCTGATCGAACGGTTACGAACGGTTACTATAGTCATTTGACACGTCATTTGAGGCCTCTGAACTTCAGTTTGGGTTCTTAGGGCATAGGGGCACCAGCGAAGCGTCTATGCTTGTACACGAGACCGCGCAACATTACCTATGCTATAAACTCCCGCTGTTTGCAGCTAACCTCGATGCTAGGAAACGTTTTGATCGTTTGTGGCATGATGGCGTCCTCTTCCGAGCGAGTGAGCACCTCCCACGCCGGAGCTGGGCGCTTCTGGCCTATTGGTACTCTCACCTGTCAGCCCGAGTACGTTTTGGTGGGAAGCTGTCAGACGCCTTCTGTGTGCGCCGAGGAGTGAGACAGGGTGCGCTTTTATCGCCGTGCCTCACCAATATGTTTTTATACCCGCTCATCCAATAGCTCGATGACTGTCGCTTGGGCACCACGCTGTATGGCCACCACATCCCAGCAGTTGCATATGCTGATGATATTCTGATTATGTCTAGTAGCGCACGCGATCTTCAATCAATGCTTCATATCGTCTCCTCCTTCTCAGTGTTGTGGAGGATAGATTTTGTACATGTGAACCAAAGCTTGACCAAGAGTCACAGCTTTATATTCGGGGCCGAGTTCCTCTCTCGGACGCCTCAGTGGCAGCTATGTGGACAGATCCTGAAGCACCGACAGGAAACCACACACTTGGGTGTTGAGCTGCGCTCCCAGCTACACGGTGCCGATCAGGTGACTGCCCGAATTCAGCGGAGCAGGGGTGCGTTCTTTGGCCTAACGCCGGCCGGCATGTTTAATCAGCACCTCTCCGCTGTTGATAAGGCATTTCTATGGCGGATGATTGTCGCTCCTGTTCTGATTTATGGATGTGAGGTCTGTTTTTTAAGCTCTGGAGATATTGCTCGCCTCGAAGGCTGGCAAGCCTCGGCGGTCAAAAGCGCGCTACGCCTACCGCGCACTGCCCACCACTCCGCACTAATGGCGGCACTTCGCATCCCAAGTGTATGTACAAGCTCTCGTTCGGCGGTCTATTTTTCGCGCTACTCAAAACGCTTTTCGTGGCCAGCACCGCCTCCGTTGTGTGCTGGTGAGTAGCCTGGCCCAGTTGGCGACCAATGCGAGATTCGCGGAAACATCTGCTTCTATTGTGTGCCATCTAATGTCGCTATGTGGGGGAAACTTCATGAGGGTACTGGAGGCTGCCAGCGGTCATATACACGGAGACTGGGTGCACACGCCCAGGCCCGAGTGTGGCCTTGCGGACTCGCTCAGCTGGCTGATGGACAGCAACAGCGCCGAGTCATGGCAGCTAGTAAGGCGGCTTGTAACAATACATCCAAACTGATTCTCCTAGTCCGCCTGATGTAAAAAGCTGCCCGTGCTTTGCAAACGTGACTTTGTTGTGCCGTGCTGTGTTTGTATCTTCATGTGTCACGGTTATGTTATGAAGATATGTTCTCCTTGTTTTGTCCTCAAAGGATGTCAAATAAATATGATGATGATGATGATGATAGCTGATAGCGTCTCATGTCTGCCACGAAGAAATGGCTAGAAAGAATTAATAATGCGATTGTTAATTTAATGCTAACAACGTGCGCTAATTTAATGCTGCATTTAATGCTAACAACGTGCGCTAAAAAGCCTTCGGATCGAACGGTTACCATAGCGTCTCATGTCTGCCACGAAGAAATGGCAAGGAAGAATTAATAATGCGATTGTATGAAAATCAATGTCGTCACACTCATCCACAGTGACCCCTTTTCCGTAGACAAGCTTCAGCCAGTGACCGAAGAGGAACTATCTGGCTGCTTTAAAGTCTAAAAGGAAGCGTGCTAAGTGCTCTGTAATTTATGTAGCCAGTTCTCGGCTCCTCGATGGGAGATTGTTCCGGAGAGGCGTGATAACAGGCAGCGGAGCTATATCACTCACAGGAAGAAAACAGCCGCGCTTTGTTGGCTTGAGGCGATCTTCGTTCATGAGCCGTATAATTAAAATTATCTTTCACACTCATCCATCATCAATTCCTGATAAATGAGGGTGCTTTGTGCTGGCGCTTCAGCAACTTCATTTTGCGGAATAATCTCAGCTCGTGGGCTATGGAAGCTCGTGGTTGATTGTAATGTGTGGCGATAATCAAATGACGCTTTTTGTCAAAATTCTCTCTACTTTTCCGTTTTTTTTTAGATATACCTCGTTCGATATTCAAAGGGCATGGTGTTAGGTGATAAAGATGTACCAAATCGTGAAAATATTTTATGATCGTCGTATTTCGAAAACCTAGAGTCACTAAAGTACTTTCAGACAAATATTGATTGGGAAAATGTTGATCGAGATTGCGAGCGTTCGAACTTTTTTTTCTGATCAGCGACCACCGAGCGCCTCCTTCTGCTCGTTGCTACGTGACCCAGGGACAAAGTTTGGGATGTGCGTCAGTCCGCATAGGGAAATTGTGATCAAGGATTTGGATGGCTGATGCGGGGAAAACAGAGTACAGCTCTATCTGTGAGACCCGGATCTGAATCATCTACTCAGTGTTTCAGGCGCAGCTCTGTGCAGTCGCTAATCCTCCCCCTTACTTCTCCCTTGCAGAGACGTAGCCCTGAAACGCGCCGCCAAGTACCGAGACTTTGCAATGACGCTGGTGGAGGGCGGCGGCCTGTCGCCGAGGCTGCCGTCGGCAGTCCCGACCACACCACAGCCCACGACACCTCAGCACAAGCACAGGAGCTCTCTGCGTGCCACAGCGTCCCGAGCGGCCGCCGCGCGCCGCAACCGGGTGTCCGCCGAGGAGGCCGGCCCGCTGGTAAGAGGGGAGGTGGGGGGAGGAGTGGGAGCGGAGGGGAGAGGTGAGAGTGGCGGGACTGGAGCCGGGATGACGCCGAGTAGAGGGGGGGGGGCGCTGTGGTGGCTGTGCGAAAACAATAAGACTAGGGAGAGTACGGTCTGGAATCTGGATGCATTTTAATCAAAAGTATAGCTTGTTTCAGTGATTCACAAACGTTACCTGGCTAATTACGCAAGCACAAGAGCAGATTAAGCCGAATCCACCCTAATATCAGTTCATCAGGTCTCTTAGTTTTCGACTTTTCAGTTTATTGGGGTTAGGTATGCACTGGTTGGAGCATGCCTTAGTAGATGCTAAGGCCTAAGGTGCAGGGGCGGATCCAGGAAAACTCCAAGGGGAGGGTCATGAATCGAAGTGGTGCCCCTACCTATACCCAAAATTAACCCATTTATGCCCAGGAATATTGACCATCATGAAAATCGATGAAATTAAAATATGTTATGCTCCCACCAGGGCCTTGCATGGAATCGAAAATAATTTTTGCCTGCAGCAAAAGTTTTTCGAGAAAAACGTAAAAAACGTGCGTTGCGAAATCGCAACGAAGGGCACACCGGGCGCCATCAGCGTTGCGAAAACGCAACGACGGGCACATCAGGCGGCCATAAAGTACACTGAACTGCCGTATATGCTAATTTGTTTTCACAAAACATCAATCAACTGTTGAAAACTATTGCTTGAAAATGCGAATCCCACAACCCTCATGCTTTATAACCCGCCTAAGAGCCTCAGTGAGGGAGGATATCTTCAGGATTCGCGAACGGGGAGATGACAACAAACGGTTATTATCAACAACAGTTGTCCATTTAAAGTTGTGGTCGACACGTACCCAGGGTGACGCTTTCTTTTTGGATGCCAGACAGAGCAATTATCCCCACCTATCAGACCCCACACTGAAAACAATTAAACGGAGGTTGGGAGTAAGCCAGTGCCTCACGTATACGCGTATACGCAATGATCGTTAACCACCCTCCTAGGAGTAAAGTTAAATTCCATTGCAGGTTAGTCGTACCCACTCTCAGCAAAAACGAGAAAAAAGTGAACCGATCCGGCTTTCACAGATTACCCGTGCAAGGCGTAGCGCATCATAACAAATCGCCTCCCAGTTTATCATGTTTACACCTAATCCAAAATTTCCATGGCCCCGCTCTCAGCGACCTTCACGTGTAACCTCTTTCTCGAGACAATGCCAGGACAGAATGGTGATTCGACGTCAATCCGTCCTTTCCGTCTTCAGGATAGTTGAATCCTCCTCCACGCCTCAACCCCCTGTTCCGGGCTGGACCGGTAACGTATATCGCAATCGGGCAGCTCACATAGGAGCGCGCCTGTAGCCGGGTGCAGTGAGTGCTTGGGAGGGGGGAAGGGGGTGGGTCATGGGTGGCCTGCCCATTGGCTGTCTCAGTCTCCAGTCTACGATTAACCGTGTCCGGTCAGACAAATGTCTCCCCTAATTCCAATAATCCTGCTATAGCTCTAAAAATGGTCTGATTAGATAAAAAGCCTATCAAAGTAAGAAAACAAGCGTATACTCTACATCAAGCAGCTTATGAATCTATGCGAGTTATGAATCCTAAAAATTGTTATTTTCCCAGGTCCGCCCTCATTACCCCTGCCAAAGGGCTCAGCTACCCCCAGAGGGGGCCTATCCCACTATGTATTTGCCGACCCTCAGTTATCTTTTCTAACGTAAATGTTGGTAGTCAGCAGATTCTATCCAGAGAATGGCGATGCCTATCTGTCGCCTGATACCAGAATACATCCCCGTTATTCATTATTTATGCACAATGTACATAGTAGATCCAATTTCCAAAAGACTTAATTATCTCTCAGCTCCGTTAGCATCGCCGACCGTTTGATGCCTGGGTCCTTTTCCTACCATGCGATTTTCAGATGCATGGGAACACATTGCTTAGTGAACGAACAGCCCGAGGCCGATAATCTGCGAGAGAAAAAGAAAGGAGTGTTTGTGGCTGTTTGAGCCAGCAAATATGAAATGTGTCGCAACATTTTACGTGCGAACGCACCTTGCACTAAACATACCTATACACGTCCCTCATGGCATAGGCGGCGGAGCGGGGGGGGGGGGGGAGGCACCGGGGCACCGTGCCCCCTTGATTTTGCCATTTTAACATTATCCCTATAGGCGTTGCATGGAAATGGAAATGGAAAGAATGGGACCAAAAGTCGGCAGTGCCCCCCCCCCCCTTAATTGAAGATGTTCCGCCGCTACAGCCTCATGGCTACAAAATGAGATAGAGAAAGAAAGAGAGAGAGAGATAGAGAGAGAGACAGAGAGAGAGAGAGAGAGAGAGAGAGAGAGAGAGAGAGAGAGAGAGAGAGAGAGAGAGAGAGAGAGAGAGAGAGAGAGAGGAGAGAGAGAGAGAGAGTTGGGGAACGAGGAGGAGAGGAAGGAAGATGGGGGAGAGAAAGAGAGAACCCACAGCGTATCACGAGTGAAGTCTTTTGTTGATATTCATACTACCGCTACCCTGCCAATGTGCCCATCGTTGCGTTTTCGCAACACCGCTGTCTTTCCGATGTGCCCTTCGTTGCGTTCCCGCAACGCGACCGTAGTCATATTTGAAAATAGTCACAAACCCTTTTTGTAGCATTATTTCTTAACAAAATGCATATCTACGCTATTGTAGGGACTCTGCAGAATATGTTTCCACAATTTGCATTACGATATTATTAAGCACTTAGCCTACTTATCTTGGTTTTCGTGACGTCATCACTCACAAAACCTTCGACTTCCCTCTGGGAGCTCTAGGCAGTAACTTACCGGCCGCACAGACTTGTTACTGCGTAGCATCATGCGCACAACCATGCTACGCACGCTGAAATTTGTCTCATCGGTTACTCTCTTTTACACACTTCTCAAGCTTCGATCACGTCGACGCTTGCTTGCGTTGCGAAAACGCAACGAAGGGCGTAAATGGGTTAAAAACTCAACGGATTTCGTCCACTTAATTTTGGTGGTGCCCCCATTTTCATTTTTTTTTATTTTTAGTCAGTATCTTAACTCTTACCCACAACCACATTTACCAATTGTAAGCAAGTATATATGAATGTGTTATGTGTATATATGTTGTGGACGCTGAGTAGTGAGTACTTACCAGGAACGTTATCAGGTAAGCGAATCGTTGTCAGTCCGACGAACTTGACCCTGGCGTCTAAAGGGTCTGTCCTTGACACTTCAGGCTTGTCAGGGGCACCAAAGTCCTTCCAGGGACACCACAAACCTGTCAGGGGCACCTACGGCCTTGTAGGGGCGCCACAGGCCCGCCAGGAAGCAGAGGCACCACAGGCCTGCCAGGAAGCAGGGGCACCACAGGTCTAGCAAGTATACACGACAGGCCTGTCAGGGGCACAACGGGCCTGTTGGGCCCATGAGCACCCCTAGGGGCAGGGGCACCACAGTCCTTCCAGGGGCACCGCAGGCCTGTGAGGGGCACCAGCGGCCTAGCAGGGGCACCAGTCAACACAGGCCTGCCAGGGGGGCACCACAGACCTGCCAGGGACACCAGAGGCCTGTCAGGAGCACCACCGACCTCGCAGGGGTAACTTGGGCCTGTCAGGGGCACCACGGGCCTGTCGAGAGGCACTTCAGGCTTTTCAGGGGCACCATAGTCTTCTCCGGGCGCAGGGGTAGCAGGGGCACCAGAGGCTTGCCAGGGGCACTACAGGCCTAGCAAGGGCACCACTGTTCTATCAGGGGCACCACGAGCATGTCATAGCCAGGCATCTCAGGCTTGTCAAGGACCAGGGGCACCACAGGTCTGTGAGGGGCACCAGCGACCTATAGCAGGGGCACCAGTCAACACAGGTCTGCCAGGGGCGCCACAGACCTGCCAGGGGCACCACAGACCTGCCAGGGGCACCAGAGGCCTGCCAGGGGCACCACAGGCCTAACAAGGGCACCACGGGCCTGTCAGGGGCACCTCAGGCTTGTCAGGGCCCAGGGACACCACAGTCCTTCCAAGGGCACCGCAAGCCTGTCAGGGGCACCAGAGGCCTGCCAGGGGCACCACAGTCCTTCCAGGGGCATTACAAGCCTGTCAGGGGCACCAGAGGCCTAGCAAGGGCACCACAGGCCTGCCATGGACACCACAGGCCTGCCAGGGGCACCACCGGCCTTGCAGGGGCGCCTCAGGCCTGTCAGGGGCACCACGTGCCTGCCGGGGACACTTCAGGCTTGTCAGGGGCGTTACAGTCCTGTCAGGGCCCAGGGGCACCAGGCCCGTGGTGTCCCTGCTAGGCCTGTGGTGCCCCTGGCGGTCCTGTGGTGCCCCTGTCAGGACTGTGATACCCCTGATAGGCCGGTGGTGCCCCTGGCAGGTCTTTGGGCCCCCGGGCCTCAAGGGGGGGCCATGACCCATGTGACCCCCCCTTGGATCCGCCCCTGCTAAGGTGCATAATCAAAGCGCTCAAAGGAGTAGGCCTAAATGCCTAAACATAATGGCATTTAGGCTGTTTGTTACGGTATCTGCGCCATAAGGCGTAAAACCCAATTTGTTTCACTGATCTGATGGTTTCAAAGTTCAATGTCTGGCCTTTTAATTCTGATATCAAAACCTTTAGCCTGAAAGCTCAATAATTGATCACATTTGCCTGTACAATTTCAATTCATTCATTGCATTATCAGTATTACATCATCAATTTTTCTCAGCAGAAGCATGATGAATCAACTCAAGACCAATCAGTTTCATTGAATAACCTGACTGAAGCCTGACCCGCGCGGGACAAATTGTACCCGGGCGGTATCGTTTCCGTGAACCGGTCACGCTAGCTGAATACCTGGTATTGCGTCATTCTCCTGAGGGCCGGTCGGGGGCGATGGACAGCCGCTGAACGGCGGGCATCCTCTGATGGCGTGCCGGGCACGGGTCGCGTGCCGGCCCACAGACCGGGGTCGATAGTTCATATAGGCCGGGACCGTCTGAGAAGTCCTCTGGTCACCCCTGACGCGGTCAGTGGAGACTGGACCGGATCAGGGCGCTGACGCGTTCGGGGTCGCTGAGGGTCCGATACTGGGGCCCGTAGTGTTTGTGGTGGTACTGGTGGTGCAGTGTCCGGTGTGAGGGAGAGACGATGTGAGATTATAATCAATTTATATATTTAGTCTAAGTAGATCATAAAAACACGCTTGTGATAAACTGTGATTATGACAGTGTTTTCCATACACACAAACTGAGAAAATGTAGTTCCTAATGAAATGAAGCGTTGACAAGCCATTTTGACGAAGAAAGTCGTTTGTATACCGCAGTTTTAGACTAACAGTAACAGCAAGGATGATCCAGCATCCATAGGTAAGTCGCCACTTGTTATTCGACATTTGTCATTTGCTGTTTATAGTTGTGCTCTGCGAGATTATGATGCACGAATAACCAAGTTAAACAGAGCACGAATCCCTCATCAGAATCATCTAGCGAAAATCACTAACAGCTACACAACAAAGAACACAACTTAAGCAACATATTCGTGTCGCGGCTATGCGTATAACACTCATTTATTCCGGCTCATTCGTAAGTGTGTGCGCCTTTTTTAAAGTTTAATTCATGGTTTCGGATAAACCAAATGGTTGAATGCAGGTGCATGTTTTCAGTGAGTGGTTTTCTTACGATCAGGTATGAATGAATTACGGATGGCATAAAACAGTACAAAACGCCAGCTCCACGAGGAGGGTGGTTCAACCACAGGCCTCGGCTCTAATCTTGTCACCGTCGCACATGTCCAGTCGGCGGGCAAATGCTTTCCGAGAAAAGGCCATCCTATAGTCCGAGAAACACTTCCCTATCAAGGTAGACTCGAGCACCAACTTAGCTTGAAAACTTAGCTCGAATCAAGCGATGAGTGTGGGCCATTTATTTGATGGTGTCGTACGATTCACCGGACACCCAACCTGATAAAGCGCATCCAAGAGAGTCGTCATTTGATGACGTCAGTGTGAGTGTGACTCGATCTTAATTGAATTGCTTAACTGTGGTACTAGGTTTAGGGCCATCGAATGGAACTAGTCAATCCTTCGCTTTCACTTAACTGAAAGTCATTGTGGCGACGCGTTTGCGAATTATCGTGCTTTAGCATTCCGATAGATTTGATAGGATGTACATTGTACAACAACATTGATTGAATTGATTGTGTGATATCATTGAAGTTTCCTCTGATAATCTTAATATCCATGGCAAGCAATTACTATTAAAAATCTTTGGTAGGGGATTTACCTAATTGTGACCACACCTGTAACTAGTTGGGTACAAAACGGCCTTAAGCTTGCTGCATTTCACCGATCTGAAGTAATCATTTCTAATGGGTTTTCATAATTTTACAATCCTGCGCCACTGACGTTCATCAGCCACATCCTGTTTACAATAGAACTGAATGGGTACCATACGGCATTCTGCATTATTACGAAAATAGAAGGTGTTCACTAAAAATAGCGTTGCTTAATTAGTTTTAAGATGGTAGTTCGTCTCTGTTGCTGTACAATTACCTACAGGGGCCCATGGTTTAGCTTATTTATGAAACGTTCCGTTCACCAGCTTAACTGTGCAATTTACAATGGTCTGAAACATTTTCGTCGAATCTGTTAATTGAAAAAGGGGTTTACAGTGGGAAGACGTAGCATAGAAACCAAATTATGTTAGCGATATTAGTTGAAAGCAAATAAAGAAAATGAATGAGAACGTCAATTCCGACTGCTGGTATCGGCTAGCTTTTACAGGTCCTAGGAAAATACGCAGGTCCTTGGTCATAACTGGTATCACGGAAAACAATCTGTGACCGGCAACGATTTAAGATGCACCATTCACCATGTCCTGTGTTGTAGGACCAGGAAACATTTGACCATGACCTGTGCAGTGTGCAGTGTTTGTCACCTGAACTCAACCCTAGCCTGTGGACTCTATCTGCCGCAGCAACCCATAAGTTGCGGAATTGCACCTATTGATCTTTACCCACGTCCTGTGGGCTCGAACCTACTATTCTTTAACGCGGAACTGTATAGCTCAGCCCACCTGACCTTCACCACGTTACCCGTGATGTCAGCCCCCTGACCGATGACCCGTGTGTGCCGCCAGGGCCGGGTCGGCTCGTGGACGTCCACCCGCAGTGTGCGCAGCTCGCGGAGCGTGGCCAGCCACCACCCGAGTCTCGCCGAAGACACCGACTCAGAGATCGGCCAGCTCAAGATCGACGACGACACGGAGATGGCTCCGGCCGGCGGCATGGCCAGGGGCGCCAACTCCCTGTTTAGAATCAGAAAGGTCAGTCTCTCAGCGGGCCGTAATGCTGTTTGTCGGGTCATTGCTGTGCCAGAAATTGTCAGCCAGTTGATAGCTGCTTTGGAGAATGAAAAAATAATTTGACAAAGAGGGGGACCTTACTTATTGTATTTAAATAAATTTCCTGTCTGAGGTTAGATGAAGTGGGCAACTACATAAACTTATTACAATATATGTTGCATGTAACTAGCAAACCTTTAGTAAAGAGCCGTTTTAAACCACTCTATTCTCTCTCCCTGCAGCTGATCCAAATGTGTGATTCAAAAGGGACCGTTTCTCATCACCCTGATCTCTCCCCACAGCTGATCCAGTCGTGGACCAAGCGTCGGTCGCAGCAGAGCGAGGATGAGCGGCCGGACTCGTTTCTGGAGAAGTTCACTATGGCCGGCGGGGGCACCAATGACCCGCCGGCCGACGCCGATGGAGCTACTCTCTGTTACGGTCTCACTTCCGGGCACCTGGTCATCAATAAGGCCAAACCGTTCCATTACCGGGTGAGACACCAGACGTTGGCAACTTCCAATTAACGGTCGATTTGTCAGTTTGATTTTTTTTTTGTGGTCAAAATCATGTTACAATGATTCTGAACTAAGGTACACTTAGAGATGACCCTTGCTATTCACATTTTTTAAGGGGTATTGTAAAGCGACTTTGGAGCTCACAAAGTATGTGCAACCACCGAGCTGAAAGAACCCGGTCCACATATGCTGGGATAAACCTTAGAACTTATGGACGCGTCGTGCTCGCAAATGCTACAATAATCCTCAATTTTACACTCAATCGAAGACGTCGGAGCACACAAATCTAGCATTCCACAACGGATTAGTCATCCGTACTTCATCAAATGGCTTAATCGAGTCGCGAATGAGAAGTAAAACCGAATAGACACAAACGATACGTCTTCTGGGCAAACTCCTCTGCGTCGCCGCTGTTGCCTTGGATACCGTGAGGCCAGGACCGTACACAAATCTATCATAAGCGGCATCGATCTCGGCTCAGATCGGCTCTGCAGACGATGTTCGAAATGTTTCCCTCAGTGGCCAGGACAACGGAAGGCAGAAACACGCACTTTAACCCTCGCCCGTAAACGGCGATCTGCCACCTTCGCCCATGCAGGGGGGGGGGTTGGTGCGACCCCCCCCCCCTTGGCGTTTGAAAACGGAGCGTCGTAGAGCTTAGCGGAAAAAACCAACGGATTGCTCTCAACGAGATCTCGCGATTGGTGGTATATTTTTTGGTCCTAGGTCAACATTTGACCTACTTTTGACCGGTCAAAGGTCAAATTTTCGGAAAAATAGACTTTTTTCAACTTTCCGCGGCGATTGCGGCAAAACGGTGGGAGATATCGACTTGAAACCTTCACTATCGTGTTCCTTGATCAATTCTCTATCGTTTGGTATGTATTTCGTTTCCCTAGCTCTAAAAATGGCGCGTTGGGAGCGCCCGAAGTCGGCAAGGTCACAGTCGGCGGCAGAAATTCGAAAAATCAAAATTTAAATTTTTGAAATCTGATTGTATTTTTGGATTTGGGAGGTCCATTTGCTCCCTATAGAAGCTAATATTGCTGCATATTCCCATTGAGGTGACAAGAATTAGCAAAATAGTGGTTCGGGCGCTTTTCAAAAATAGTACCGGACGCTGTTCCTCTTGTGACGTCATAGCTCCGTGACCTGACCTGACCCGGTCAAGTTTCTTATACCATATGATAGCCAATACTTGCCCCAACATGCATGGGAAGTTTCATCACGATCCATCAACCGATGTCCGTACCACCGGCAGGAAACCTCGGGCGTTGGCACTCAGTTTGTGAAAATCCGGCCGGAGGCTGTTCCCTTTGTGACGTCATAACTCCGTGACCTGACATGACCCGGTCAAATTTTTTTTATCAAAAGATGCGCAAGGTTTGCCCCATAAGGTACCCAAAATTTGGCGGCGCTGCGCGCCGCCGTTTTTGCACTATTTCCGAAAAACCTCAGGGGGGGTTGCACCAACCCCCCCTACATGGGCGAGGGTTAAGGAGAGGAGTATTTTGATCAATGATGTATCACGGTTAATGTCTGGGAACCGTTTAAAAAGTACAGATGATAAGCATTTAAGGAGTTATTTCATTACCGATATATCCTGCACCTTCCCTTCCAGGCAGTCACTGGCTTGGCATTTGGTGTGACCATCTGCCTGTGTCGTTCATCTTTATTTCCCCAGTGGCTCGGGGTAGTGACAGTGGCAGTCCTCTACAACGTGCTGGTCATCGTGGGCAGGACCGTCTTCTGGGAGCTGCAGAACCTGGCGCCCCGGGTCTGGTTCACCCTCGACTACATCTGTGATAGCATCTATCTGCTGGATATGGCCATCAAGGCGCACGAAAGTAAGTGACCTGACCGGATTGTCGGCGTGGTAATTATCACCTTTTGCCGAGAGACTGTGGAAACGCACAATGTTATCAAGGAAACACTAAGTAAATAACGTTGAATGTCGGAAGTGTCGTGTAGTTGTTCTTTTTAGATCATTCATCATTCGCCACGCTTCGGGCAGTTAGAGATAGGACAAATTATCATATTCGCAATAAGGATTGTTCTGAAAGGTAAAAATCTCAAGAATGAATGGCGTATGCCGAAAAATGTTGAGACCAATGACTACTTGTGTGTTTCAGGCTATCTGGAGGAGGGTTTGGTAGTGCGGGACGCCCGCAAACTGCGGTTGAATTATGTGCGATCGGTGCACTTTATCCTGGACATTATTTCTGTGCTGCCGACCGACCTGCTGTACCTGTATCTGGGTACCGAGTGCTACTACTACGTACCCTGTCCGTGCATAGTGCGCATCAACCGCGTGCTGCGCTACCCGCGCATGAGCGAGTACTTTGACCGCACCGAGACGCGAACCATCTTCCCCAACGCCTTCCGCATCAGCAAGGTGGTGCTGTACATCCTGGTGCTGATCCACTGGAACGCATGTCTGTACTTTGCGCTGAGTTACGCCATCGGGTTTGGCACCGATCAGTGGGTGTACCGCAACATCACACCTGGTGTGAACGGCACACTGATGCACCAGTATATCTACAGCTTCTACTGGTCAACGCTGACACTGACTACAATCGGCGAGACGCCGCAGCCCGTCGAGGACGTCGAGTATGTGTTCGTGACGCTCGATTTTCTCGCCGGAGTGCTCATTTTCGCCACGATTGTCGGTAACGTCGGCTCGATGATCACAAACATGAACGCGTCCAGAGCAGAGTTCCAGAACCGCATGGACAGCGTCAAACAGTACATGGAGTTCCGCAAAGTCGGCAAGGACCTGGAGCGACGGGTCATCGAGTGGTTTGACTACCTATGGTCCAACAAACAGTCCCTGAACGAGGAGGACATCCTGGCCACGCTGCCGGACAAGCTGAAGGCCGAGATCGCCATCCACGTGCACCTGGACGCGCTGAAGCAGGTGCGACTGTTCCAGGACTGCGAGCCCGGCCTGCTGGTCGAACTGGTGCTGAAGCTGAAGCTGCAGGTCTTCAGTCCGGGCGACTACATCTGTCGCAAAGGCGACGTCGGCAAGGAAATGTACATCATCAAACGAGGGAAGGTGATCGTGGTCTCGGACGACGGAAAGACCGTGTTCGCAACATTGATGGCCGGCAGTGTCTTCGGCGAGGTGAGCATCATGAACATAGCCGGCAACAAGATCGGGAATCGGAGGACGGCCAATGTCAAGAGCGTGGGCTACTCGGACCTCTTCTGTCTCTCCAAGGACGACCTGTGGAACACGCTGAACGACTACCCGGAGGCCTACAAGAGCCTCATAGAGAAAGGTCGGCAGCTGCTCATCAAGGATGGGCTGCTGGACGAGGACGCGCTAAAGGCGGCGGAAGAGCAGCAGCTGACCACGAAACAGCAAGTGGAAAAGCTTGGTAAGTGTTACGCTATTCACAATATATACGCTAATCACGATCAAAACAAGGCTCAATGTGTCTACGAAATTATGCAGTTGGAAATGAAAGTATCGACCCTTACGCATCAGCCTAGAGCAGAGAGTGGGACGTTGTCGAATGCAATGATAAAAAGACTAATGCGAGGCGGCAATTACAAATCGGAGTGAAATTATTCATAAAGTAAAGCATAAAGTAAATTATAATAGAAGTAATTAAGTCGATATTTTAGGCATGGCGGATCGCTTCATCTCATAACTGTAGATATTGAATGCAGCACATATTTTCATCTGTCCCATCGGACACGCTTCATGTATGGCTAGGCAGCGATCCACTCGAGCGGTAATGCCGATCTGTGAATCCGTAATGAAGCCTGCTGATATTCCAGCTCCACATGATGATCTGGGACGATTATTGATGCGAGCAAAAAGCGGCATGACGTGATTATGTTGCGATTCATGCTGACGTGCGCCACCCACAGAGGATATGCTGGATAAGCTGCAGACGCGCTTCGCCCGTCTGCTGGGAGAGTACTCGTCGTCCCAGAAGAAGATGAAGCAGCGGGTGACGTCGCTGGAGAAGAAGCTGCTGGATAAGGAGGGCTCTGACGACATAGCCAGCCGTGTCAACAGGTGAGGCTGATTGATGATTGGGCAGTGGGCACGGTATGGGGAATGACAGGGTATATAGAGCAACGGGTAATGGCTCACCAGTGGGCAAGAAAGCTAACTAGAGTCACTGGTTAACAACTGCTCAACAACGATTGACCACAGAATTGACAAAAAGGGTATCTCAAGTCTCTTTGCCGATCACAAAACAGCACCATTAGCGTTGTTGTTCCCTCTACTTCTTGTGATCTTCCCACGTTTCTGAGCATTGACAATTCATTAGCTCGACCAGCTCATTTTTCAATGCTGGCAGCTAAATGTTGCAACCATTTGGTAAGAGTAATATTGTTATCCCACCTTTGGGACATTTCGGAGGACATGTTATTTAGTTATTTATGTTACATACGGCTGCATTTGTACGTTCAACGTCTCGTTTTGCATTATTACAAATTTAAGAACGACCGAAATATGTAGCTCGTACGACTGCTTTTTTCCTGCCAACTTTCTTTATTCATATCTTGTCCTGATATTGTTCATCATTCATGGCTACGCACGCGACTTGACTACTTGCCAGTTAACTTAAAAATCGTTTTCAGTGATATATTCTAGAGGATTGGCCATTTATTCTTCGACATGTTATGTAAGTCGCATTGCTTGAAGTTTTCATGCACAACACGCATTTCTGAAACCTCTGTATACCTACCTCTGAATTTGGTATCAGACTACAGATTTTCTATGTGGGAACATATACCAAATGCACAGTGTGCTGCTATGCGCATGCAAAAAGAAGTATTCATTGGCCGTTTTCACGACGGAACTTTCGCAGAGGAACTTATTTGATACCTAAAAAGTACCTACCCTTAGAGGCCTTAACATCCCTCAAACTGAAATATTTTATGTTCAAAATAATTTTAGAAGTTTAAATCCGGGCATTTTTTGCCCTAAAATCACTTATTTATTTACAAACACAGCAATTTTTGGTTCTAGTAGCCCACCTTTCGACTATGAGGTATTAAATCAGCGTGGCAACTTGGTCCCTCTTTGCTCCCTCGGGTATCTAATTCCGGAATTCTTAAAAACAAGGAAAGTATATATCGAGTTCTCTTTTATACCTATTCAGTTATGTTTTAATGGTGATTAAAATATGACAATTTTTTAATTACATTTCAGATAAGAAAACACGCAAAACAATGAAACAAAAATAACTACGGCAGATAATTACCTTCAGGTATCTAATTCCGACCAATCAGCACCTCAGTAGGATATGACGTCATACAAGAATGGTGGTGATGGCCGTTTGCAGTCCCGGCCGGTAGGTCACGTGACCGCCGGGCGCCTCGGGTCACGCGGCGGTCGGGAGTCGGACGCGGGGCGTGGTCGCGGGCGGACGCGCGGGGCATCATGCTTTGCTTTGCTTGCTTTGTCAACTTCATATAACTTACTATCGCATTCGTGTGAAAGCCAAACACTGCTCAGTGCCCTTAGAATTTGAGTTTTGGAAAGCTCAAGTCCCTATAGCTCCTCAGGTCGGCAACAGTTGAAGCCTCATCTGAACCCATGTGAAAAAAAACGAGGGTAAGGAACCTTGTGTTGCTTTTTCTTTTACCGTCATAATTATCTCAAACCATCACAATTTTGAGTTGCCACATTGTCTGCTTCACTACATTCGTGTAAAACTTGGGTGAAGGCTGGTGGCTCAGAGAAAGGTGAAGATATTTCTTTAAGTGCCTAATCCGTGAAATTGAAATATCCCGGCTTTACAAATCTACACTTTTATTTTCTCCACGATACATTTTTTAAAATTGTTTAAATTTTATCTACATTTGTTAAAATCGGGGCTTTGGTTTTGTGTAAACTAGATCATAAAGTTTACTATAGTTTTGTGTAACCTGATGGCTGAAGAAAATAGTAATTTTGCTAAAATGATGTGCGGAAATTTTTTGCTTTCCAAATCAAATTACTCATACCTATATTTCATTCAAAATTAGGAGGCATTATTACTGTTTTTTCTTGTAACATAAACTGAGTTTGGGTACGGTGCTCCGGAAACGTTGTGGAACTTTAAGCTAGCTAGAGAAGTTTCCATAAAAATTGTTTAGATAGTTGACATGGCTTGTTGACAACTCTTGCTGTTTCTAAAAAAGTGAAAAAAAAATATTTTCCTGCATTAAGCACACAAGGCATGTTATTCTCATAAGCTATCGAATGTGTGTGTGTGTTTTTTTAAGCTTTTAAGCTGTCGTAGCGTTGTCAGCGTGGCCACGGACCTTTTTGGTATGTTCTGGCGTTACCCTTTTTCCATTGAAAAAACGTACAAAATTGAAGTTTACTTGAACCCAAATAAAACTGGCGCAATGTGTACCGCCACCTTCAGCCTCAAAACGTTCCTTGTTTCAAGCTCTATCAATATCAGTCGGCTAATCGTGCATTTCTTAAAACCTGAGGTGGTACCTGGGGGGTAGAAGCACCCAAAGTCGGCTCTCTTTAACATTGGGTTGGTGGTGAAATTCTATGATTTGGGACTTTGCTGGCTTCCTCGTCTTACATTATATCAGTGGGTACGCCACCTTCAAGCTAAACTGATAGAGCTATCAATTATAAAACTACTGGTGCTTGTTTCGGCATCATTCGACAAATACCCAACTGGTACCTTGGGGGTAGAAAAACTTCCGACTGGAAAATATAGAGGAAGGTCATGGGTTCAAATCTCATCGCCGACGGAGTTTTTGCGTGTTAGGGTATTAATATGACCGAACGCGTTTACCACCGATATCTTAAGAGCCAATGATCCCTACCAAGTCCCGCGAGGTGACATTCGATAGGAATCTCCAAGACCTTTCCAAGGCTACTTGATTTAAAGACACATTCGTCTTCAAAGAAGCAATGGCGCCCATAGTGCTGAAGGTGTCAACAGTGGAAGAAAATCCTCAGAAAATAAGACATTTGCGATGAAAATTGGAAATATTGAAAGACAATATTGTAAAAAATGTTTTTAGGACTCTGTCAATGGTATTTCAACTCGATTGGTACCACTTGATTCGCCATGACGTCTTTTATTTTCATGGCCATCACTACATCCCTCAATTACGGAACGGCTGTGCGTGCGGCCCGGGTGTTCCGTTATTACGGAAGGCGCCCAGCCGGTGGCCGCGCTGACAACGCTACGTAACTTCAGTTACTTCACTTTAGAACATATTGCCCAGAATGCGTCACTGATCATGAGCTGGTATATCATATCATATGTAGCAAATACATAAATGAGAATAGTTTGTCATGATTTTTTGTGCATGCTTCTGGATCATCTGTAATTACATCAAAGGCTCGGCTCAAGAGTGTCCTGCCGACCAGCTTATGCCCAACCCTTTCTGTCCGCAGAACGTCGCCTGCGACTCCCGCACGCCGTTTGCCCCGGCCGTCCGTACTGGTCTTCGCGCTGCGAGCCGCGCTGGAATTCGCCGGGCGGCGTCGTGGAGCTCCCATCGGGACGGCGTGTGATGCCCGCGTCGAGCTTATAAGCCGTGAGCTTCGATTGGCGGCTCACGCGGTCACCAGCTGTATGTACAGCCTCGGCCCCGACGACCCCGCTAATGGCCGAGACCGGCATACCCCCGGCATGGGTCCGCTGTCCGGCGCAGCGCTGGCCGCCCGCATGCTATGCTACTTTTGGCTGTATCGCTGCCCAGCGGGAGCGCACTCCACGCTGCGGAAGAGGTACACGTTGCGACCCGACTGAGGACTGCAACCGGATGGTGACACGTCGGCCTCTGCGCCCTGGCCGGGGCAGGCGTGACCGACGTCACAGTGGAGGAACGCCCAAACAAGACCAGCCCACCGTCGGAGCAGCATGGAAATATCATGTTCTGCCTGGACGTCGGACCCGGCGGCCGCAGTGCACCTGCACACGTGCGGAGAGGGGCGCTGAAGGCTACTCTGGAGCTTCTGCCATTCCGCGGCGCGACTGCTGGCAAAACGGCGGCGATTGAGGCGGTTGGGAACAGCTGCAGCAATGGTGATGGCGGTGATGGCGACATGGCGGTTTGGGACTTCATCTCAGCGCGGCCGCCGCCCAGGCGCCGCTGCGCCCGGCTGCTCAGCCACCTACCGGATGGCGGGGTGGCCCTTACGGCCCTCACGCCCGTTCGGTCTGCGGCCACGTTGTGGGATGGCGGTCGCGGGGTTAGCGGCGTTGGACTTCGTCCTTTATCCAGACTGCACCGTACCATCTGAACGGATGGATCTGCCAAGAAAGATGACATCCAAGGCGGCTATGAGGCGATCACAAAGCTTCACCAAGAGCTTCTCCTTCATGGGGCCGGCCGGCCGTTAAGTCGCAACACCGGCTGCCGAGTGCCAACAGCTGTGTGCGCTGGCGCCGACGCGTTGTGGGCCGCGCTGCTGACGCCCAAGCTGCGATATCAACCATCTATGAATAAGTGGCAGCGGTGGCGGCTTGTCAGTTGTTAACGTGCCTTAACAGACGTTGCGAATAGCCCGCGTTGGAATCGCATGGTTGGGAACACAACGCAAGTAAAAATGGGCTTCCTTGATGAACCTACTTTTTAAGCATTGTAGCCTTTGTAATTTTGGATGTTTTGCTGTAGATATTATTTTCTACATATATACTATATAGGCACTCACGTGCTTTAAATCGCGCAATGCAATTGAACCATGGTAAAGACAATGATAAATGAACTGAGAGCTGACATGCCCCATGCTTTGTGTGTGTATGTGTGTGTGTGTTTTTTTTTTTTTTTTGGCGAGTCGATAAAAGTGGTTTTGGACACTGGATGAGTTTTTAGAGGTGTGGTGAGGGGGGATGTAATTCCACAGACCTTCTGTCAGATTCACTAATGCAGTATAGGTCTGCGCGGTGTTTAGTTATCGGAGCATTCTTTGAAAGTCGTGAATAGGGCCACCGAGTACCTAAAGCCCTGATATTCCCCCACAAAAACTTCTTTTAAATAACCGGGGATAGGTACATGAGCAGAGTAAATGCTATTACGAACGCCTATCACAATGCTGAGCGAATAGGAAAATCCATAGATGGAGAATTGTGCCGCGTTACGGGTGCTCGGGCGCAGCCAATCCACCGTTACCCCAGCGGTGACCTTGACCCGCATCGTCTGTCTCGGCTCCAAAGCCAAACCGGCGTGGAATTGGGAGCGTTCGAGCACTCATGGTCCAGCGCAATTCTCCACCTAAATCCATTCCTGATACACATTTGCTTGCTCATAGTCATGTAACCAGTGGCGGCGCCACGAATTTTCGCCAGTGGGGGCAAGCTTCAGGTGACCCGACTGTTGTCTGATAACCCGATCTGCAAAATCCATGAGCTCCTTGCCCCTAGATGTTGCCAATTATAAATTATCATGGTTTCAGGTTTCATGCATACGTATTGAGCTTAAGTATTAACCCTCCCGGGCCCGGAACGGGGGGGGGGGCGTTTTTCGCCTCCCCTGGCGAATATTTTCGATACCACATGAACGCTTAGGAGTAGACAGTAATCAGTAATCAGTACCTAGTTCTCGTTTTTACCGTAGTGCGAATATATGCGATTCTCTCACACACGATTGATACCAGAATAAGCTCTATTAGGGCGATCCATATATGTACATTTCCAGATAACCCGGATATAGGTACCTACATACCTACCTATCACATTTTGTCATACCTCCCTGAGCTCGGTCTCAGTCTAAGGGTTCCCAAAAGAGGGTGAACTCTTCTCTGGCCGACTTTGACAAGCTGCCTCTCAACCAGGGGGATGTCGTCCCGGTTCTTCCCATGTATTATTCGCCAATCAGCTTAACACTACCGGTGACGTCACTGGAGGAACGCCAATCGGGGCCGGCCGGCCGGGCCCGTAGCAGGCCAAACGCAGACGTTTCAGAAAAGCGTATAAGCCGTATAGATACAGTCGTGGATGTGGATGGAGTTTTGCTGTGATTCGGCTCTCCAAGAGTGTGTCAGGGTACCAGGACCCGGACAAAGGTCATAGTGAACCGGCATCTGATAAAATCCGCTCACCACTTAGCAGCCGACTTCGACCCTTCACCCTCGTAAAACACAAAAGCCTGCCAGTCATCAATCCACCTGCATCTCTGCATCTGCTTACTACCTATATCGACCATTTACTGCAGCCGTTTTGGAGCGGCTCACGGCCAATAACACACCGGGCGTGCGCTAGCCACCGGTGCTAAGCGCTAACCACTGAGTGCGCGTGGCCGACTGCCGCCCCGATGGCGCTGGCCCCCGGCACCGGCGCGGCGCTGCTGACCCATGGAGGGGGCGGGGCTGATAATTAGTTTAGCCGGAATTGGGATAGAAGCCGGTATGGGATTGGGATAGAAGCTCAGCGAGACTAAGGGATTGTGTGGTGCCTTCGGTACGCCCCTCAAAGTCACCCGTGTAGGGCCCTCAGGGCCGCCGGTTATGAAGCCTTTGGAGATACTGGTGTGGGCCCTCACAGGTACCAGTGTGATGCTCTCAGAGGCATTGGTGCGGGGCCCCCAGAGGTGCCGCTGTGGGCCCTCAGAGGCGCTGGTGAGGGTCCTCACAGTTGCCGTTGTGGGCCCTCAGAGACAATGCAGTGTGGGGTTGTCACAGTCGGGTGTGGGACCCTTAGAGCTGCTGGCTCGAACCCTTTACAGGCCGACAGGGGCTCTCAGAGACCGACAAGGGGCTCTCAAGAGGTCTGCGGTGCCTTCAGGAGCCCTGTGGAGTCCTTATAGACCAGCAAGGTACACTCAGACGCCAGTAGGGCCCTCAGAGTCGTCGGTGTGGGGCCTCAAAAGCAGGGCTGCGGAGTCGGAGTCGGAGTCGGTCGGAGTCGACAGTTGTGACCGGAGTCGGAGTCGGAGTCGGAGTCGGAGTCACCGAAAATCTGTCGACTCCGCAGCCCTGCTAGGTCTGCGGAGTCGGAGTCGGGAGTTGGAGTCGGTCGGAGTCGACAATTCTGCCCGGAGTCGGAGTCGGAGCTGGTTTTTGAAAGCCGGAGTCGGAGTCGGAGTCGCCGAAAATCCATCGACTCCGCAGCCCTGCTCAAAAGTCACCGGTGAGTGGCCGTCCGATGCGGCTTCGGCCTTGAGCCCCCAGAGCCGCCGATATATGGCCTTAAGAAGTACTGGTTTCGGGACCTCATTCAGGGGTGCCGGTTGCACTCAGAGGTGGCAGTGTTGGGCCCTCTAGGCACCGGTGTGGGGCATGCACAGCCGCCGGTGAGGGCCCTCGCAGGCACCGTTGTGGGGGCCTTCAACCATTGGTTTAGCTGGTCATCGCAGGCGTGTGTGGAACCCTTAGAGCTGCTGGTCCCTGATAGGCCGGTAAGGGCCCTCAGAGGCCGGCAAGTAGCCCTCAGAGGTCGCCAATAGGCCCTGAGGCCGGCAAGGGACCCTCAAAGGCCGACAAGGGACACTAAAAAGCCGGTGTGGGGCTCTTATGGAGAGAAGTGTGGCTCTTCGGAGCACATAAGGTGTTCTTACGAGCCCTGTGGGGCCCTTCTGAGTCGAAAGATGCCAGCGTGGACCCTCAGCCGCCAATTGGCGTCGCAAGGCCCCTCTGGCCCGAGAGGCCCCCTGATCCGATGGGGGTACGTGCCCCCTGCATCCCCTCCCCCCGGGTGCAGATAGAGAATGCAATCGGCGGTGCGGAACACAACAATGGCAATCGTTCCTCCTCCCGTCGCGAGGTCGCCCATCCGACCCATATCCCATCCCATGATCCCACCCTGGGGCTCGGGTCGGCAATGTACCGGCAAGGAAATCAGCTTTAGGTGAGTAAAAAAGTTATTAAGAGTCATTAGTTGTCGTTTCGTTCGTCGTTCAGTAATCACAACTATACGGTGCCAAATGTACCCGACGTATGTACTTATATACCCTGGTATGTACAGCTTGGAGCCGGGCGCCGCCCGGTCTCCACCAGTGACGTCACGCTAATGCTTAGCGACCGGTCCATTGGAAATCGCGGGATGATTCTACCTCTCTTATACGGCCTTGCTCTCAACCTCCTCGGGGTCAAGCTCGAGGGCAGCCTTCTGGTGAATGAAAATGAGTAGGAAAATGAGTGGGAGTAGGAGATATGCGACAGACGGTCTGAGAACGAACGTTCTGCTGATGCACTTGATACCTACGGGAATCGTCAAAACCAGGCGTACTATTATAACCGCCTATCATGAATATTGCACAGGTCTTCTGTTCCCATTTCAGCATCAGCCAAATTTTGTGGTGGCAAAAACATAGTCTTGCCCCCACGGCCTCCTGCCAGTGGGGGCAGTCTGCCCCCACTGCCCCCACGGTGGCGCCGCCCTTGCATGTAACCCCGGTAAATTCACCCAACTTTCATATTGGTCGCTCCATAGACAGATGGCCACAGAGATCAACTTAAAAGGCCATTGTTGCATTCATTTAGTGGAGATCATTAAAGAGCCGTGACAGGCCAAAAGTCGCGTGACATCATACGTGTAACGACCAATGACGTCGGCCTGCAAAACCCAATGGAAGCGGCTAGCAGCGTGCAATAAAACAGGGCGCTGCTTTCTAAATGTCTGTCGTGCGCCATAAATGAATATATTCTTTGTAGCCTGGCAACTCAGTATCTTTTTTTAACTATTGTACTAGTATTTAATAATTTCATAATTTTATAATTGTGCTTACGCTTTATGTTGATATTAGTGATAAATCCTTAGATAAAGTAAATCGATGTGATATTTAATAGAAAAATAGCAAACTAACGCACCATTCATTCGAAAGCTGGGGAACCTACTAAAAAGAACTACTAAAATTCCTGAGGAACCAAAGGATCAAATGGGGATTAAATAGATGCCTGCTATTCCGTCGTGAAAACGGCCATTACAAATTATACGCAAATGGTGTCCGTGCACTATCCCTATTACCTTATTCATTTGTACGCATTTCTGGGGCAATGCTGGCCAACTGCTCATTGAATATTTGCGAAAGGAAATAACTTGTCTTATTTTGGAGCCAAGTACCGTTTCGGTTAAAAAGAATGAGCTACAGAGTCATCTAAAAGAAAATATCGTACCTATTTTCATGACCATCTTTCTAACGATAGTTTGATATGAATGGAATTGGACACACCAGGCTATACATATTTTCAATAAGGATGCGTTTAAAGTAACATGTTGAAACCACTCAGCATGCATCGTCCGTGTACCGAATTATTTATGTGCTTCACCACATCCACTAACTTCACCGACAATCCGCTTGCATGGCATATCTGACATTACACACCATGCTAAAAGTGCTCTCAATTATTGGCAGCAAATGAATGATGAATGGCATGCAGACTAAAAGGGGAAGGATCACGATTCACGAAAATATCTCAAGATGAGAATTTTTCACATTTCACAATTATCTTGCCCTAATTGCACTCTCGCCGGCATTTGCCCACACATTTGATTCCACACGTCTCCGCCTTGAGATGTGAACACATGACTTGCTTATGGCATTCATTCAGCTGTTACACACTGTCAGTTTGGAGCTATGTTTCTCGGGAGGTTTACGGTTTGGACCGAGTGGTTCCCGGAGCGCTCATGGCTCAAACCAAGCTAGAATCTCTTGACCCGGTCCGATTGCCTGTCGAGTAGCTCATGGCCCAATCGTCCGCTCATGGTGCGATAACTGAGACCCCGGAGATGGAAACGGTGGTCGTTTGAGATCATATCGGCTACTTCATGAACCCTCTCTGCAGTTATCACAAACAACCCATTCTAACTCACTAACCCTCCTGAGTTTGATTGACCTGTGACCTGCAGCCTTTGACCTGTGATCCTCGACTTCTCGGCTCAGTTTGACCACAAGCAGCCCCGTTACCCCTTGTCAGACTTGGTGCTCTTCACCTCCTCTCTCACTTGCTGACCTCTCCTGATCTGCGACAGCTCGACAGTCGGCTTCCGACCGCTCCCCCACACCTCCTGACGCCCTCCCTTGCCTCCCCCAGCTCCAACAGCCGGCTACTGAGTACTGAGCGCTCTCCCTCCCCCACACCCCCTGACGCCCTCCCCGCCGTCCCCCAGCTCCAACAGCCGGCTACTGACGGCCGCCGTCGGTTTGGGAGGCTCCGAGATCGGGTCACGCCGGCCCTCGTTCGCCTCCCAGTACTCCCTGGCGGTACCCTCCCCGGCATTCAGCTCCTCCTCAGAGTCTGACATGTCGCGGCGGCCCGACGACCAGGGCGCCACCTGACGACGGCGCCGCGTTCAGCTCTGGGTGCACTCCAGTCTCGAGCGGCGCCAGAGGCACTCCGACGAGAGTGCCACCTAGTGGTGATGGCCGGAACCGGTACTTCGGACGGTCACCGCACCGCGGAGAGAGATCGCCTTGGAGGTTAATGAAGCACACGGCTGCCTTTGGAAAATGTTTAGACTAATAACGTTACAACGAAGGACCCCAGCTATGTTTTATCTTTCAACCTTCTGCAGGACGCTGTCTGATCTAGGAAGAACATATGATCAGCTTCCGTAATTTATTGCTTTTTTCTCCGCCGCTTCAGGGAGACCAATAGGCATTTAAATGACCATTGTTTTTTTGTCGCAGCAAGAGGCGCCCTGCGGTTTTTGGCCAGATTTACAGAGAACGTAGAGTCATACCTCAAGCGATAGGTTGACCAGCCAATACCTAAAGATCATCTTGTTATTTATAGAATCAGTACAGAGTTGGAGATCAGACGTTGCTAATATAGGCGCCCCATCACATAGCGTCCACTCTCTACAGAGTTCATGCTATTGCTTGTATTGCGTATTACGGACGCATGTGCTCATGCGTACCTACAAGGCGGCACCATTAGCTCTGGCTCCGTTTGCGGCTGGCCATGGGGCAGTTTTGTCAATTGGTAGTGTCACTGTTGTGAAGGGATACGGGATAATCGATGTGTGCATATTTATATCGTTAGCTAATAGCTGGTATCACAATTAGATGTTTGACTTCACCGTTGAATTGTTCTTATTTTAGTGATAAATACCTTCGTATTGCCTTTTATTATAGGTACATAACTACCAATTCAAAATGAAACTAAAACAAGGCTTCTTGAATAATTTTTGACTTTAGCCATCCAACTGCATAGCAGTTATGTAGTTATTTGCCGTCCATCAAGTGGTTTTCCACGCTATTTTGTAATGCATATTTGTAATGTTTACGATCGTGTTTTGACTCCATCGTCTTACGAGTAAAATGCCAGAGCGCTAGTCTTTCTTTAGAGACTATAATTTCTAGTCGCATGGTCGTATCATTTTTTTACATAAGTAAAGGTAATATTTATATCACTCTGTTGACTGTTGATATCACTTTTGTTGTTTTCACACAGAGAAGTGAAAGCTAATTTAATATTAGGTATTTTTATGTATTTTTCTCAGACCTTCTTTATCCAGGGTGCACGGTACCAGGCTAACGGTACCAGTCCTAACTGTTAAACTTCCCATTCTGTGTTGATACGAGGTATTTGATATAAGTTGCATTGTATTTTGTATGCCAACTAATTTTGTTCTGTTGATTCGGGGAGACGTCCCGTCCCAGATTGATCGACGGGACCCTCAGGGCGTTTTCTCGTGGGAAACACAATCCGTTGTCCAGTTGAGAATGTAAACCACTACACGTGTGCGACTTACGAATGTGCGGTGGAAATATAGGCTGTAGAGGCATTGGTGCGATATACGAGTATGTCGTGGAAGTACTGGTACGATTTGCGAATGTGCCGTGGAAGTACCGGTACGACTTACGAATGTGTCATAAAAGTACGACTTACGAACATGCCGTAGAAGTGAGATTCAGACGGAATCTCCAGCAGGTTACATGGGGAGTGTTATATGTACTAATGTGTTGTCTGATGAGCCTGTGGGCGCTGAAGTAACCGCATTTCTAGCCGCCATGAACTATGCGTACAAATGTGCGTGTACTTGATCAATGAACACTGTTGTGTGAAGATTGACATAGTAAATATTTTAACCACTTTCTGCGTTGAGCGTACATTTTCGCCGCGTTGAAATGTTGTTTATGTTAAGGTGGAGGGCTCTGCATCATATATTACACATCTTGATCTTTTGGTCTGGAACGCCTGCATAATGGTATATGACCTGAAGATTGTAGGTAAAATACATCGTTTATAAAAATGCATCATATATGTTTCCTCTGTAGTAAGATAAGGGTAAAATACGTTATTAATAGAAACGTAAATTACGTCCAAGCATGCGTAACACTCTAAAAATTAGGGCAAAGTGCTCCTGCGCTGGTTAGGACTCTGGCACTTACCATCGGAAACGAAATAGGTTATATCTGGTAGTTCAGCATAGATTCTTGGACTCTTGTTATTCCTCGAAAAAAGTCAAAGCAGTGAATTGTGTGTACTGTCTAGTTGTACGCTGTCTTATATATTTACATCGATGCATATGATTCGCATGTTATATCTCATGTAATCTGAAGAGGCAAGTAGCCTACTCTGCCGAGGTATAATGTAACTCGCCCTTTGAGGCCCATTTATGTCACGTGCAAGTATAAAAAATCACCGCTAACCTGAGGACTACCTACAATCACCAACATTCAACATTCGTCAACATGTAACATCATCCAGGCCTTAAACACACTTGGTTTACATCCGATTCACACATAGTTTACACACGTTACACCTTTGGCCCAGAAATTACAAACATATTTACAGCATCCTCTATACAAGCCCCACATTCTGTAACACACTCTAACCCATAGAGCTGGAACTTGACATTCCCCGCTTACTCCAGCCTCGGCCTCACTATGACTGCTATCGTCAGGTATATGTCCTTGGCACTGCTTCACACACGGCGAACACGACTGCTGAAGAACACGGCTCACGGCTAGACGCGGTTCACTCGACTAAAGCCGTGCCGTTTACGGCTGTGTCTGAAGACGATTGCCGCCACTGCAGTCGCTTTATAATACTATATGTCTGCAAAAGAGCGAGACGGTTGTAAATTGTCTGGAAGGGCAGGCCAGCAGCGGTTTAAATGACAAAGTCAATATCATACCTACAAGCTTTGTAAGTTATTTAATATGCTTCACGTAAAATTAAAAATAAATCAAAGATCTATTCCTGCAATGCAAGCGCAATGGAAGAGACAATTTGATAAATGATAAGACGTACATAAGCCACTAAGCAGAAACAAATGCTTTATTTTTTGTCAAAGCACGTTTTAAGTGCTCCAGTATCGCTATTGCTTATCTCTAGGTTCTACAGTACATATATTCACCGTTTACTTGCCGTGACGTCACTCGGGCGCGAGGCGTCTCGATGTGAACTCTGGAGACGTGCCGGTGTCAGGCGAGTCTGAAACGGGCACACCCTCAGCTTGTCGCAGGCCACATTTATGAACAGATCCTCTGCTAATCCGTCCAAACGCGTGTGTAGTAGTGCGACAATAATTCTCTGAAGAACCGAACTCATTTGAAAGCATAATGTTTACTTTGGAAGCAAGACAAGCAGTTCAACTTCAGGCTTTGTGAGGAAGGCACCCATATTTATGTACGTTGGGCCCATTTTCCCCTTAAACGTGTACAGCTCGTCGTTGACGCACAGCCATAGCTGTATGGCTGTCGGTGAAAGAATTATCATCGGCGAGTCAAATTATACATGAGTTAGAGCATGTTGTCCGTTGGCAGGGATAATGTGATATCTGCCGTAATTAGCAGCAATCACTGTATTGGGATATGGTTGGTTGAACAATTCTACCACATGCGAATAAGTTATGACATCTACATTTGCTGCTTTCTTGAAGTGTATGGTTGGATGCAACTGTCGAAAGATCACAAACCGGGTGGTTGTTCAAAATTTAAAGACATTCGTTTCGACTTTGCGGCCATGCGAAAGCACGACCAGTGAGAAGTTATCATCGACTTATGTGTGTACTGTGGATGAAATGACATCGTTTCAGCTCTACCTTCCAGTGTCAGCCGTCGACTCACCGTAATAGTCCTTGTAGTCTGCGTAATCAACGTAATAGTCATAATAGTCGTCATAGGTCTTGGCCGGCTCCTGCCGGTCTGTCGCGGACTCGGCGAGCCCCGGCGCCTTGGTGGCTGCGGGGAGAGACGGCGTATAAGCTGGGAGATGATTTATTGCCACGACATCAACAACAGAAGGATCTCAGAGCGCCCGCTCACAGCAGACGTAACCAGTTTGGCACTAACCGCGCGCGGCTGCCCGCGGTGGCGCCACCGTCGCAGCGCCGTCCCCGCAGGTGGCGCTGCCGGCGGGCCTCCCGAGCGCGCCCGAACCGCCGCCGCATGCACTCTAAAAGCGGGCTCGTGCAGGGTCGGGGACCGGGCCGGCGCCCCGCCGGTGCAGCCCGCGCCGCGCGCACCACCACACCGTGCCTCTCCCCTCCACAGGGCCGACTCCGCCACTCCGCCCTCTGTCACTGCCCACCGGGCCCGGCCGCCACCACGGGGAGGTGCCACACGACGCGGCCGCCACCGGCCGCCAACAGTCATGAGTCCGACGTCTCCAGCGCACGCGTCGCCTCGTCGCGCTCGGCAATGGCCCGGTTCTGGGTCTCGAGGGCCGCCTTGGCCTGAAGGGCCGCCTCGCTGGCCTGGCGGCGCACGAGGTCCTCCAGCCACCCTGCGAACGGAGGGAGACGAGCTACAGGGTCCGCCGACAGCGCCGCCGCAGCCGCCACAGAGAGAGAGAGAGAGAGACAGAGGGGTCGCCACTACAGAGAGAGAGGGAGCCGAGATACTGGCCAGAGAGGCGTCACTACTGCACTGCTAGATGGTGAGACAGGTGCATTGAGCAAAAAAGGTGTTCGACTCCAAAAGATTAAAGTGATATTGATGTGAAACAGTTCCTATAAGTTGAAAAAAGCTAGCATGCCGATGACATTGATTTGATTTATTCGGAAAGTCATTAATAATTAAAGGGCTGACAGCATTAAAGAAACATTGTGTTAATTGTTAGAAGTGAGTGATTTATGTGCAATTGCATCTCTGTCCGACACCTTGGGGAAAGTGCGATAGCTCGAGCTCGAGGATATTACAAATACCCAAGGTATATACACAACTAATGCTGAAACTGCAGAGGCTTCGAAGCGGTCAGAGGGTACCGATGCATGCTTGCAAATATATACATTATGTACATTGCACATCGTCCAAGTATAAACCTAGCCGTAGGAGCAGCGAGTACGCCCGAATTCGGCATGCAAAACATATACACAATACTTAACGGTAATCGTATTGGGAATGCGTCGATTATACGGCGTTTACTTATATGCATGATGAATGTCTTATATGTACAAATGAATGCATCTTTAATGTTAACACTTCAAAACATATTAACAATGCATACATTCAAGCGGTGCAACAAATGTTATGTTCTATGCATTGACTTATTTCATAGATGCATTGACTTATGTATTGCGATACACACACCCTGGGAATACTAATTACTTTAGACAAGATGACCTTGTGATACGTTTCACTGCTGTTTGTGAAGGGTCTTTCAGAGTCAAAGAGCAACAAATTGAAGTGGCAAGTCCACCGACAAGTTGAGCGCTGTTGATTTACAGCTGTCTGGAATCGGATAAAGCAGGCTCTCTGATTGTGATTCTGGTCAGAGCCCAGAATAAGTAGACGTTGATAGCAAATAAGGGATTGCGAGCGGGATGAAAGTAACTTCAATTGTGAGTCCCATCTGGAGATTTCGTTTTTGATTCTTCCGTATATACAAATTACAAATTCGATATGGAACGACTTATCGGGATAGATGGCAATCCTTATTCGCTTGACACGGTAGCTGTTTGCTTTAGAACGCTTTCATTTTCTTGGCCTTACCTTCCCTTCCAGTGCTGCTCTGCTTATATTTTTACCAGTGCATGCAGTGGACTCATTCCTCGCATTTTCGCAACCCGTTCAAAGCACTTGGAAAGCTATTTGCACAGTTTTAGCGATTGACCATTGACCAATAACGTCTAGAGGTAAATATAGACAGTGAGTGCAAAAATGGCATCATTCAGAGGCGTGATTGACCTGTAGGCTGTACTTACTCGGGATGATGAGATGATTGTTGACGTAATAGTTTACAGAAGATGAGGCGCAGTCTATTTTGTCAATCTCTTGGCAAGTTCGCGACTTCTGCTCGAATGCCGTGTTGTTTCCACAGAGGAACTTGTAGTCGGTGATGCTGAAACGAATCAAATGGAGCATAAGTTTCACAATATTATCCAATATTATTGTGATAAAAATGATCTTATGCTCATGATATAATATGATTAAGTTGAATTGAAATAAGACCAAAAATCACCAAGCTCATTAAACATGAATTCAGAACATCTTGCAATGCATAATACATTTCACGTGGACTCAAAGTGTAAGATATCTTCTAAAGATATGGTCTGTGAACGAGTAAACACGGCATCGTTACTTTTATTCGGAGACTACAACGCAGTACAGAACGAAAACCCGTCCATGCCCGCGTAGTGCCGACGGTAACGAGTTCACGTCACAAAACATCCTCCTATTCAGTTTTCATGGCCGATCTGCCATCGTCACTCACGTGTCATCGGCTCCGATGACGCAGATGTGGAACATCTTGCAGTTGGTCTCGGGGTCGGCGTAGTGGCCGCCGCTCACCTTCCCCTCACACGAGAAGTTGGTCTCGGGCAGCGCCAGAGACGAGTACTCCTCCTGGAGGAAAGGGGAGGAAAGTATCAGAAGTTGGTCTCGGGCAGCGCCAGAGACGAGTACTCCTCCTGGAGGAAAGGGGAGGAAAGTATCAGAAGTTGGTCTCGGTAAACGCCAGAGACGGGTATTTCTATTTTCTCCTGTGGTTAGGGCGTTGGGAGAGGGGAGGGGAATCATACTCTAGTCTCGGGCAGTATCAGTGAACTGATGAGCGTTGCTCCTGGTGAGTTGGGGTCTGGGGAAGAGTTTATCAGAACGGGTCGAGTGAAAACGAGCTTGCGGTTTGGACGTCTTTGGTTGATTAAAATTAGATATACGATACCCTAAAAAATGAACATCGCGTTCTTTTGAAATACAGTGATAGTTGCATGACAAGAATGTGATGATCATCTAAAAAAACTATACCACAAGAGAGGTCTTTGGTCGTTGGCCATGAGTCACCATTTTACTGACTGTACTGGTTTTCGGATTCCGCTACATCCTCCGAAATGATCAGATCTAGAAACAAGCACCTGGGAAGGGCCATTAATCCCAAACTGTCGTCTTTAAATCGCTCTTGAACTCTCCGCAAGCAGAAGAAATACGTCCGTCCTGTCTGGTACTGCCGGTTTCATCCCTTCATTGTCTCCATTCTTCTCTCGGAGTTCAGACATATTTACATGTCTACATAGCAGGGTTCATCACCCTCGCAAGTTCATTGTACCGGACGTATATGTACATGTCCGCATTCAAACCGGTCATTTCTTTTCTGAGTCATTCTGGCTTTGTAAAATGTCCAGTTATAAAACTCTTGCTAGGGCTACTGATTAAATTACTTCTTAACGATGTTGCTACATTTTAATCTATTTTCTAATGGTGTCTCCAACCATGTGATTAAAATGTACCTATCCTTACCAATCGATTCATTTATTGATATCCATGTCCATTATTCGATTAATTCATTTCTCAACTCATTGATTTATAGCTCCCATTTCAAATTTCTTACATGACATAGCCACACTACCCAATAGCACAAACATAACTAGTCGGCAAAAAGGAAACAAAGTCGCTTCACCCTTCTCTTTCTCCATATACCGCCTTCCTATCCCGGAGCTTCCTCCTCAGCACCCCTTGCCCTCCTCTTTTCCTCCCGCCCTCCTCTGCCAGATACCCGTTCACTGATCAGTGATCATCTCGCTCCCCTTTTCTACCACCTACCTCGGTGGTGAGCGCCGGCGCCGGGTCCGGCGAGTCCAATTTCGGCACGAATGGCATGCCGTTGGTGACGATGACACGCGGTCGGTCCGGGTCGCTGGCAGCCGGGATGATCGGCACCGTGGCCGTCTCGTGCGCCGCCGGGTGGCGCGTCGTCGTGCTCGGTGTCGTCGTCGTCGTTGTCGACGTTGTTGTTGTTTGGAACCGTCTGTTGGCGATGGCGAAGGGTTAGAATTGGGAATTAGAGAGAGAGAGAGAGAGAGAGAGAGAGAGAGAGAGAGAGAGAGAGAGAGAGAGAGAGAGAGAGAGAGAGAGAGAGAGAAGGGGGGTAAAGGGAGGGAGGGAAGAGGTGCAGGAGAGGAGTGTATGGTACTGTGTGGAATGTTAAACTTTGAAAGACGTTCATTTTTTGTTTCCTTGCGGTCCTTGCTGTGTGACTAGGGTATTACATTAGTCATGGGCATGATGTTATCTAATATCTAATGAAGTTCAGTGTCCCTTTAGTGGTAGGTACTGGTTTAATAAGTACGATATAAATAGCAGAATGGCACATAGCATTATGCACTTTTATTGCTGCGGTGTTTTGATGTGTATCTTTTAATGACGACTCTGATGCTGAGAATGTCAGGAGGAGGAAACAACTGATAAGAGGCTTTCCCATAGATCATTATCGCGGCCAAAGATGATGCTTGTGGCCTGCCCCAGGATTTACATTTATATAACTTCCTGCTTTTGGAGCGATCTACCAGCTCGTATTGTTGCCAAACGACCATGAGCTCCTGATGCTGCGCATCACCTTCTTTAATGTCACTTCTAAAGTGAGTGAAGTGACGTTAAGTACGTGATAACGAAATAGCAAATACTTTGGGATAGAAATGTGAATAAAATTAAATTTAAAAGGCCTCCAGTGCCATCAGCTCCCATTTCCGGCCCTGTCGACTCACATGAAGGCGGGCTGCTGCGGCACGACGCGACGCCCGCCGCGCCTCCGGCCGGTGCGCCGCCGGTAGACGGGCACCTCTGAGCGTGTGCGCGTGCTGCTCCTGCCCGACGACCACTCGCTGCTGAAGTCGTCCCGGTAGTCGGAGGGCGGGTAGCGCGCGCTGGCCTCCTCGTACTCCTCGCCGCTGGGCACGTACGGGTGGAGCACCGACTCGCCGCCGGCCGAGTCGGTCACGTTACCGTCGAACTCGCTACGGGAAGAAACGGGTGGGGTGAGCAATGAGTATACGAAAGCATCTTGGCTGTTTGCTCTGGCCGGTTTTGGTGTGGAGATTAGGACGATTTTCATTATTGTATTTTTTGTAAAACATGATACAGTAACAATGCATGCATATTCAATGGAAGTTTATGTCTACTGAGCATGAGCTACTGAAATGGGTCAAGGCGATGTACGGCTGAACATGACAAAGTGTAAAACTGTGCAGAAGTTCCCACCCAGGCGCCTGTCAATAGTTCCCGATACAGCACCGTGACAAATTCCCTTTCTGTCCGCCACAATAGACCATACGGCGGGCCATGGCCGGCTTCAGACCACCGGGTCGGGTCGACAGGGAGGTTTTCGGCCGATGAAAGCCGCCGCTGCGCTACCGAAGGCCGCGGCGTGCGTGCGACCGGGCCGCGATTTTCCCACCGTCAGTGACCGTGCCCTCCGCGGCAGCTGCCGGCTGCCCTGAGCAGCTGCCGGCTGTCCTGAGCAGCTGCTGGCTGCCCCGATCAGCTGCCCGCTCTCAGAGGCACTGGCCGGTGAACCAGCCCCCCTCTCCCCACTTCCCCCGGCCACCGCCCCGCAGCGCACACAAACTGGTATACCGGGGGTCACCCCGATCAAAGTCGTTTAGCTTTTGCCCGAGAGCCAGTTTTTAGAGCTTGAGTAAGACGGCGTTACGCGCTGGTCGCCTGACGACAGGACATTTCCAAATGGTTTGTTTCTAGGGGAGAGCCCACGCCGGGCCCGATATTCACACAGATATTTTGTTGCTGTTGTGGCACAGCTGCAGGTACTCACACAGATATTTTGTTGCTGTTGTGGTACAGCTCCTTATTGACGTCGTAGTGCTTGACGTCGATGCACGGCACCTCTTCTGACCGCTCGCAGACGCGCGTTTTCTGATCGAAAACCGTGCCCGCCAAACACATAAACTTGATATCCTGGGTCTCACCTGCGTGAAAGAGGCACAGTTGTAAATACAGTTGATCATTGTACGACGGAAAACACTACGCAATCACGTGTGATCGTTTCATTTGCATGAACCACCTCCTCGCGACACATGTTGGAAGGTTCGGGGCCGGCGACTGTTTTATTTCATGTTGTGGGTGTGGTGGGGATCGTGAGGCTCGGGACGAAGCCGACGTCGCCGTAGGGTATGGATCAAGGGGTCGTTAGTGATCCCTGATCCGAGGATTGGTGACGATAGTACGACTTGATCCGGAACCAGATGGCGAAGAGCGCTGGAAACCGCTAAACAAGAGGGGAGTGAGTGCTACATGGAGTGGGATATCATGTCGCATGAAAGGCACGAGTACACAAAGATCAGTTACATCGTCAAGTCAGTGTAGTTGAAATTAGTTTCCGAGGTGTCATCTGTCTATCAAAATGAAAGCCAGAACTTTGCAATGCACAATGAATGTGAAAGGTGAAGCTTCAAGGCGAACGGCTACAATACGTACGCCGAGATAGTTTCCTTTGGCTGATTTCAATGTCCGTATCAGATGTTTTCTGCCAGTGTCTAGCGAATTGACTAAGTAACGGCACAATGAAATATTCATGAAAGCAAGATGCAAATAGTCACGACGCTACATTTTGCAATATATGTATCACAACATTGAACTTGAGCCAGCAACAAAAGCGGCGCTATCAAAAGCGATACCATCAAAAGTCGTGGGGTCCGAATGAGCAGCGAGGGTTAAAAGCTCGTAAGAAATCCCTGGAAAGCCTTGGCCTTTCTCTCCCCGGTGCTGTGTGCTATGTTCATGGGCAGGATCTACTCAGGTTATCATTCGCCTGGCATTGAAACGAAAAGCGCAAAACGTGACGGTAAACATGGGTCTCGGCAGGTGCTGATAAGAAGACATAAAATGAAATGCATACCATATTGTTTGAGCAGTGTAAGGCTAGAGAAGAACATGATTATAATGAACTGCGGCATGAGAAGATGCAGACTAACGAATTAGAGTGCAATAAAGGATGCTGAACACACTTAAAGAGGTAGGAATTTTATGAAGTCTGAAGAGTGAAGATACACAGCTAAGAGCATCTATGGATTAATTATAAATGAATTAAAACCATCCTTGTTCCAGTACGTCACCGGTGAATACCAACATGCATACAAATTCAACATTGAGTGAAATGTAACCGCATTCTGATATCACATTAACAGCATGTCTTCATACATTCACGAGTCCAGTCTGGTGCCATCATGAGAAACGTCCCACAACGCAAATAACTAGCACACGGGACCACACATGGTGGCATGGTGATGCATGCATGACATCCTCTCTCGGGTATCATATTTGGTATCAACACAACTCACCGCCTGCGGGGAGGTGCAAGGACGAGTAGAACAAGTGTAAGGTACAGAGACACAGCGAAGATGTGTACGGAACAGGACACGGACTCGTGGTACGGAATACTGTGAAACAGCTTCCGTTACAAGTAAACAGTACGCGTTACAAGAGTACTATATACGGGACTACGATTTACTATACGGGCACATCGAACAGACGCGCCATGCTGGTGTATGTACAACACACATAAGAAATGTCAGATACGGGTACTTGCAAACACATGCACGTGCGGCACGCGGCGTCTGGAGCTTTGGTTACCTTTTGAGCCCAGCGTGCAGACGTGGAACATCTGACAGCCCGTCTCGAAGTCGGCATAGTAGCCGCCGACCACCTTCCCCTCGCACGAGAACGATGTGTTGGGCAGGTTGCCCAGGTCTAGCTGTGGAAACGACAGACGAGCACTCGTTAACACGACTCATACGGTGCTTATGTGTTGGTATTTCAAATGATGCAGGCTAATGAAGGAGCAAAATGACGAGTATACTTATTCAGAACAGCGCTGAGAATGCTAACGAGATATATAATTAAATGGAAGCAAACAATGCAAAATAAATTTAAGATGTGTGTGGTTTGTGAAACATAAATTGAGTATTCAATGCCGGCATTGTCGTAAACAAAAACCGGTTGGTTAATTCGACTGCTGCTTCATTAGGGACAGACATAGCCTGTAAATTACACTGCTTTATAAAAGGGTTGACAGGTCAACCACAAATTGTGATGCTTCATAAAAGACAGACAGGTCAACTACAGATTACCACAATCTATTGCAACGGAATCTTTCCACCAATCATCTCCAATACAGAATCATCTCCAATAATTCACCGTTTCTTGTGTCAAAAACTGACCCCTAAGTATCTGACCGCAGACGGTGGCTACAGGCGCCCGTCCCCCGCACCCAATAGCGGACTCCCACGGTGGATTTAGTGGGGGGACGACACAGAATAGCGGGTCGCACCACGCAGTTCCCACCAGCACAATCTCACGGCTCAGCAGATGACGATGACACTCTAACGTGATGTATTGGACAGATTTTTCCAGCGAACTATAACCGCAGGATATTGCCACGTAATACGTAACCGTTAGGTTGCTCGGTACCGCACGCTGCACGCGTGACTTGGCGATGCGAGTGGGACATTGTAGGTGGTTTGCTAACATGAAATAGTGCGTTGTTCTCTCAGTGTCCGCTTTCTTGCGAGGACAGTGAACAAGTAATTTACACATGCCACGCATCGCTGCAACCATATCCTTTACAGTGCACATATCGCATAGCTTTTAGCTGTCACGCCCCTTAAAAACCCAGCGTCATTTCAACAGTCACAACTCACGACTGCTATCTGCCCACCAGACAGCTCGCTTGACCTTTCTTCATCTGTCGTCTCAGCTGGCTGAGCTGAGGGGCCACGGGCCGGGGCCGGACCGCCGGCAGCTCGTCCGAGAATGATTTTCAACGAGACTGTTGGATTGTTGTTGAGCCAACTATGCAAGGTCGCCTGGTGGTTGACCGTGGGCCGACGGCGGCCGCGCCGCGCCGGTGACGGGGGCCGGCGGATGGATCTCTCTACCCACGACAGCATCTCGTGTTCATCACGTCTGTGCCCGGCTGTGATCGTATAGATGTATGCACCATGCACACTGCGCAATGTTATGGCAGAGTGCCGGGGGCCGGAGATGTGTCGAGAATAAAGTGTGATGTAGGTGGCAGATAAGGCTTTTTATTTCATGACGTTGTAAGTGCATATATCCAAGGTCTATTCAAATATATGAAGGCACTAGCTTGTGGTAAATATAATAATGCATGTCACAGACCCATGCAATGTTTCCTTACTAATGTAATCTAATGGGACTAATGGGACTGTCGATAAATATACACATAGTATAGCAGTCGGTAGCTCGTAGCCCCACTGTTATGCAAAACTCACGTTTGGTTGCACGAAGTGTGGATCTTGGCAGGCTGTGAACGACAGTAGTGCTAGCCACGGCAGTATCCTGAGGTAGTCCGTCCATCCTGAAATAACAAGAAAAAAAAAACAGCATATGTCAAAGCAGTAGAAAATAGTTTAGCCGTTCGAAAAGCTGTTGCATACGAGCAAACCAAATGCAGCTAAATAACTAATGACATGCGATATGCACGGTTCATTTTAGCCTTCTTCGCATCATTCCATTTCTTATTCAGACTGATGAATTCTGACAGTCCATGCCATTTACCAATTAGTTTAGGGCACTACGAGTCCGCGGGCGGCGTCTAAAATGCATGGGGCTCATCGCGTTAAGCGGGCTGACCCAAATGAGTGCGCTCGGTTAAGGATCGCGAGCGGAGAGGGTCGAGTCCTCGGTATCAGGTGATGAACTCGTCCAAGGTTACGGCAGAAATGGCACCACCTCCACCCAGACTCTCATTTTGCATAGTGGTGCAGTGAACTTGGCTATCAATTTGCATGTTTCAGCATAAGTAACACTCAATATTGCATATCGTAAGGAGTAACGGCTTTAACATCACCTCTACTTGCTTATTTGAGCGAGATAAGTTTGAATATTTACTCATGTAAACTGGATCACCAGAGCAAACGAGGATTGGCAAATGCTTGCGTCATCTAATCAGCTATTTCCCTACCAAAGGAATGTAATTAAAATAAGCGAAAGAATAAAGCAAAAAAGAAACACCCACATTGGCTTATCATGTTGAAATTAAGTGTGTCTTTACGAGTAAGTGTACCCATATCCTATAAAAAAGAAATGTTGAATGTTGATTTGAAGACGTTTTACTTTTAGGACTCGCAGTGTTAATGTTCTTGTAGCCCACATAGGTAGCGTAAAAATATCCCTTACTGGGCTTGGTCAGCTTTTGGGATGATCGTGATTAGTTTGCGGCATGCGGGAAGGATTTCATAATCATATGACATCCTATTCCATCGTATTTGAGGCCTCTTGGCATTTCCGTTCGAATGGGGCAGGTGGGGACGCGGGCGACTGCAACGCCACCACACTAAGTATCTCGGGACTGCGACGCAGGCACGAAAGCTAACACCAATCCAACTGGCTACACAACAGTAAAACTAACTTTGTTCAGCAATCCCAAATGAACGGATGTACTCCAAATCTACCAAATGCATGTCCACCACTCCTCGCACTTTTGCGGAGCCGGATGCACTATGGAGCATCATTCCATAAGTCCCTCCTGAGAAGGCTGGAGTACATACGTTGAGCAGGCACCTCCGCCGCCCATTATACGGATCCCAACTCGGACTCTGAGCACTCCGGCTCGGCGGGAGACTGGCACGGTGCGCCACCACCCGCTCAGGCTCAGATACAGGATACGCCACTCGCGCAACTAAGCCAAAACCGGAGCGGCGCACGCGAACTAAAGGCGCTTCAACGATAGCAAACCAAAGTGCTACCGAGTATTGCATGCGAGGAGCTTGTCTCATTGATAGGTGTGCGTGTACTTGTCAATCTTTTGTGTGTGCAGAAGAAAGACGCTAAATGTTGAAATACGTCAGCGGCGACAGGACGGACACGTAATTATCACGAAATACTTACATACCTATCAGTGAGAGCCTCTACAATTGCATATATTTTGCAGCGCTCAGCAAGTTCGGTGGCACCTTGCAGGTATATCATGCTCCGTTGCTCTAACATCTACATAAAAACACGGAGCAGAGCGCATACCATAGCCAGTCAAAACAACCTCAGCATATCTCAGCGGGAGAGCGAGTGGGGTCGATCACCCCCCCCCCCCCTCAGTCGGGGTGTGGTCCGAACCCGGACCCATCTTCCGGGTGTGACTCCCCCCCCCCTCCCCGGGCGTGGTCGGCCGACCTCGAGTACCGTGACGCCACATTCCGAGCCGGTGGGTACCGGCGGGAGGCACCTGGGCGGATCCGGATCAGCTCGACCGCCGCCAGGCCGCCCGGACCGCACGCACACCGCGCGCCGCCCGGGCGCAGAGCGTCCTTCTTGAGCTCATGCAGAAAAACACCGTTCTCATTGACAAATGAGGTTATTTGGCAGCGAGGCTGGCAGCCATTCAACTGATGTAACTATGCGTTAAGGGATCAGTATCCAGAACTTTGTCAGCATGCACTGGTCATAAATACACCTTTTTACGGCCAAATATAGAAATAGTGCACACAGTTCAGAAATAGTGCAACCATTTCGACAGTTCGGCATAGTGCACCGCTTCTTAGGCCGAGTGCATGAAATTCAGTAATAGTGCACACGGCTCCGAAACAGTGCAAGCAATTTAAAAGAGAATGCATTCATTTTCAGTAGTTGCGATTTCAGTTTCGCCAGAGTGCATTGCTTCGTCATATGCATTGGTATTCGGCGTACCGCAAAGCAATTTAGTTAACCTTCAAGCGAATTCGGTGCCCCATCTAGAAAATATTTTTGACAACGTTCTTGCTGTTCATCAAGTGTAGCGTGGTGCCGTTCAAACAACCTGCTAATGAAATTTTACTAAATTATTGAAATTTTAATGCTAATAAAAATTAACGAGATTTTAATGAATGCAATGAAAAGGCCCAATTTAGGCGGCAGTGCACACATTTCAAAAATAGTGCAGGCGATTTCGACAGCACGGCATAGTGCATTGATATATTGAATCGCGGCACGATATTCGCCATATTGCAGCCATTTCGTCATAGTGCAGGTTTAAAGTGACCCAGGTTCAGGCATATTAGACATATCGCACATTATTCGTCAGATCGTTTCAATTTCGGGGTCCCGCATGTAATTTAGGCACTGTTCAGTAACACGGCATTGCATAAATAAGTAATACCAATTTTAATTTGACATTTCACGCTACCTGAGCCTCCAATGACACTCGTAGTCAGTCAGCAACGCAAAAAAGTCAAGTAGCCAGCTGCACTGCTCTGGATGCAAAAGGTAGAGGGTATTTAATGTTTCATCTGGGTGCCTTAGCTTCAATCATATAAAACATAGTGCACATAATTCGTCGGGTGCTTATATATTCGGCATGAGCAATATTTTTTCGGCTTTGTTCAATCAAATTCGCCATGATGCTGAAAGGCGATAACAAGAATCCATAGCATTTCTGATCTTTTTGAACCAGCAACGAAGTTATGCACCCGATTCAGAAGCCCTGAATGCCACGTGACCGCCACTCGACCGTGTCACCGAGTTCTTAGAGCGAGACTAATGATAAGTTAATTCCTGAGAGCTGAAACTGCATTTGAGCAGGTTTTTGACAAAGATTCACGCTACTCTTGACAGGCAGATAGGGGCTTTCAAAAATATTTTCCCAGTCCAGCAGCGAATTCACTTGAACATCGCCTAAATCGCTTTGCTGGACGCCGACTATCAGGCCACATGACGAAACCGTGCACTATGACGAAATTGAACCTACGGCTCATTGAATTTGAACGCACCATCTTCTAAATTGATTGCTCTTCATTTGAAACGTGTGCACTATTACCGAATATCATGCACTTGGCCGAACTAGAGGTGCACTATGCCGAACTGTCGAAATCGGTTGCACTATTATACTGAACTGTGTGCACTATTTCTATATTTGGCCGTAAAAAGGTGTAGCGCATTTCACGTTCACGTGACATCCCACATTCTTCATTAGCTCCAGAGCTTTGCTGAGGGCTTAAGTTGCGTAGGAAGGTGAGATTTGTTTACATAATCGCTTATTTATACCGTGCTGGATTTATTTGAACGTTGCCGTAAGCACATGCCGTATGTCGAAATTGAATTAACCTGACGAATTATTATTTGCACTAAGTCCAATATGTCTGAACCTGGGCCACTTTTAACTGCACTATGACGGAGTGGGGTGCACAATGACGAATATCGTGCCGCAATTCAATATATGAAGGCACTCTGCCGAACCATCGAAATCACCTGCACTATTAATGAAATGTGTGCACTTCCGCCTAAATTGGGCGTAAAAAGGTGTAGAAGAGCTTCATTGAAAATATAATCTGACCCGTTATCATTTGCGCATACTTCATCTTAAACGGACCTTTCTGAAGGTCGAAATCGTGCACAAACATTCACCTCCTCACGTTTTCCCTTGCCAAGGCAGTGCGAGTGAAATTATGCCGGTTTTTGCTTCATTACGCAAATTCCAGCCATTAAGCCCCGCCTTCACACCACACACCGGTCATTATTGGCAAACCTGTCATCAGGCGACTACGGCAAACATCTCCATCGGGCCACAACACTGTGGAATCAACGTCAGAGGAGGCTGTTACCACAAGGACGTCTGCGGCTGCGACTCAGTTAACGCGTTCTCATCGCTGCTGTTTTGGAGAAGAAAACAGCGCTAACTGCTCTTTAGTGAGGCGGAAAGTGAAATAACCGTGATTGCTTCATTGCTACCAGAGGGAATATATCTGACTAACGAGTGGACCCCAGCCAGGCTGATTGGCTGATCGATTTTCTCGGATTGAATCCCCGCGGAGAGGATCGAAGCACGGCCGCCGATAGGGCGCACTGCGAGCCTAACGCGCTGATGGATCGGCGGACGACCTCAGACACACGAGCGCCCGGCCTGACACCGCCGCGGGGGCGCCGTATCCATTACCAGTGCGCGAGAGATGCCCGGAATGCAAAGTAACCAAAGTAAGTCATTACCGGCCGGGCCGAGATCGAGGAGAGTGAAGCGGTTGGCGGCGCGGTGTGGGAGGCTCCACAAACGGGTCAGGGTCACGGCTACGGCGGCTCGACGGTCGATCTGCGCCGCTGAGGAGCGCCGGGCGGCGTGACCGGCGCGTGACCTGACCGTGGGTGCCTCAGCTCGTCACGGCGCTGATAGTGCTCTGATAGAGGGCACTCCTCGCGAATCGGGTTCGGCGTCGTGTTTAATGGGGGCGCCGCCGGCGGGAATTCATGAGGGATTGCGACCCCCGCGCCGGCAATTAGAGGGAATCGGTCGTCACGACGCCGCGGCGCTGGTGCGGCGCGGCTGAGTCCGATCAACACCTGCCGGTGGCGAAACCACCTGTCGGTCACGGCGGGCAGAGCGACTCCAGCCGAGAGAGAGAGAGAGAGAGAGAGAGAGAGAGAGAGAGAGAGAGAGAGAGAGAGAGAGAGAGAGAGAGAGAGCACAGGGCACGCGCCCAGAGAGCACCGCAGATGCTGCAACCGCGAATGTCAACAGGCACTTAAATGGACAGAGGTGGAACTTCGCCGGAATATTAATGAGTTGAATGACGACAAACCTGTAAAAACGAGCCCAGCGGTTTATGAGGCTTCTGTGGGTATTTTGCATCAGACGGCTGTTTTTCAGAAACGGGTTCCCTCGTATTTATTGGACGAATTATGACCATAAATAGAATCTAAAAGACCAGTTTCAATTGTATTTATTGCCACCATTGGATGCGGATGCTGGCACAAGATTTATCTGAGGATATGTGTTCTGTCGGCCTCGGCTGTCACAAAACATATCTTCTCAGGCAACATCCGGCCAGATCTTTCCCACCACCCAGGCAGAGCATATCCTTGCATCGCCCATAAAATGATATCGCACAAACAATAGAATCCGGATCTGACAGATCCCCATCATAATGGATGCAATCAGTGAATTAGGCACCTTTATCGATTGACATTGACATGGAGGTAGCCTGACACGTAGTCGTTAATGCTTTGACAAATACACTGCTATGTGGACGAGCTGAAGGACAGAGCTCGCATTGATAAATCTCACGAAGATGAAACTAAAATAGGTACTTTGAAACTGTTGAAGAATGAGAACGATTAAAATGAGTGAATCATGAACACGGCATTGACTTCAGAGCTTGGTTTGATATCCCCTCAAATATTCAATAATTTGTCGCAGAAATAGAGAACGATCTTCAAATGTCAGACATCGTCTAAATACCCCCATCTCACCCTTATCCTCTTGGCCACTTTCCCAGCTCAGTCGCTATGTCACCCATCACCGAACCATTTCACACAATCATCGACATCACGAAGAGCGTCTCTCGCTGCGGTTGCTCGGCATGAGATCTGCCGGCCTCTGAATGGCATTGCATCAGTGCAGCGCGTGAGGCAACAGGTCCCGGCGAGACGCGGGGGCGGGCGGCACGGATCGCACCGGTCCCATTAACACCGAACCTGCTGGACCAGCCTCCGACCAGCCTCAGGTCAGCAGCAGACCAGTAACAGACACACCTAGTCGGGTAGCAGGGTGGTCCTTCAAAGGCAAGTGACCGTCTCAGCTCGGTCCATTATCCGGGGTGACTGGCGAGGGCATCGGAGGAAGGCGACGCATGGGTGGTCGGGTTCAAGTAGGAGCATACATAGCTGTGCAGTGATGACATGGGACGCAATAAGAACGATGATTTGATTGTTGCTCTTATTTAGAAATGTCTGCATGTTCATCATTAATCATTTCAGTGACATGCGAATTTATCATTTACTAGCAACACACGAGCTGGCAATGATTTTCAATTTCGTGTCCAATCGTTCGTGCGCTCTCGTGACACATTCACGCTCGGCCACTTGAGCTGTAACAATGTGTCGGAATATGTCACACCGGCTGTCGGCCTTGACTCTCACACTCCCCCGTGCCGCCGTTACATGGGTCACACGACGTCGGCTTTTGTTCCGCTGTGCACCGCTCCACGATATCAGCACTGTGAGCTACAAGAGCCCTGCAAGGGTACCGCACAGTGGAACAGGCGGTGCCGAACGAGGGAGAAAGTCCGCCCGATTGATCTGTCAGAAGAGCCATAGATTCGTCGCCGTCGATCGGTGCGTCGATTGTCGCTGCAGCCTCGCGGGCGAACGCTGCAAGCTCTGCATAACAGGCGGGCTGGCGATGAGTGAAGAACGAGTCGCTGATTAGTGGATATGCAGACACATGCAGTGATACGCTTGTGCCTCCAGAGAGAAATTCAGGTTGGCAATTGGCAAAGGAACGCGGAATGCATGCACTGAAGTAGTCATGTTGGGAAAGCGGAGCCTGATGTGTAGTAAAATCCTGATCAAGAGACGCAGTCATATTCATCACATTGGAGAATAAATTGAGCTTCAGGGAATTTGTGCTAAAACAAGAAGTCCTAAATATTATGTGTGTATCTCTTCTAAAAAAAAACTTCCTAGCGCAGCTCACTCGCACTGGCTAGTCTATCGATGTCCATTATCGATTATGGAGCGTGATGGCAGCATCTATCAAACACCCAATGTCATCTGCATTACTAGTGAGATGTCTCATGTAAAAATGAATGAGATCAGCCGCAGCCCGCACGAGGACAAGGCCGAATTATTTCATCATGGATTAATCAAATTCGTAAACCACTCATTTATCACCGTCTACTCAGCGCGTGGGCCGGGCCCGACGGTCTGTATCCAGTGCGGCTCAGCATTCCAAAGCACGCACCTTATCAAAGACCGATCCCAGGTGGAGTCATGCACTGCGCTTTAAGAGGAACGACCAAATGGATTTTAGCACTGCCTGCAATGTGTGACATCACTGAGCATCATTTACAAAAATGCACTCCGTTGTCGTTTCAGCACCGATGACAAATATTGTATTGAATAAAATCAGCAAATTTCCATCAGAAGAACAATTTTTACAGCACTCCCTGAAGTTTGATGCAATGACCGTGGAGCTTATTGCAATGGCAAGTTAATCTTCAATCGATCTTCCGAATATCATGCAGAGATGCTAATATCGACAGTCTACCATCTACATCGCATCACGCACAATCTTGCCTAGAAAGTGGCATCAATATTACTCCAAAGCGGCTATGTCCTTGCAGTGCTGAATTGACTAGACCAGCCGAGCGGCATTCCACCAGTCGCTCCATCCTCCCGTCCCCGCCCACATCACTGAGTCTAGCGGTACTCTCCCTCCCCCCTACAGCCCTGTCCAGCGCCAGGAAACACTCGTGGGCCGTCCCCTCGTTACCCGTCCCCACATATATCTCCACTCTCTCCTACTCGGTGCCCTCTACTAATCACCTCTCCGCTCACCGGTCCCTGCCCGCCCCTCTCAGAGCACCCCGCCCCGCCCCGCCCCTCTCCTGGCGACATCCGACCCGTGACCGCCGGCCGGTCGGATCACCCCGCGGCTCAGCGGCGCCGTGTCGTGACCCAGCGCCCCTGAAGGCGACCCGCGCCGCCGGGCCGGCGCCGGTTTCGAAAGGCGGCTCGACCCGCGGTGAGCCCGCACACCCCTTCATCGGGGTCAAGGCGGAGCAGGGCTCATGGTACCGCTGCACCGGCCGACGCCGAGCGCTGCTCGGAGCTCACAGATGGGTATTATAGCGGTAAATGGCCTCCACCCGCACCCGTGCGGCTCACGGGCGGGGATGGGCTCATCTCCAGCTGGACAATAGTGCGGCGCACCCTTCAACACCTGTCTGAACTCCCCATGGACAGCACGAGCACCCGAGCGTCCGCCGGCCCGCTCTCTGCACCGCGGCCGCTCGTTCGTCTTGTTACTGTCACCCGTTGGAGAAGTCGGGTAAACGCCGGAGCAGGTGCCTGTTTTCTCTGTCGGTCAGCGTTTTTGTGCAGTGTCTGTCCGTAGCACCGCGGGTACCGGTCACCGCATTTAACGGTCAACGTGTTATGGCAGAGCTGTTGAGGGCGAGACTGTTTATAGCCACCTCTGTATCGAAGATCTCGGGACTGACGAGGCTGACGAGACCATCAAGACCGTTGGGTCGAGGCGAGACCCGCTGCTCTGGTTTGTGGGTGTCCAGTTGTGGACAGAGACGTCTTTTTGCGACAGGCAGTTGCAGTGTTGTAACGGACTCGATAGCCGTCATGACGCGATCCAATCCGGATCCCGTGTGCCTCCAGCCAGGATCATTTCCGCGTTGGTGGGCTGGCAAGTCTATGGGACGTTGTGAAATAATAGCTTCCCAGTCACGATGGCTTTCAAAGAGCCTGTCGCGCGGGGCAATCCATTACAATGTCATGGCTCTGTCGGAAGCATCAAAGCTTTATGATATCACAGCGTTTACAAAGTGGTAAAAGTAAAACGACTTTGTTATTATTCTCTTTTGAACTGCTGGGTCAGTCACAGTGCATATTCGCAGATGACAGATAATAGCCAAATAATGGCCGACAGAGTGGAGTCAATATTGGTGAAAGTTTCACATCAAAAGGAGGGGGATTTTATATCCGATAATACATAAGTTTCACCCACCACTGACCATAATGGATTCTGGGAAGCGTCCATTCGCGGGACCACGATTCGCCTCCAGGTGTATCCGGTGGGAGGTCAGAGGGTCAGCGGGAGGGCCCCAGGGCGGTCAGTCTGACCGTCATCCCGCTCCCAGTGAGACTGACGGGTGACAGTCGTGACAGGTGACGGACGGGTGACCGTGGTGACAGTTCGTCCTCCCCCGCGGCCGGCGCTAATCAGCTGAGCCGCGGTCGGCAGCCGGCCGGATCACCTTGGCTCCTCGCTCCGGTCCGACCTGTCCCCAGGTGGTGGGACCGACCAGCACGGAACACTCGCTACAGATAGAGTGGTGGAACCGACCGACTCACTCACTCACAACTGTGAGAGGGATGGTCCAACAGTCATCACTCTGTCTCACACTCTGACAGCTAGTCAACGTCACGGTCATGCATACATGTAAAAACAAACGATGCATACAATCCACGTATCCGGTCTCAGATCGGGTCCCAGTCTCAGCGCCTGGCACCGTCCATATCTCAATACCAGTGTCGAGGTCTGGGCCACCCCAACCGGTCGCCCTCTGCAAACTGAAGTGAGCAATAACTTCTCAAACAGATGATGGTGCAAATCATGCAATGATCAATGCTCTAATGCATCAATGGTGAGGTCAAGAGGCGCTTGTTGAGCCGTTAGGGCGGTGCAGCGCAATGAACAACGGCCGAAGCTGAGTATCTACAGCTCCAGCTAGATTGTGCAATTGTGGCATAACGCTCTTTTCATATCATTCTTCTTTTTAACGGCGTGATAGGCCCTGACAGCTAGTTGACCGCCACAATCATGCATGCATGTAAAAACATACGGTGCATACAATCCCCTCATGACATGCGACCAACATACGACCCTGAAACCATTGAATTACACACCGGCTACTTCTCAAGGCAGTTGCAGGAGCGGCCTCCCGAACTGTTTGCTCTAGCAGCACTCAGACTAATTGAAATGTCAACATTAACAGGCTGCAAGTGTTACCGCAAGAACCTCGTCAGAATGAGACGGCGCAGCTGAAGTTGAAACTGATCAAACACAGACCTCGCCGTTCGGCTGCATCCTGATGGCTACATCCCCGGATATATGACAGCTGGAGAAATAGGAAAGTGCCGGGTCTGAGATTTAAATAAAAGCGGTACTCGCTACAGCAGAAGGTGCAATCATCACCGGAGCGTATAATTGAAGGAGAGGTTAACGAAGCATGCAAGCCCTACCCGTTCTCGTGTCTCTCATTGTGGCTTTCTATACGACAGGGAAAGCTAATAACAGTTGGTTGCAATTTGCCTGCTATACCACAATCGACTAGGAGAATCAGTGAACTAGAAAAAAATGTTCAATTGGAAACTGCTTCTTCCATTTTCACTTTTAGTGATTAATCATCTTTGTTTTTCAATATAATATTTACAAAAAATAATACATTTTGAGGGAGAACAACAGAACAGGACATAGCCCAGCCACCGTTAATAGCAATATACCTAACATAGCGCTTCTCCTCATGCATTATGCCCCGTTGTATCACAGCGGGCCAATCACCAACCATGCTGCCAAGCGTGTCACTGTTATGCCATATGGCGAGGCGCTGTGTTAAGAAGGGTTACTGTGTGACGTCATTTGGCAAGACACTGTGGTTAAACAGGGTTACTGTGTGACGTCATTTTACAGCAGAGCGAGACACGCTCACTGGATGTCAACTTCAGCGACAGCCAGGTCAACCCAAATAAAACGGCAAAAAACTAGCACCGTGACACGTGAGTGCATGTGGGAACACTCAGCTCCAAGGCAACTAGAAAAGGAAAGCCACAACAACAAAATGCATAATACAGCACTAGCAGCAAGGGATATCCCAGTCGTTCGGCGGGAAACGTGGTCCGTTTATGCAGCACTCGATTGATGTATGTAGGGCAATGAAGGTTAGGAAGACCCCACACCTGCGCTGCCTGCAGGACAAATGCCGTTTGCGCTTCTGCAGCTCACTTCAGCAAATGTGGCAGCTCACTCAGGGAGCTGTGGCAGCTCACTCAAACAGCTGTGCTGCAGCTCCATCGCGGAGCCCAGGTCACATATCTAAGCAGTAAGGAGGGCAGATCGCCAACCGAGCTCACAGCTCGACCAGTCCGACCCGCCGCTCTATACCAGCCCGACACCGCGGCTTTTGCATACTATCTCAGTATCCCATCCAGCGGCTCTACCAGCCCGCGGCTCTACCAGCCCGCGGCTCTACCAGCCCGCGGCTCTACCAGCCCGCGGCTCTACCAGCCCGCGGCTCTACCCTCCCGACCCGGCGGCTGGCTCTGCTGCCAGTGGGAGCCGAGACTGCCGACCCGCGTCTCTACCAGCCCAGCTCGACCCGCGGCTCTACCCTCCCGACCCGGCGGCTGGCTCTGCTGTCAGTGGGGGCCGACCCGCGTCTGTACCAGCCCAGCTCGACCCGCGGCTCTACCCTCCCGACCCGGCGGCTGGCTCTGCCGCCAGTGGGAGCCGACCTTGCGGTGGCCGCCGGTTACGAGTGTCTGTCGTGACAGCCAGTGCTGGAGCGGGCGGCCGCCGACCAGGCAGCCTCCCAGCGCCGCACCCCAGGCAAGGCCGAGGCGGGGCCCGAGGCGCCCTCCCGGCATTGTTAGAGCCCACACAGCCAGGCCCATCCGGCTTTAAACAGCCGACAAAGCGAGCGCGGAAACAGTGGGGTTAGGTTGTCGAGACACGAAATCATAATCGCACGCACGAAGAGGCATCTCTTCACCCATGGTTCCTGCAGTTAAACGCAGTCTTTTGTAACAAAATTGTGCAATTATATGAAGTAATTAGCAGATTCTCTGTGTGTGTCATGATAATTGACACGAAGCTTAGATGAATCCGTAATTACTTTTACTTCACCTTGGCCAAACAATTCAACCCGGCCTAAAGATGTGATGTTTTACAATTCACATCATTTGTGAAGCATTGCATTGCATGCTGCCGTCAATCGCTTTTGTCCGAATTTATGTCGGGCTCTTTGTTTCATCTGTTGACAAGCTCATCTCCTCACCACGCTGGAGGCACATTCTAATTTCGGCTGTCTTTCAACCGTGCACGCCCAACGCATCACACCGACTCCATCCGTCTTCTTCATCCTTTCACCAATTAGCTCCCTATAACCGAACCGGGAAGTGACGAGGCACTATTCGACGCGCCGGCTACGCAAATCACCGTTCGAAGGGAGTGCCACTCTGATCCCTCGCCGTCTGGCGAACGGTCTCCCGCGGACCGAGCTGTCTTCGGAGCGTGTTAACTGTGCGGCGGACGACCAGACGCGGGCAAGGTCGGCGGCGCCGGGCCAGGTTACAAGGCCGTGACCTCTGCTCCTCACTGGGAGCAGGCGGCCGACCCGCATACCGAGCTCATCTACCCAGCGTCGGCGGGAGGCAGACGAGCAGACCCGGCGGCGCCCGGCCGCGACTGCACGAGCTGCACGTGCATACACGAGCTGCACGTGCTATACACGGACAGCACGTGCACGCCGCTAAACTGTTTGTGTTGGTACTCGTCGCGTGCTCCGAGAGCGCCAAACAAGTCCAGTGATTTTTGAGCTACGGTGCCTTTTTATGGCGTGCTTCAGGCCGTCAGAAAGGTCGTTTGGAATGAAAGCACGCGATGTTATGGTAGGGCGTAAATTAAAAGGAACGACTAGCTATGATGAAAAGGGCACTAGTGCCCCGGTTCTCTCGATTACACAAAATGCAAACCATTCATCAGACAAATGCCGAAACGTAACCAGTAAAAGGTCCCTGTAAGGACGCTTTTATTACGCTCAGACTAGCTACTAACCATCGATTTTCTCGCAGTATCCTACCCGTAACAGCTCCAAAACCGGCACGTCCTTCCATTTTTAGTCGGTGAGTGCATGTCAAACAGGCTATCTGTTCTAACCCTCCAGCGCCGCCCATGCTTGCCTATCAGCTAACAATCACTGCTCGCTCCCAGTAACCCGGCACCATTTCGGCTCCATACAGGGCACTCTGACCGGTCGAGTCGAACTCACTAGCTGAGTCGAGCAGGGCCCGCGTGCTCCGAGTGCTGTGTGATGCTTGGAACTGCACCGCCTCCCACCGGGTGACGGAGATGTTGACCGTAACGTCTAAGGACGCTGGATCGGTCAGGGTTGAGGCGCACAGGATCCAGCTAAATCAAAACATTTATTACTGCTGTGTGTTGTCAGCCTTGGCTGGAACCCCACCGAAATGTCGTCTGCTACCTTCCACTCGTGAGGATTGCCCTGGCAGTTGCACTTTTTGTCTGTGTCTCTGTCCGATCCTCCCAGATAACCCCGTGGCGAGCTGACATTGACCGCCCTCTGAATACGTAACTCCCAGATAAACTAACCTCAGACCGGCCGCACAGACTACGTTAATGGGGTCACATGCCTTTCGGGTTAGACCGATGGTCGCGGGTACGTGTCGCCGTCACCCGAACGAGAAACGCCCAGGTGTAACTCGCGGCAGGGCCACAACAGCTCGGCGACGCCCCGCCGCGACGGCTGACGTAAATCGGTGACAAATCGGGTGCAAGGCTATACATAGCCACTATCGAGGTGTCGTTCGGGTGCTATAGCCTATAAATAACAGTATTACAGCATGTAAAATATATGCAAGCGTGCATGGTCACAGTAGCTCCCATTCCGCCAGTAGCTTGTAATCCTGCGAACGTTCGATAGTGCTGTCCACTGCTCAATTGCTCATACACCCATGCTCTTCAATATAGCAAATGGTGCAGAGTAAGGTACTCTTTGCAAAAAGACATTTCTTCTCAACCGAATCCTTCAGATTGAGCCGACGCCGAGGTGCCGAGTCCTTCAGTGACAGCCCGGCCACCGCAGCCAGCCGAGTGCGGGCACGGGGCGTGAGACCCTGCAGCCCCACACCATTCCCACAAGGCGCCAAGGCCGTATAAGAGAGGTAGAATCATCCCGCAATTTCCAATGGACCGGTCGCTAAGCATTAGCGTGACGTCACTGGTGGAGACTAGTGGTGTCAATTTCAGAAAACGTATGTCCAAAGTCCGTCCAATGTCCAATGCTTACGTCGATTGTCCGTCCAAAAATGTCCAAGCCAGCCATTTGTCCAAAGATGTCCGACACCTACGCAATAGTTTTACACTCAACACTGTTATTTCATTTGCTTTTCATGTACCGCTACAAGCTCAATGATAGTCCTAAGCAAGGCCTCCAAAATAGTGTACATTTGGTTGAGCTAAACTCTGTGGTGCATGAGCTATGCACGTGCAAGCCGATTGCACCCCTTCGTGCGTTGCCACGCCTGCAGGGTAAACGGCAGCTCTAACTGGTTCAAAACTTGCAGGTCACAAGAAGAATGCATTGCGTCACGACTAGTGGTGTCAATTTCAGAAAACGTATGTCCAAAGTCCGTCCAATGTCCAATGCTTACGTCGATTGTCCGTCCAAAAATGTCCAAGCCAGCCATTTGTCCAAAGATGTCCGACACCTACGCAATAGTTTACACTCAACACTGTTAATCATATCGAAAGCTGAGCTTCTAATAGCCAATCAATGTTAAACACGACTACTTTTTAAAAATGTTGAGGTGTAGCAAGCGATTGTCCAAAGTTGTCCAAAGCCTGCGGCCATTGTCCAACCGAATTCCGAATTGGACATTGGACAAAATCGGAATTCCGAAGATTCAAGTTCCGATTGACACCACTAGTGGAGACCGCGCGGCGCCCGGCTCCAAGCCGTACGTCGGGTACATTTGGCACTTCATCGTTGTTATTACTGAACGTAACGACAACTTATGACCCTTAATAACTTTTTTACCCACCTAAAGCTGATTTCCTTGCCGATACATTGCCGACCCGAGCCCCACGGTTGACAATCTTGGGATATGGGTCGGATGGGCGACCTCGCGACGGGAGAAGGAACGATTTGGCAATTGTTGTGTCCCGCACCGCCGATTGCATTCTCTATCTGTACCCGGAGGGGGGGGGGGCAGGGGGCACGTGCCCCCATCGGATCAGGGGGCCTCTCGGGCCCGAGGGGCCCTGCAGGGCCCCTTGGCGTCGCATGCGACGCCAATTGGCGGCTGAGGGTCCACGCTGGCATTTTCGACTCAGAAGGGCCCCACAGGGCTCGAAAGAATACCTTATGTGCTCCGAATGGCGAATAGCCACACTTCTCTCCATAAGAGCCACACACCGGCTTTTTATTGTTCCTTGTCGGCATTTGAGGGCCCCTTGCCGGCCTCTCAGGGCCCATTGGCGACCTCTGAGGGCTACTTGCCGGCCTCTGAGGGCCCTTACCGGCCTATCAGGGACCAGCAGCTCTAAGGGTTCCACACACGCCTGTGATGACCCCCTAAACCAATGGTTGAAGGCCCCCACAACGGCGCCTGCGAGGGCCCTCACCGGTGGCTGTGAAAGCCCCAAACCGGTGCCCAGCTGAGGGCCCCACACTGGCACCTCTGAGTTCAACCGGCATCCCTGAATGAAGTTCCAAAGGCCCAAACCAGTGCTTCTTCTAGAAATTGAATTTGCCGTGGGACCTTGAGGATCCTGGATCTTGATTTTTGGTCACGGCACAAGTCTGTTCTTAAGGCCATATATCGGCGGCTCTGAGGGCTCAACGCCGGAGCCTCTTACGGCCTAATACGGGACCTTCGCATCGGACGGCCACTCACCGGTGACTTTTGAGGACCCCACACCGACGACTCTGAGGGCCCCCACCGGCGCGGCGTCTGAGAGTACGTACCTTGCTGGTCTCTGAGGACTCCACAGGGCTCCTGAAGACATCGCAGACCTCTTGAGGGCCCCTTGTCGGTCTCTGAGAGCCCCTGTAGGCTTATAAAGGGTTCGAGTCAGCAGCTCTAGGGGTCCCGCACCCGGCTGTGATGACCCCACACTGCAGTTGAGGGCCCACAGGCCACAATGGCAACTGTGAGGACCCTCACCAGCGCCTCTGAGGGCCACACACTAGCACCTCAGAGGGCCCGCAGCGGTACCTCTGGGGCCCCGCACCAATGCCTCCGAGGGCCTCACACCGGTACCTACCTCTGAGGGCCCACACCAGTGCCTCCAAAGGCTTCATAACCGGTGGCCCTGAGGGCACTACACCGGTGATTTTTGGGGGCCTACCGAAGGCACAACACAATCCCTTAGTCTCGCTGAGTTTCTATCCCAATCCCATACCGGCTTCTATCCCAATTCCGGCTCAACTAATTAGCAGCCCCCCCCCCCCCCCAATGGGTCAGCGGCGCCGCGCCGGTGTCGGTGCCGGGGGCCAGCGCCATCGGGGCGGCAGTCGGCCACGCGCACTCAATGGTTAGCGCTTAGCACCGGCGGCTAGCGCACGCCCGGCGTGTTATTGGCCGTGAGCCGCTCCAAAACGGCTGAAGTAGCTGGTCGATATAGGCATTAAGCAGATGAGAAGATGCAGGTGGATTAATGACCGGCAAGCTTTTGTGCTTTAAACGAGGGCGAAGGGTCGAAGTCGGCTGCTAAGCCGTGAGCGGATTTTATCAGATGCCGGTTCACTATGACCTTTATCCGGGTCCTGGTCCGCTGACGCACTCTTGGAGAGCCGAATCACAGCAAAACTCCATCCACGACTGTATCTATACGGCTTACGCTTTTCTGAAAACGTCTGCGTTTGGCCTACGGGCCCGGCCGGCCGGCCGGACGGCCCCGATTGGCGATCCACCAGTGACGTCACTGGTAGTGTTAAGCTGATTGGCGAATAATGCATGGGGAAAACCGGGACGACATCCCCCTGCAAGGCGCTAATGAGAGACCGCTCGCTGCATAGTGCACAGGCCTCTCGGAGCACTCAGCAGCCTGGCTGTGATACTGAATCATGCAGACACTATACCGTTGGGAGCCCAGAAATCGCCAATGCCACCAGCACTATCATAACAATCAACAAACACACCAGCTGTATACCGCGGCGCCACCAAAACCACCATCACCAGCATGAGTGACACGGTATCACCATCACCATCACCATCACTATCAACGTCACGACCAACTGCCACACTAAGACATGGGAGGGGGGGGGGGCAGACCGTCATATCGCAACCCCTGCCCTGCCCCCTTCTTCCTTCTTTGTCTCTATTCTCCAATGTCATGTGCAGTGGAGCTCTTCCAAGGGATATGGTCGGCACCAAAGCAGCACGCATTGTGACATAATTGGACAGCAGCACTTGACGTCACTGGACAAACGGTGTGACAACGAACGACCATGGGGCGTCGTGAGCCGGCGAGGCCAGACGCGTCGCATGTCAGAACGATAAAGTGCTCCAGTGCACGAACCGGATGGCCTATGTAGCGCGCCATGTACCACGGCCGCATTAGAGGAGTTAGCAATGAGTTTAGCGCCAACTGATGCCGTAAATAGGGCTTTGTTTATGCATGCGACCGCCATCCAAAAAATAATCCTATCTTACAAGCGTTAGATAAGAGGCCTCAACACAACGAAACTGAGCCATTAACCTGAGTGCTCAAATAAATTACATTTGATAAGGTAATCAAGGGTTTATTACAATATACAACATTTTTACTACGGTAAAATGCAAATGCGAGACATGTTTGAATGCTAATGTAGGTTATCCTGTTCCCCACCGCTCCTTTATGAAACGCCCCAGTTTTGAGCATTAAAATTGCGTGTTTTTATGCTTAAAAAGTAAATATTATGAGTCGTTTTCATTGTCAGGTTTTCGTGGCATAACTACGCAATACCTGTTCTATTTATAGCGATGAACCACATGCACCTGTTCCACCTGGTTCAAAGTACTTGGCCTCTGCCATAACCCCAAATCGTGAGTGAGACATCTCCATACGAGTTACGCCACTCCGCCGGCCGCCGGCTCGTCTCCCCACCTCTGTAGGCTCACGGCCGCGCCATTCGGGCTACTAACTAATGCTGGAACGGACCAAGTGGCCGACGGCGGCGGCGGACGAGCCGCGGCCGCCCCCCCCCCCCCTCGAGGTCACCAGGGTCACTGAGGTCACACGCTGGTGGAGTAGGGCGAAGGTCAGCGCCGGTACAATGCCGCCGCAGCGGCGCGGCTAACTGCTCGTCTCGGGTGTCAACAATATTCGATAACTGTCACAAAAGGCACCTCAGCGGGGGAACGAGAGGAGCCGCCGGAATCTACAACACCGCGCTGTCCGGGCAGGAATGCCAAACGGGAGATTCCGGGAAACGCACCGAACGATGTAGTCCAGGCAGTTGGGAAACGAGCCTGGAGATTCGCTATCGATTGTGATTTAGATTGATTGGTAGATCCGAGCATTTGTAAGGCATGAAGGCTAAATGTGATCAATAACTTGTCCAGCTAGCGATTGGACACATGAGATTAATCGGCTTACCATGGATCAAGCCTGTCCATCGAGAAATACTGCATGGGCTCTTTTAAAATCAAAAGCGAGTAAGAGATGACCAAAGGCGTAACTATACGAACTATTGCCAATTTACAACTCTCACAACTGTTTGCGAAAAAAGACAAACGGAGCTGAATAATCTTTGTGCACGCTACAATCCTCGTCAACTTTGCACACCGGAAAAATGAGAAAAACAAATTAACTAACACAAGAAGGCACCGTTTTGTAAAGGATCTGCGGGTGACTATGTTCTGCGTTTCTATGTAACCGAACTTTTTTTCTTTTCTTTTTTTTTGCTCCGCCAGCCTAAAGCCAGTCTGGAGCCGGGGGTCATTACATCTGGCAATTTTGGCCAGGAACAAAGTTTTGCGTTAAGCCGATCAGGGTCCCAATGACACCCACACTCGCCGGTTATTGGTCGGGTCCAGTCCATCTCCCGTGTGCGGACTTTCACCCCCGCAGGCCCCACCAAACACGAATTCATGTCACAAGACCCTTCCTCACCGACGCGACGACGACCACAGCCCGCAATTACCCGATATCCGACACCTCCACAAAGCGGTCCCTCCTCGGTCCGTCACCAAAGTCCGCCGAGATGAGTTCTGTCCAACTCATCTCTATAGGTGATACCTTATCTGTCTTCTCCTCTCACTCTGGTCAACCTATCTGATCGTGTCTGATGACATCTAACGAACTTGTACTGCAAGAGGTTACAGACGCGTACTGCAAGAGGTGAACTCCCCGTGCAAATCACCCCGTGAACAGTGCGTTAGGCGGCACGGGCGGACATCGATAGCAGCGCCTCTATCGGTCACTAGGGAAAGCTGGGCTGTAGGCGTTGAAATACCGGCTGAGTTGTCACACGTTGAATAGGTTTATAGCTGTCAGTCTTGTGAAAAGGTTGAACTTTTGCCTTTAATATTTCTACAGGCAATTTTAGAAGTGTCTTCACATGGATTACAAAACCGTTTAGATTATTGTATTCACTTCAAGCCTTCCCTATTGTTCTTGATGATGCTGGAACTATTTCTAATTAGTGTTTCTAGCTTAGTAAAAGAACATACTGTGCAAACGATGAAAAAAAGCATGAATGGAAGATTTTAAATGCAATTTTCTCTAACAATTAATGGTAAATTCTCTACATATCAAGGAAAAGGTGCATGCTAAATGATAATTTAAAGTTCTTGGGGCCAGTTGTTTTCTTCTTTTCTTACGTCGCCCCAATGGCCGCGAATACACTTATGATAACGCCTATCGGCGAGACGGGCGCTCAGGGCAAAAATAGCCCTGCAGCCTGACTACCACAGCTGTCATTCCGATCTTGAGCAAGTCCGGTTCGGTTGCCGGCTGCAGAGAGAGCGAAAGCGAGAGTGGAGCGGGAGAGGTGGCGGGTGTGGATAGGATAGGGAAGGAGGAGGAAGAGGAAAGGATTAGCGAGAGAAAGAAAGAGAGAGAGAGAGAGAGAGAGAGAGAGAGAAAAAAGGAAAGAGGGAAAGAAAGGGAGGCAGAGATGATTGAAGGAGGCAAAGAGAATGGAGGCAAAGAGAGAAAAAGAACGAGAGAGATAGAGGAGGGAGGGAGAACGAGAGGTGAGTAGGCAGGACGGGTCTACGTTGAAAGCTGTAACTTGGAAGGGAAGGTAGCTGGGTATTAGCATCACCCGCTCCTGACGGCTACATTGGATCACATTGGACACGCGCCAGGGTGCCAATGTGACCCATGACCCCACCGTGATCCCGCTGTGACGGCCCGCCGTAACCCCGCTACCCAGTGGTGACCCGTCGGCCTCGGCTCCAGTCCTCTCCCTATACGGTCTCTCCGTTGTCCGTGTCACCCGTGGGACCTGCAGAGACCGTGTATGTGCATGTCGGAATTTGTGACCCGCTATTAGTTTATATGACCGAATGAAACGATCGCCAAAGAAGAGGTGCTTGTGCCGCAGCGAAACATGACTGCGGCGTTCCAACGGAGAGCTGACGAGCTGGTGATGAGTGGATGACAAGATATTGACGGATAACTGGCGGGCCATCCGAGGATGACTGATAAGTTATTGACAAGGCAATGACGGGTACGTACTCGTAACAGTCTCTGCTCTTATAAGTAATGACTGGTAAAAGACAGAACATCGACATGGTTTCGCGCAGCTGACATAAAAATGTTGTTATAGCCTTCAGTAGCAATGGCGCACAAAGACCAACGATTAATTATTCGAGCTGCAAAGTTTCAGTAAGGGATAATCAGCCATCCATGTGACCCTTCGAACACTATCGACACAAAAAGTAGCGTCTCCGGAAATGATATCTGCTATCTCATCGGCATATGGAAATATGTAAGCATAAGGCCAGTGTGAGTGTTATTTATATCTGAAAACATTATGTTGTGCAGAGTGATTGTTGCTCCATGCAAGACGGATATTAACGGATAAAACGACAGAAAAAGCGTATGGCGTAGTTTAACCCATCATGGAACGTCCGATGGAGTAACAAGAGCCCGGGAGCATGAAAGCAAGGCCGGAATGTGGTCTGGAATCCACCACCACACAGTTAATACCGGGAATACTCGGCGGAGATGAGAGTGAAAACACGGCGGGTGGCGAGGGTCGTGTGGCCGGGAGCTGCGGTTACCTGGCCGCGGGAATTTACACCGGCTGTGCCTACAGCCGGCACCGGCGGCCCCTAGGAAACCAGAGGGCCGCGGCCGCTCCGGACGGTCAGGGATAATTACGCCAAACCGGCTCAGGGCCAGACGGGCGGCTAAGACACTCATACAGCTTTATGTCTCTGAAAATGCAAGGTGAAGTAGCTTCGAGTCAGCTATTGGTGCATGAACAAGACCATCTTTGGATTATTTGGGTCGGCGAGCTCTCATGTCCCAAATAAATAACACTTCAGCGTAACCGTGCTGAATGAAAACCAGGTCTATGAGTTGACTGTTATACATGCTACGTTGGCGTCAGTGGTGTAGTACACCAAATATTTATCCACTCGAGACATTTGAATGGGCCCTTGCTAGCTAACCGTACACCACTTCCCTTTGCGACCACTCCCAGTCTGGCCAGCGGTGCAGTGGGGCCGGCGCGTGGTTCATTGGCCACGCGAACCGAAAGTAGCCGGTTCCGCCCGACCGCCGGCCCCGCGGGGTGTCACTGAACCGGAACAGGCCGGCCACAAGTCGTGGTCCCCGCTCGTGCACGGCTCACTATTGTGCACGCGCGCTAACCAAGGTCACTCAGCGGCCCCGGCGCGGTCACCGAATCGCAGTTAAGGCGACAAGTGTGACAAAATCGCTCGCGCCACCGCCAATAGTGACACAGTCGACTGATAACGACAGTTAAATCGATAGCGTGAATTGCAAATAGTCGTTCATGCTGACTATTCTATTCGGCCAACTGGCTAGAACTGTAATCAATGCGACTTGAATTGCAATTAGATGCAGTTAGAGATGAAGAATCGCATATGTAGATCTAACCGCGCGGCGATCATGGTGGCCATCTGCCCACGAGCGAGAGTGAGAGGTAACGAGAGTGAGTGAGAGAAGCCAATGGGCCTCTTGATGCTCAGGGACTAGCGGACAGGGACTGGCACAGAGGAAAGGGCTGATTGGGACAAGTAATAGGAGTGGTCGTGGAATGTGCCACTGACGTTCCAGCGAGAGCGGGGCCATCCTGCACCATTGCGCAAAGGCAAGGCTCGTCGGTGGCCGGCCGTCTGCCTGGTCTTACTGCCCGTTTGATCCCGTTTATTTCACTGACACGGTACAGCCGCCATTTAGCTGTGCCATCAGCGTGACCGGTGAGTACAGTCGTGTAACGCTCTGCGGTCGGGCCGACAACGGAGCCCACCCTTCTCGCTCGTCAGCCGACCGCCGACTTTGCACTATTGATAACCATCTTCAGGGTATGGGGATACGTCGGTGAGGTTACAAGGGCTTCAACGGTGACGTCACAGGGTATGAAATGACGACGTATTAAATAGTATGTCTGGTGCGACATAACCAGGAAGGGAGATCGCTACACCAGATAGTGTCGATTGGGATAAGATGTTGATATTTCTAAGGCGTATGCAAAATGTTCGAGACACGACGCCTGCTATCGGGTGCTGGGTGGAGCCATAGCCCACAGCCCTCCAGAGGCCTTGCCAGCTCATATCGCAGGACATAAACACGCGTCTTGTGTGGGATTCGGGTCGCTGTTAACTGCCCCTCACTTTATGAGACGCCGCTGGGGGGCGCTTATCCGGGGGCCGGATCAGCCTTACGGCACGAAGTGCGCGGATTAGACGCAGCTCGGCACTGCAAAAAGCCGGCAGCGGCTGCGCTCATGGGGAGACGCAGCCCTGACCTCGCGTCTCCCCATTTCGGACGGCCACGGAGCCCATCTGCTTATCGGAGTCTTGTGATTTAGCCCGACTACAAATCCGATTGCATAATGGACTTTCACTCTTGGTGGATCGATCTCAATGCGAGTTTTTGTGCGGCTGGGATGGGGGAAGGACCAGGCTGGATAAGGCTGGCGACCATATGGGGCTATCACAGCATTTTCAGACCGTGTTGTATGCTTGAGCACCGACACTGAATTTTGCCGCGATGTGTCAGTTTTTAGGCATGAAGCGACGGCTGTTTTGTCGCCATTTCCACAGAAATATTCAGACATAAAATCATCGCCCCGGACACACTTGGCTGGCTCATGTCATCGCGTAACATCCATCAAATATGATAGTATCTAAGGGTGCGAGATGATGGATGACACGTGCCACGAACACCGAGAAAGATTTGTTATTGGGCGCTATCTCTCGAATTCGACAAATAACAAACGTCTCAAAAACTGTCATCGTTCACTCGTACCGATGTTTTAGGGGAGGGCTGAGAAAAGCCTAAGTTCCCGATGGAAGCTCCCAATCGGTATCAGTGAGAACCCCTGGTAGGTCGGATTGCTTTCAGTGTCTTGATTCACAGCGATGTTTGCGCTCCACTCCCCGGGAAGCCGCACATTAACACCACGTGACCTTCCTGCGTCGCTGGTCCGTTCCCAGGACCTCCCTCGAGCCCACTGCTCATTGTAACTTCCCTCACGTACCGGGCTGACAGCGGTCAGGACCTCCCCCGGTGAGGACTACCCCACGGGCCACAGACACCGCCTGTTCGGACCCTAGTCGGCCAGCGGAGCTGCTGGTCAAACACGACGGTGGACAGGCAAACAAGTCGTGACGACCCGACACCGCCACTCGGCCACCGTGTTACGCCTGACGCGGATACACAGGCACTTCGTCCTCTGAAGCGCAGACATTCGATTCTCTGAGGTACTTCATCCTCAGGGATTCAGACATTCCGCTCTCTGGGGCTTAGACACTTCGTCCTCTGATGCTTAGACACTTGATTCTCTTAGACACTTCGTCTTCAGGGACTCGGACATTTCGTCCTCTGGGGATCAGGCACCTCGTCACTGATGCTCCGGCACTTCGTGCTCTTGTGCTCAAACGCTATTTGCCCTTTGACGCTCACTCAGCTTAGAGAATGGAGCGAGGCGTGAGGGTAAGTGACTGTGACTCTGCTCCCCACCCACCGCCACTCTGTTCCGCCACTCATCACTGAGTGCCCTGTACCCGTGACACCCCAGTCCCGACACGCTGACATGCACACTAACATTTCCGCCCTCCCCGTCACCTCCCTGCCAGCATGCCATTCCACAACTCCCCGACTGGGTGAGCCGTGCCACGCCCTAGCCAAACGCCAGTGCGGCTTTACGGCAGACCAGAGGCATGTTCACATCAGCCACCGCCTCAGCGTTGACAAAGTCCTATCCTGCAGGCTGGGGACAATACAGGGTGGGACATGGGATAACATACCCGCGTGTCAGGGGTGCAAGGTTGGACGAATCCCACCGCCAGCGAGGGTCATGAGAACAAATGACACGAGTCACTACCGTGTCAGCGTGGTGTCAGGGGCGTGTCAGCGCGGTGTAAGGGGTGTATCAGCGTGGTGTCACGGGTGTGTCAGCGTGGCATTGTGCCTCTGGACGTTTGACCTCTGCTGGAGCCTGATGTAGAGTCGTGTCCCTGCACCAACACACCCCCATGTGTTACTTCAACATATGTGCAGCATATGGAGTCAGTTATAAATGTTTCAGGAGGCTTGATGCATGCACCGTTTAACCCTAGAAGTCTGTGGAACACAGGCAAATCCCAGCACATACCCAAGGTAGCGTGCAAGGACAGCAAGCTGTGTTTGAGGCGTGTGATAATGAAGCTAGCACGTCACACACTCTGTCCAACAGTAACATTCCCGAACTTCTTATGCTACACAGTCACCATCTTCACCAACGCCACATCGTCACCACTGCCATCACCACCACCACCAGCACCACTACCTAACATTCCGCCACCATCTGCCGAGCGGATGTCGGCAGCGACACGCGGGTTCTATCCATCTGTGTCCCTGAAGTCGGTTATAGGACGTCCTTCCAAACCCGTCCTCCCTACTGGCTACGAAACGCGGAAGAGCTTTGGATGTGTCGGCTACCTGTTTGAATGATGGCAGAATTACGCCTAATTGGTGAGAACGAAGCGCTTCAGCTGATGGTCGGATTGAACTTAACTGGTCGAGGGCGATGTGCCAATAAGTTGAGGCCAACACTTCGGTGATCTGTCATTGGTGATTTGCATTTTCAACCATCAACATGCGCATAGTTTGAAAATTCCATAGGCGACTTTGCATCGGGCTAATGGACTAAAATGAAATCTCTCGCCATTTTTGATTCCACCGAAGAAGAACCAGATTCGAAAATATATTCTGGACTTTCTTTCAAATTTCAATTAATTTAACTAAAAATAAAAACTAAAAACTAATTAATTCAATAATGAGCATTAGGTCAATCCCAACATTTTTATTAAGATGGAAATCATAGAGCTTCACATTACATTATTTACCAGACTGAGTCTGAGACAAAGGAAAACATACCTAGGCTGAGGTGACATACCGTTTAGGCTGAGGTGTTTAACCGTTTAACCGTATGTCACCTCAGCCTAGGTATGTTCAGTTGGGCCTGTGACCTTCCAAGTCACCAGCAGTACAGCTGGCCTCACCGGCGCATAGCGACTGAACTCTCTGACACTAATAGTAAGCACATGTATGCACATGTAATTGCATGCAACTACATGTGCATACGTGATCTCCACTTCAGACGGGCATTCAAAGTTCAAACCACATGTCCCCCAACGGCAGGTATTTGCGCGCCTCTGCCAAAAGCGATGCGTTCATTCAGCGATGTGAAGTCGGCTGCTCAGCATAATCGGCTTCCTCCGACGGTAGGCGACTTAAAATGCAGCTTTATTTCGGCGTGGGCCGAAGCTATTCGGTGGCCGCTGGGTAGGCTTAGTGTAAGGAGAAAAGGACTCGAGTTACGAAAAATCCAAAAGGAAGCGCGACAAGCTCCCCTGAGCTGGCAGAAATCTTTGTTGACAAGGCATGGGCGTATATAAAGGACAACGCTCATGTTTTAAGAAGATTTTCTATGGAACCCGTGAGGGCGTGTTATGTTTACTTTTTTCCTCTCACAACAGAGTGCCGCATTTCATAGACTGCCCAGGCCCACGCTGACGCGGTCCGGAGATAAGCTGCGTAAGCCTCTTTCTAAGGACCTTCGCAAGTTCTTTGCGTGGGTTACCTGAACACTGCCCGAAATCCCGAAAACGAGGCCTTTGTTACGAGAGCAGCTTTAGTGGCTCCCGAAGGTCTCAGGAAAACGAAGACCACTGCGTCACCCAGCAACAGGGCAGATTTATTTCTAGAAAAAAAATGTACCGGTCTCGATGTTACCAAACGGCTACAAACGTTCACATAAAACTGGACCGAACAGTATGTAACTGCGTGTCTGGACATCGCCTTCCCGTCTCGCCATTACACCTGGCTCTGTTCACTTTCCTTTCATCACGCGTTCCCGTCCATTGTGTGTCTCACCCCGGTTCTCCGGTGCCGAGGAGCTGCCGCTCGCCGAACCGGTCCGGGGTGGGTGATTTTCTGCTCCACGGGGCGGTCGGCCGGGCTCGCTCCGGCTTTCACGCGCCGCACAGGGCGTGTCTGGGGCCGGTCCGTTCGAGCGGGGGCACTTCGTCAAAGGTCAGCAGACATACCGGGCGATTTGGGGGTCGCCATGGCTCGCTGGAAGTCCAGTTTGTGACGAGGGACGGCGTTACGCCATTAAAAAAGCCTGGAAGGTAAGAAAATCAATCTTCCAAGCGCTACTGTGCAATTGGAACTATCGTTAGCAAACTATTTGTGGTTGAAATCATACGTGCGTACTGCGTGACGCATGCTCTCCCCTTCACCACAACAATCAATGAGTGAAGTCATCCATACAACCGCTGTAACCACGGCGCGTGCCGGCACCAGAGGACCGCCGGGAGGGCGTTCTTTGTCGGGACGTCGGCCGCTCCGCGTACCGGTCACGACTCGGCCGTAACGGCCTGTGTACTCGGATCCACCACAAACAAGCTCCATTACAAAGGCCACAAGCTCTGAAGGGTGTGTGAACAGATGAATTACCGGAAGAGCCCTGACTGGTGGTCCTTGCTCAGTTTTCTCGGACGATCGCCGATGGATTTGTTCCGAAATGTCCTCGGACGCAAAGCTAGCCCAATTAGCTGGAAACGCAGACAATGACATTGGTGACATACACAGACGGTGTATTTCACAATAAATGACGTCTAACGTCGATTCGGCAGGGCTCCCGCAATGTAGAAGGCACGCGTCGCACGCCGCCGACGCGACGACCAAATGTCGGCGAGACATGCCTTCTCCAGTTCACTAGCGGTGCCGTGTCTCAACCACACCACTCGACGAGTCGCGCAATCAAACAAGGTCGCGACACGACGTCGGCGAAGGGGCAGGGGCGGGGTCGACCCGGCGCGACGGGGTACGCGAGGCGGGAATTGACTGCGGCCGCTCGGGCGACTTGCACCGGCCGTCGGTCGCGCTGGGGCACGCGCCATACGCGCCCCGGCGCTCTGTTCCGCGTGCGGCCGCGCTGAGGCGCAACGGAGTGAACCAGCCGTATAACCCGAGCTGTCTGGAATAGTAATTAGGGAAGCCTGGGGTGCGACGGAGCGGCGCACTGGCCGTCCGCGCGGGCATGTGATGGCTGAGTTCACCCGGTGACGGTGCCAGACTGGGCGTGGTGGGTCCGGCGAACTCTCGGTGAACGCTCACGGTAGGAGCAGAGGCGGAACGGAACGATGCCGGGAGTCGGGGGCGGAACGGAATGGCGCTGGACGGAAAGGGGTGATATACAGGCTCCTATCTGACTGGAACTGGAACTACACGTAGAAGTAGCTGAAATTACAGTGCGCAATCGTCCAGATGGGCTGGAAATAGACATTGGACGCCTTATAATGAAAGCAAGAAAGGACTCTCCGGTAAAAGGATAAAAGAAAAAAAGGGAAAGGACAGAGTAGAAGCCTACCACATGGTCCACCATGGATGACGGATTAACTCTGGTGTGTGATTCAGTTGCCATCTGCCATCGGGCGCTTGTAATCGAGTTCTCAAGATCGGGTTTCGTTGACGCACCCCGCATAGCGCGAGTGAGACGGCACGGGAGTCGGCACGCCCGGGGGCGACTCCTCCCACTCACTGAGAGCGCGGGCCGACCAACATCCACCGTACCATTACCTCGTCCGTTCTGACAGGGACCTCGGCCCGGGCCCGCCCCCGGCTCTGTCGAGAGCCAACAATACCCGGACACCGAGCTGGAGATGCCGGAGAGGAAACGGTGCGTCGGCGCCCTTCCCTCCATTACTCGGCATGGGAGGCGGGTGGACCGGGTGCCCACGTCGGACAATGGAGAGACGAGGGCCACCCGGCGCCGAACCGGTCCCGGCGTGACGATAAACTCTCCGGAGAGAGAGGGAGAGGGAGACGCGCTTCGACCCTGAAATAACCAAGGACGCCGGCCAGATATCCCATCTAACGACCGGTCATCGGTGAGAAAAAGTCCCCAGGAATTTAATACCGGAACACGACTGCCATTCGAAGAGCCGGCGGACTGCTCGAGCCCCCTCGGTGAGCAGATGTCATCCCGCTCCGCACCAGACGACCGTCCATGAAAAAATACCGCAGACAGTTACTCGGTTACCTCAGGTCTGCTGCAGGACATTTCACTGTGCGATTAGTCGTGTAAAATCAGAAGCACGCATCGCTGAACTGGTGTTCAAGAGACGAGACGCGTTTTTGAGAGCATAAGCTTTTTAATCTCCGGGGATGTGCGGATAGTTCAGCACGCCACATGCGTCGTGTTCAATGTATTATATTGTGTTCCGCGTAGCTGACGGAGCTATGGTCTATGTCATACGACCTTGTACTACGTCAGACATCTAGAAGATATGCGTCGACTGCATTGGTTCTTTGGCCCGAAATTTCATGATAAGCTACTTATCTAGTAATTACAAGCTCTTTGGTCGGGTTTGTCATGCGCGGCCCTCGTGCTCAGTCTTGGATTAGGATGTCTGGAATTGTGCATAATGCGTTGAAAGTAAAAGGGAACACTACGTACGCAGCATTAATTAGGCATGTTTCAAGGCCTTGACACCAAACACTCATTAGAGATGGGAAAATAGCTTGTGTAGATACGTGTAACTGCCTGATGAGAAGAAATGCAATTCAGAATCGGCGCATGATTTAGCATTGGAGTTTGTTTATGTGACACTCGACGCCGGAAAGTATATAAATGTGCATTGTGCAATTGTCCATAAAAGTCATAATCTTATGCTAATCGTAAGTCGTTTAGGACTTGAACACCCTGTAATCGTATCAGGTACTTTCGGCGATAGCCTGATATCAATCAATATCAACAATGCGGCAGAGGCATGAGTGACATGGCATCAATGACAGTCATGCTACCAAGTGATCATGCTACGAACATTCATCGAAAATATGGGAATTATTTTTGGTACTTCATTCATGGAAATTTTGGCAATAACCTAAAGCGGCATCAGCCGCCGCCGACCTTCGATGTTAACCGTTTGGTATGCCGTGTCGGCCTTTGATATGGGACGCGATAGGGAGGCTCCCCGTAATGGGACAAGGAGAACGGCTTTCCCGATATTCCGTTAGGCAAAAGTGGTCCTCGTGTCGGGTTGGTCCCTCTACAGCAGATGTTCCCTGAGGGCTGTGCCTTGGGCCTTATTAATTCGCACCAGTTCTCCCGGCCCGGCCGGGATATCTCCGACACATCTCTTACAAGGGAAGTTCTGATACCATCTCGGTCCTCAATGTCAATCCCTCACCTGCTCGTTCTGAACATTCCTGGTAGACTTCACAGCTCTGTCTCCGTTGTAAATCCGTCCGGATCCGTCATGTGAACAGACGGCGGCTGCTATTGGAGGCAACGGGCGGTTCCCAGCCTCGCCTCTAGTGACATACAGGGCCAGACACAACACTGAACTTGACCGAAATACGGACTACCGGACCACCGCCGACAACGCTCGTCAGCGCTGACCGCTGACCACTGGCCGCTGACCGCTGACCACCGGCACCGGCAGCGGTCGACACAATCGGTCGCAAGGCGAGCGAATTTTTCTCAGCTCATTGTTATTGATGTCTGATGCTTTGCATATTGACAATATCAATATTCAGTGAAATCTCAGTGGCACGCAGCATAACCGTCCCGATCTTTTCACTCTTGCTCATTTGCACATTATAGGCTCATTCTTAAGTCATCTCATTGTCCAAATCGTAAGTCGTCAGGGGCCTCCCAGCGTATCCCATTTGCAGTGATAGCCTGAGATCAGTATCAGCCGATGCAGCATACCTTTGAACGTAACCAATAAATCCATCCATCCATATACTGCGAGCCCTCCATCTTCAGTCGCTAGCGTTTCACCGCTTCCCACCTCCGTTCGCCGCGCCACCGCGCCGTTGAGTCACAGACCGCCATCCGGAGCCCGGGGCACCTCCCGGTCGCCGGGTGGCCGATCCCGCTGGATTAGGTCAGCACCGGCGCTCGCATAGGTTCCAGATCTGATACGGCGACGGCATTTCACTTTCACATAACCCCGACCGGCGACGGCGGGTGGCGGGGGCGGCGGCGGCGAGTGATGAGGCTTGGCGGCTGCCGTCGCCCCGCCGCCCGGGCCGCGGTCCGCAATCAACGGGCTTCCGGCCGCCCCAGGCGAGTCTGCGCGAACCGTTTTCGGCATCATTTGGCAGGTTTCGAGACCGGAAGGACGGCTAGGTGCTGTGGGGTACCATTATCGCTAGCAGGGAAGCATTATTTGGCTAATGTGTTTATTATATGTAAAACGCTGGCGTGTCGGCACTCAAAGGCCATGGCTGGCGTTGGCATATTATTCTGAGCTGGGAGCATGACAGCTCTTTTATCAAACATGCAATCTTTTATGATGTGATGAGGCAAAAGCAGAAGCTCAATGGCGCAAGATGACGTGGAACTTGTAGATCCAGTTGAGTAAAAGTCTTGCCACCCGATCCCGCCGAGAATGACCTTCCCCATGGCAGGAGAGCCGACCACTGACGTCACCCGAGCCGCCAGTCTCGTCAGTCGACCGCCGTCAACATGTTGTGTGAGGCTGCACGCGACTGAGGGCTTGGGGTCAAGCATTGTGACACCTCCGGGCCTGACCCCGCGCCGGGGCGCAGGGGTAGGTGACAAACACCCGCTGAGCCGCCACCTCTGCCAGGTCGCCTCCGGCGCGGATGTCGAGCCCGGCCGTTCCCACCCGCCGGCAGGTGCAGCAATGAGCTGTTCACATCCTGCAGTTGCCGCCAGGGGACGCAGAAAGCACAACCTCGGGACCACCCGTCATAAGTCACCTCCGAGGCCCGTCTCTGAGCTGAGGTATAACCAAATCTGATGCACCAATATAGCTTCCACAATCCACAGTCCACAGATTTCCAGCACTGATTCGTGCGTGAGGTCAGTTGTGAGTTGTGACTAGAAATGAGACGGCATTACTGGTTCCATTACATCGAAAGTTCCCAGCAAGAACATCCTAAGTGTCAAATTTTCGAAATTAAGATCTTTATACCATTCGACTCAGCTCGCTTAGGATGTTCTTGCTGGGAACTGTCGACATATAGTGTGAACTAAACTTTACCCGTCGCGACTGTCCGATTCTTACAGCCCATTAGCTATTACAGCTGCAGGGAGTGGCGCCGCTGGCCAGACGCCAGCCTCCTACCCGCGCATTGTCTCAGAGTTCGCGCTACAATGACCCGTGGAAGACGAAAGTTGCCCAAGCCGACTGCAGTCTCGCGGGCCAAAGGTGGTGGCGTAGCGACCGACTCATTTGATTGAGAGAGGACTCATTTGAGAGAGCCCATGTGAGGTTAAGGCCAAACAGAGAAAGGCAGAAACCCGCAAACGCATTAAGTGCAATAATCTAAGCATTTGCTGCGTTGTGGAAGTAATATGTGGCTTCCTGTCTTTGTTTTAATAAATCGCTTTTACTGAAGCTGCTGACAAAAACTTTCCTAGACGCTGTTCAAATTGTCTCAAGCTTTTACCTGTTCCCTCCTTAGATGGACATTGTGTGGTGCGAAACAAGGCAGTTTGCTTTGTTTGGTCTTACAGTCAATCCAAGGGTAGGACGCATACGTTGTGGAACAACAGAGACATTTTCAGCCGAACGGGGCACAGATCCATTCTGCAAAGTGCAAAGTACAACGGAAACCACAGGAAGAGGACAACTAAAGCGAGTGGTAATTGCTAGCAAGTGTTGTTTTTGCGACTAGCATCTTTGCAAGGCTGCAACACTTCACTGATGTTAGTTGTCGGACTTTCGTCCCCGTCTTGAGTTGAGATGCACACAAGACGGGGACGAAAGTCCGACAACTAACATCAGTGATACTAACACCTCGTCTCAAGCATTCAGAAGAGCTGCAACACTTGTCAGTAATTTACGCCGTGTGTGAAGACTGCAGAAAAGCGGTTACAGACTGAATGTCAACAGTCACGCACGGCGCTGGATACGGTTGTTAGTTTAGAACAGCGGAGCTGCCGATGGCGAAACACGTCTGGGATGTTCTGCCAAATTTGCATGGCACGGGAGTTGGTGTCCCTTTTCGTACTATTCAATTTTATGCTTACATAGGCGAGAATTGCTGTAGAAAATCGGTGCACACCTGAGAAGCAGCGACGTAAAATTTGGAATGCTAAACAACAGCAAACAATTCTCGATCTCCAAGCATTTCATAGTATAACCCTCGCCCGTAAACGGCGATCTGCCACCTTCGCCCATGCAGGGGGGGGGGGGTGGTGCGACCCCCCCTTGGCGTTTGAAAACGGAGCGTCGTAGAGCTTAGCGGAAAAGACCAACGGATTGCTCTCGCCGAGATCTCGCGATTGGTGGTATATTTTTTGGTCCTAGGTCAACATTTGACCTACTTTTGACCGGTCAAAGGTCAAATTTTCGGAAAAATAGACTTTTTTCAACTTTCCGCGGCGATTGCGGCAAAACGGTGGGAGATATCGACTTGAAACCTTCACTATCATTAGGGTGGTCCACATTTACATGGTAAAAAATAAAGTTCGTCAGATTCATCGGGCCGGGTCGGAATTCTTGTCGATACTATAGCACAAGCTTCTGTGCAAAATTTCATTAAGATCGGATGATTTTTTCCCGTCCCGCAAAGCGGTCAAAGTTTCCATTATACCTACCAGTCTTTAGTATAGGGAGAATATTCGTCTTTCAACATTGCCCAGTCGTGCCAGCGGCTATCTACCAATGAGCTTGCCCGCTAATCGCACCAGCCCTCTCTAGCCTTCTCAATGATAGATCTAGTCTTCCTATCAGCCACAGACAGGAACGATAATCTACAATTCCTGTTGCAGTTCCTGTTCTCCAGTGCCAGTAGCAAGCCACTATATGCCAGGAGGTGCGATATGCATTACGCTAATTGTGGCTCTGCCTGCGTTTGGGATCGCCGCTGCAGCTGCAAGAGGCACACGCTCAATCACCGAAATGTGGCTTGTTTTGGCAGCCAGAAAAAAGCAAATCCTTGCTGGATGAAACAGTCTCTTACGAACGAGCAAGTGCAGGGCGCCTCTTTCACTTGGCACTCACCATCCATCATCTTCCGGCCCCGGGCTCCCGAGATCCCGTCGTTCAAGCGGTTTGTAAAGTGGTGGCAGCTCACGGAACGAGTGTCCCGCTCAATTACTTAATCGATTTCGCCGACAAGATGATCGCCACTTGATGCGCGTTGCTGATGAAGCAGCGGCCCCGGGATGACTGCCGCGATGTGGTGCAGTTCACCATCGTCGTGATGGACGGTGATTTTGAGGCCAGCATCCGGAACCGGTTGCCTTATGTACAACGTGGTCTTTGGATTGCAAAGGTGATGAACACTCTCAAGATCATTCTCTTCTGCCAGCTCGTGCTCACCGAGCACGAGAAGAGGACGATGGTCCGGTTCACCACCTTAATCGTCACAAGGTAGGTAGCATACTGACTGTCTGCCCATTGATCGACCTCAGCATGGGGAACTGACATCGCCCTCCCCAAAGGCCCTCGCCGCTTACCACACGGATACCGGAAGGTAACCGGGAAAGGTGATAGGCAAGGTCTCAAGGCCATCGGTCTCCTTCTTCGGCGTCGGGACAGCGGTCGAGGAAAAGCAGGCGATCGCCACCTCCATGCAGCAGCGGCTTAGATAGAAGAACCCTCCCGCGTCGACGTCGCCCTCGACGCAGTGGAGCGGTGCTCGCTGGCGTCCTTTGCATATGTTGGTCTCGGCACCGCCCTCGGGGCCAGTCGCGATTTCCTCAAAGTGGACCCGGCCGAGGGGTCGTACAATGACGACTTGACCACTGCTCGTCGGCGACCGACACATATATGGGTGGTAAACGACTTTGCAGGAGCCGGATGCTGCACTGTTGCCCCCATCAGCGGCAAATTTTTAGCGCCATCGCGCACGGCAAGGAACAGATGACAGCACTTCCTTCAGGTAGAGGAGCGTAACTTCACTGGGCGTTGCATCCGGGCGGGAGATTGGTTTAGGATGGCTCGCGTGGTGGACTTCGTCTTTTAATCTGTACCGATAGGCTATTTTCACCAATGCCTATTCCACTCTGATGTGTTTCTCTCCTTTGCTGTTCTTTTTTAGTGACTGCCAGTGCGTATTGAGTAAAAAATGTGAACTGAGTGGGAGAATCCGTATTATCGCCCATCCCCTTATTGTTAACATAGGGGAAAACTTTGACCGCTTTGCGGGACGGGATAACTTTATCCGATCAGAATGAAATTTTGCACACAACATTGTGTCATGGTATCAACAAGAATTCCGACCCGGCCCGACGGATCCTAGAAACTTTTTTTTCAAAATGGACCACCCTAACTATCATGTTCCTTGATCAATTCTCTATCGTTTGGTATGTATTTCGTTTCCCTAGCTCTAAAAATGGCGCGTTGGGAGCGCCGGAAGTCGGCAAGGTCACAGTCGGCGGCAGAAATTCGAAAAATCAAAATTTAAATTTTTGAAATCTGATTGTATTTTTGGATTTGGGAGGCCCATTTGCTCCCTATAGAAGCTAATATTGCTGCATATTCCCATTGAGGTGACAAGAATTAGCAAAATAGTGGTTCGGGCGCTTTTCAAAAATAGCACCGGACGCTGTTCCTCTTGTGACGTCATAGCTCCGTGACCTGACCTGACCCGGTCAAGTTTCTTATACCATATGATAGCCAATACTTGCCCCAACATGCATGGGAAGTTTCATCACGATCCATCAACCGATGTCCGTACCACCGGCAGGAAACCTCGGGCGTTGGCACTCAGTTTGTGAAAATCCGGCCGGAGGCTGTTCCCTTTGTGACGTCATAACTCCGTGACCTGACATGACCCGGTCAATTTTTTTTATCAAAAGATGCGCAAGGTTTGCCCCATAAGGTACCCAAAATTTGGCGGCGCTGCGCGCCGCCGTTTTTGCACTATTTCCGAAAAGCCTCAGGGGGGGGGGGGGTTGCACCAACCCCCCCTACATGGGCGAGGGATAATTTATCACAGCGAAAGTTCCACGCTGTTAGTAGGTATAAATTGCACAAACGTTACTGAACACTGAGACAAAGCTCATGTAAAACCCGTCGCTGTAAAAACCAGCCGTCGGGGTCGAGGTCAGGAGGTTGAGGTTCCTGACACCGGGACTTCCACGCCCGATGACGGCACCTGGCGCGTGCACGATCTGTGGGAGAGACGGCCCATGGAGAGGGGCTCACGGAGGGCAAACGGCTCACGAGGAGGGCTCCTCACGAGGATGGCTCACGAGAAAAGCTCAATGGGAGAGTGGCTCAAGCGAGGACGGTTTAAAAGAACAGCATCTGAAAGCAATCTATGACCCTCCAGTCCAAGCAGCTTGGATGGATGGTCCCTCTGCTTGGTCCAGGACTTTCTCAGGTCACCTGCTCTCGAGTGTGTCAGTGGCCGGCGTGGAGAGCGCTCAGACCAGACCCTCCAAGGGCGCCTCCGCGGCCTCAGATGTCCCGCAGTGGCCACAAATTGAGCAGAGCGGACCCTGAGCTCCGACCTGAGGCCCTGAGCTTCGACAGTAACCGCTACACCGGTAAGAGATGGGTCTGCACGGGATAAAAATGAAAACCGCATGCTGCCTTGGTGTCAGCGTGAGACAAAAGTGGTGGATAAGCACTGGTGGACCCAGCCGAGGCTAAAAGGGAGGGAGGGGTGATAATACCAAATCGAAAGGTCGGCTGTTCATCTCCCTTCTCGTATTGCAAGAATTGACTAAGTGATACCTTCAGTCCAAAGCTTTTGGATAGTAGTTAGATAGAAATGCGCAATGCAACTGCGAATATAGTGATAGTACAGCGGTTCCGTGTGCAGAAGATTACCATATTGGCTGCACTCAAATAGAGCGTGACTTTCGTCAGTGACTGTCGTGACTTCTGCTGGCGTTCCGCCGTATAAATTCGAAGGCGAGTCCCGACGTACGGAATGTGGAATCACAAAGTCATTTGCAACTCCCGAACATGCTCAAGCAGTGGGGTCGTGGGGTCACAGAAGCCATCGACAATGCTTAATGCTCATTGTTGAATAAAAAGACATTCAAGTGAGTGGTGATAAATTGAAGAAGGCTGGCAAATTTAGGCATTACGGTTACTTGAAAACACGTAACGATCATGTTATGGACATAAGTATCAGTGACATTTATGTCCATAGAATGACTTACTTACGTGTTTTTAAGTAACCGTAAGTAACCAAACTCCAATCTCTTCGGTAAAAAGCGCCGTTTGTAATGTTGATAGTGCACCCGTCGTTCCAAAGTCAGGCTCATGCTTCTCAGCTGTCGCTGCGGCGGTAAGAATGCCCACCGAACGACGCAGAGTATATCCGATGGGATCATCGACTCCGAACTCACCTCTAAAGAATCCCATGGCTGAAGTGCTATTTATGCATTAGCTCCAAGATGTGTCCAAATCTCCCGCTGGCCTCGTCTTGCTTGTCGCCCGGCCAGCTTCCTTCTGTCGGCTGATCAGAGACAGACCAACATCACTGTTCACTGCGGTCAGGTCACTGGGGCGATCACCGGGCTCTTCAGTGCGCCGGAGCAGTGACCGGCATGCTGCGTCGGGGGTCGATGGCGAGCAACTGCACCTTCTGCTGGGCCGGCCGGCCCGCCGCGGGTCACCCCGCGCCAGTGACATCTAGCGGCCGAGCGCGGAACTAGGCCCGGCGGGTCGTCCAAGATCCGCCCCGACTGATCCCGCTGCGTTCTCCAACGCGTTACAAGACGTGTAGAGAACGGAGTCGGCGTCGGTGCCTTGAAGACGGGAGTGTGCGTGGGAATTCTACCACACCGGATTACATGGGCTTACCGCTCGTCACATTCCGCAGACTGAAGACGTCGAGAACACGAGAGATGATTCACTCAACATTCCACATCAGCCAGCTGTCAGTTTTGAATTTACTGTACCTATCTTTACGGTGTGATCGATCATCGAAGAGAGCTAATGGCGTTGCCACGTCTAACCCCCGAGAGACGAACGCTGCTGATCTTGTGAATCTCCAGCTAGCACAGGCAGCGAAAGAAAAAGGGAACGGGACCAAGTCGAGCCTGAAACATGATGGCAAATGTCATCCTTTAGCTCAGCTTGAAAATGAGCGGAAATAAAAGCTCTCTTAACCCGCACCCCACTGGGGTCTGTGAATAACGCGCCCTACTGGGGGGGGGGGGGGCTCTTCATAGCCCCCTCATAACTCCGAAACTGCTGGGCCGATCGTCAAAGTTCAAACGGTGTCTGATAGCCCCGGAAAAAACTGTCGAACGAAACCTAATTCATTATTGATCTCGGGGTCACCGATGACATCACAGGTCAGGCCAAAGTAAAAATTATTGATGTTTGGCTTGTTCACATTTTGGGCTCTGGCCGCCATCTTACAAGTCAGATCAGGTTCATTGTTGGTTTACACACTCGTGAAGAGATGCTTTAGATACCCTGAGGGTGCCAACCTTGTACTTTGAAATTTAGGTCAGGGTCAGGTCATCACAGGTCACGGAAACCTTATATCATGCATCGGTCACGTGACACATGCTTTATCATCAATTTAGGCTATATATTTCGAATTCGATGTCACTTATGCCATTCGAGGTCATTTTGAGTTGAATTTAGCGTAGGTCAGGCCACTTTCAGGTCAAAAAAGGTCAAATTTAGTTTACATTTTTTTCAACAAAAATGGTATCTATCGGATGCAGTTTGAGCTCAGGAATACGATGGTGCTAATTATGTTGGTGTACGATGTCAAATACGTACTGAAAATATATTTGAAAAATTTATAATTTTGATTTTTTTGCTATAATGCGTATAACTTAGCCATTTTTGAAGATACCTGGCCAAAACTTGCTATCTAGCAAGTTTACTTACTCTAAGTAATAAGTATGTGTTCTATCACATATATTCCTTTTTTTCTTCGAAAAGTAAAAAAAATTGAAAAAGATAAAAATATGGATTTTGAATTATCTTATACATACCTAATTTTCAAAAATTCAAAAATTTTGAAAATCCAAGATGCCAGTTTGATAGCGCAGTCTATTCTGAGTTCTATCATGCAAAGAAATTGGATCTAGCTTAAAAGCTTAGCTCTTGAGAGCGACTGCCGTGGTTCAATGTTTTGCATCGAAATTGGCTGAACAATAAGAGCATGACGTCATTCTGACGTCATTTCCGGCCAACCTATGGTGTTACGAAGTTCATATTTTGACACAAGGCGTGAAATGAACGCAGCCGAGCCCGAAGGTACTGAAAGTTTGGCGTCGATACGTCAAACGGTTTGGAAGTTAGTGCAGAAAACCGGGAGGGGGCTATGAATAGCCCCCCTCCCCCCAAAAGGGACGCGGGTTAAGTGCTGTATCCAAACTGCATTATTTCGAACCTAAATTCTGAACCGTACCGCTCATTTATGCCGCGGCATATAGTGCCTAATGTCTATTGATACTGTTAGATTTTGCATCCTTCACAAACAATGCTCCCGACATGGCGGAAATAATTCACCAATGACAGCGCATCGTCCCCAGTTTCCATGGCAATGCTCAGCCGATATCATAATGTTTCTACGCCGCTGCGCTAGAAGCGCTATAATTGGGTATATCATGTGACGTACTTATCATATATGGTGGTGGCCGGCCGTTGCTAAGGCCCCTAAGGGGTGATGAATGCCCAGTCACCGGTTCGCCCCTCCCCTCCCCCTAGCAACAATCGGTACGAAGCTCTGCTCTCGACCAATCAGATGGCAGGACAGGAGACGAACCCCCGTATGCCTGCGTAAGTTCATGCCTGCGTCTAGGGGGGGGGGGGGGAGGAGGGGGCTCGTCACTGGCCGCGAGCAGCGCGGAAATTTGAAACGCAGACAGTTGTCGCTCGAGCACTCAGCGAAGGAGGGTGAATTGAGGAGTGCGATTGCGAGTGACGACGAATGTCTGGTGACTGGTGGCCGCTGTGTGGTTTGTGCCGCTCGATATAGTGATTGGAGATGGTTAAGTGAATTATGTGCGTCTGGCCGAATAGTCCTCAAATCGTGGACGCGGTGAATGACTATTAATCAACATGAAAAACACGGATAGTCGCCGTGGAGGGCGTGCTGGAGAACTTCATCTTCGATACGGTGACGTACCTACCGCATTATTGATTATAAAATAGAGGTGGCAAAACTGGAAAATTTTGGGACCCGGACCCGGACCCGGTCTGACTGGCACATTTCTGGAACCGGTCAGACCCGGTCTAAGTCAGCGTTGGAACCAGATGGACCCGTTCCCGAAATTCATTATGAAAATTGTGTACAGTTGTAGGTATAGCAAGAAGAAAATAGTTTCTTTCCAAATGGGCATACTTGTGTTGCAAAGTAAAAAACCCATGCCATGGTCATTTCACTTCGCTTCACAGTTTGTATTTTAGAACCAGATTCAGGTCATATTTAAGAATATAAGAAGTAAGTAGACCAATGATTTTCATGCTAACCTAAGCCACTTTTACTACAGCTGCTAAAAATGATGTGAACTGGGATCCATGGAGCAGTGCCTCCACCAGAGTCAGAACCTAACATCAACATCGAACAAGATAACATACTGATACGTACCTTTTCTAATATTCTTGGTAAAAGATATTCGTTTTTAGAATTAATTCATTAGTCCTTACAAATATTATCAACCATCCAAGGCCCCAAACGAGGGACGACGGTGAAAACAGGGCGCCTGGGGCGATTTGATCAAGGTTCGTGAAATTTACACGTGACGTTTGGCATATAGAAGGCTCTTGGAGCGGGAGAAGTTCCAAATGTCACGTGACTAATATGCCCTCCGTCGCCCTGTTTTCACCGGCGTCCCAAACGAGAAAACAATCAAAATCAAAGAAACATCAAAACTTTGTGAGGTCCGCCAGAAATGTCGACACGATAGCAATGCAAGGACAAAACAGGCGTTAAATCACTGCAAAATTTTGTTGGGGTTAAAGTACTGCAAAATCGTAATGGCAAATGGCAATAAACTTAAGTACTGCAAGTTTGCGATCATGACTTAAGCGCCAATTTATTAACGTAGAAAACAAACTACATTTTTGTTAGTACCTAGATATAGAATAAATACCAAGGGTTCTGAGACTTACCTACCTGATTTCTTCCCAAACGTGTTCCAAACTTGTAACCTTTATGCAGTAGATTAGCGTGCGTAAGGTATAGCATATATGACGCTCAAATGCGCCATTTTCACATCAACACGGAATCATTGGCCTTGGAGAAGGGCATTGGTATTGACTCAGTTTTTTTGCCAGCTGCTGCCCTATGATGGCGCTAGTAGAGCGCTATATGTATAATACGCTCTGCTAGCGCCACCATGCGGCGCCAGTTGGCTAAAAATCTGATCAATACTACGGTTTCTGGAGAATGCCTTGGATTCATTTTTAGCTTAATGCAAGCTTTATGGATTTATGAAAGGGCCTGTTGGTTTTATGAGCAGGGGCGTCGACACCGGTCCGACTTTTCCGACTAGTCGGACCACTTTTTCGACTAGGCGGTGCCCTGCTGTGGCTCGCGGGGGCCCCTGCTGCAGACTGCGGGGGCCCTACTGCGGCTCGGGGCCCGCGGGGCCCTGCTAGAGACCGCGGGGGCCCTGCTGCGCCTCTGGGGCCCTGCTGCGCCTCTGGGGCCCTGCTAGACACCGCGGGGCCCTGCTGCGGCCCGCGGGGTCCCCTTCTGCGGCCGCGGGGGGCCCCTGTTGGGGCTCTCGGGGGGCCCTGCTGCGGCCACGGGGGCCCCTGCTGCGGCAACGGGGCCCCCCGCTGCGGCTCGCGGGGGCCCTGCTGCGCCTCGCGGGGCCCTCGCGACACCTGGGGGCCCCCACCGGTGGGGGCCCCCCGAGAAAAAGTCGGACCAGTTTTCCTTGCGCGTCGACGCCCCTGTTTATGAGTTGTCTTCTGGCCGTGATAGAAATAATTGCAAAGCTGTTTGAGTTATGAAATGCATTTGAATATCAAACATGAACTCTGATTTCCGGTGGGCATAGTGACTTTGGAATGTCAATGTCTTTGAAAAGGCAGGTGAGAATGCCACTGGTCAGCCTTGCTTCAATTGGATTTGTGTCCATTTATAAATGGATTTCAGTCATACTTACTTACCTAGGTACATATGTTATTGGTATTTGATTTCTAAAGCTCAAAATATTGCTAGGTTTTGTACAGCAAACTGAATGGAAGTGATCCGTACAAACATTGGTGAAATGTTTTCTGGATTGCTAGCACTTAGAACTTGTTTATTCTGTTGTAGGTGACATGATAAGAAATTGAAGCAAGACTGACCAGTATGCTATAGAATAGGTAGCCCAATCTGCAGGAATATTAAAATTCAAAAGTGGAATTGGGACTTATGAACTGGAAACTGCAACAACTATGACTATGTTTGCCAAAGCATAAAAGATATTAATTTAATATTTACCATAAAGCACAGGGAAATGATAGGACCCGGTTGGAACCGGCCAAATATTTTGGGGGACCCGGTCTGGACCCATCCGGGTCCAGACCGGTTCCATAGACCGGGTCCCCGGGTCCACATTTTGCCACCTCTATTATAAAACATGACCCCCTTGTTCAGTGTTCAATGTTCATTATTCAGTGTTTATTTTGGACATGATGATTGATGTGTTGATGGGACTGATGATTGATGATTTTAACCGGAACAATTTTTCTTCGAACTAACCCAAATCAAAATCAATGAAATCATTTTTGGGTCGATTCTGATTCTGGTTTACAGTGAAACATTTGAAAGTTGTAAACTATTTCATGGTTCTGCTTCTCTTTTTATTTCTCTTTACATTCAGCTCAAAGTATGAAAGAGCGTCGGCAGATCAAAATAATAATCCAATTTAAAATAACGAAATTTTATCGCAGGCCTGAGCTCCATTTGCAAGCCACAGAACTATATGCGAGCCACAAAAATTCACACAATCCATTTGCGAGCCACAAAATAATGAAGCCATCACTGGCTTCATAATTTTCGAACGCGATGGGCGTTGACTCCACGCTATGGTCGAATGACCTTCATTTTCACGCAGAGCTGATGCGTTATAAATATGATCCTCTGCGAATACCTTGTTCCTTGTTATTTTACACGTGCTTTTGCCTCATACATTGGTTCTTTGTTATCGGTCATTGCGGTCAAGACCCTCGCTATATGCATCGCCGCAATGTCCTATTTCAGCTAATGAATGTCCCCAATGAGCTGCTTGTACCGTGGTGGCCTCATATCTACCCACTTCCTTAATGCCGCGTTAAAACATTATGTCGGTACCCGTCCCAGGACGCGCGGCGTGGCCTTGCTTTGTCACTTTGCAAGGTTCTGTGTTAGCTATGGTAGTGGAATATAACATTTGCGTAATGAGTTGATACCATTATGGCTTACATCATTTTCTGCAGCGACGGGGCAGAAGACACGCAACGCAAACTACAACAGACCTGTGCCATAAAAATTATTCTTGAAATTATGCAATACCATATCAGAGAGGTACGTAGATTCGTTAATGTTCCGACAGGCTTCAGCTGTTTGACGAATGCTCCAATTCATTATTCAAAGTAGTTGCATGATACTGGAAAGCGCAATTACACCCAACTACGTCTACGCAAAATAATGACCGTGCTCCATGTAAAAAGCCTCTCCTATTTTCTTTCCATAGTGCATGATGCTTTGTTCCCATACCTGCTACATTGCATGATTAAATCGAGACATCCAGGCATTTAAACGGCACGTGCACTGTACCACACTTTTCAAAGTTTAATGCAATGCTTTAATGTTACCAGCCGTGTGGTTCAAGGGGTGTGGTTCAACATGTTGAACCACACGGCTGCTGACGTCACTATCATATTGTTGTGAGCCGTTTGGCGGGTATGGGAAACACCTTCTAGCCCTAAGGCCGGGAATTCAATAAATGTCACCTCGCTTTTTTTTTTTAGCAAAACCACCTCGGGCCTAACGGCCCTCGGAGTTTTCGCTAAAAAAACCTCGGTGACATTTATTGAATCATCCCGGCCCCGGGCAGGAATATATTAAAACCCGCGCCCTGCTGGGGGGGGGGGGGGTGTTTGAACACCCCCCTTGTGGTTTTTCGCGAATATCTCAAAAACGGCGGCGCAAAACGGCGGCGCGGAGCGCCGCCGTTTTTGGTACACCTTATCATACATCAATTCTACACATGTTGTGAAAATTTCAGACCAAGGTCATTCAAGGTCAGGTCACCAGGTCACTTGAAGTGACCTCACCTCATAAAAAGTTTCAATGTCTGTCATAGCTACACCGAGTGACCGATCGCTTTGAAACTTTCAGCGATTGCTAAGAGCAATAGCATGTACAAAATGTATATCTCAGAATTTTGATATCGATGACCTAAGGTCAGGTCAATTTTGCGACCTCCCCATTATAAGTCAATGGGAGAAAATTGAAATGCGCCTCTTTTGGACGAAAGACATTGTAAACACTCCCAAACACTGAATTACAAGTGGTTTAGACACACTGAACATGAAAATGGTGTCCGTTACCCCTGTTCATGACCTGAGGTCATCTTAGGTCACGAATGGTATCTAACAGTTTTTCGCAAATAACTTTTGATAGAGGCATGCTAGAGCGATGAAAACGCCATAGATGTGTTCAGCTCGACGATACGGATCGACTGATATGCAACATGACCCTTCGCGGTCAGGTCATGACCTTGACCTGAGGTCAAATTTTCAAGTTGACCTTTCAAGGTCAAGTTATAGTTCATTCGATGCGTCTTGACGAGAGGAACACGATGCCGGTAAAAGTAAGCTCGTACAAGGCTTGGGTCAAAAGTTATTGCAGAAAAACTGTTTCCGAAAAAATCGGCTATTTTTGCAGTTTTTGCCCCCTGCAGGCAAAACCGTTGACGTTAGGTCAAATCTGAGAAAATTATTCAGAAAGGGCGTTAATAGGGCTATCGAATGCGCTTTTCCGCGGCGCTGTAGCTCTATTGGTTCCCGAGTTATGCGTTGGCTTCTTGGAAATTTTCGACATTCGACCTGGAAATCGGCGAAATTTTGCCTTCAATGACCTCTGGTGACCTGACCTTTGACCTGACCAAAAAATTGACCGAAGTGATTTCCTCATTATTTTTGACGCCCTTTCGAACGCCGCCTTCCGCGTATCGCTACGTGGCCCAGGAGCCGAGTTAGAAGGGGGGTGTTCAAACACCCCCCCCCCGTTATGACTCAGAATATCTGATGACGATGGCCTAGCTCAACTATGCAACAGGATAGTTTGTGCAAGGCCCATTGACATTAACTATGCATCTGAGTCATAACGACGGTTTTCACTCCTGTCTCGATATCATTATTAAACGACCTTGTCCTCTCTGTCCCTTTGTCCCCGAAAGACTCATCACCTCTTCAGTCGGATATGAGCTGATTCACGACCCCTGTGTCCGGTCGAGTCGTCTCTCTTTCACTGATAGGTACCCCCTTCAGGAAAACAGCTGAATCACTTCGACGATCCTGGCGGGCAGATGTTTCGTCAATCCCACCGACCTTTCCCACCATCTCTCGATCGGCGGCAATTAGTGAGCTCGGGAATGTAACAGTCATCGGCGATTTTACCAGTTTTCAATACACCATGCGGCGGCGGCCGGTCGGCGCGGGTGGCACGCTCGTATCTGGGTTAAATGGCAGAGATTTCATCGCCGACTGCTGTCTATATAGGTCAGCAGTCCGGCGGCGATGGGCGAGCACGAAGCGAGCACGACGCGACTTAGGTGCGGTCCGCGGGGGTGCTCCTGGTAACCGGTGCTGCCGGACCGCGCCCATCGGCGGCGCCCCCGCCCCCGCCCCCTCCCCTCCCCCGCCCCGCCCCGCCCTGGCCAGGTATGTCCTACGATCTGTGACAAGGCTGCCTTGCTCCACGGTACAGGAGTACGACTCAAGGGCGCTCCGAACCGGACGGGTTCGGTTGGCAACGGCCATTGTCTATTGGATTCGCGACTATTCGTTTTTGTGTGGGATTTCTACGCAATTGGTCGATCAATTACCAATCGTTTAAATGGAACAATACCCTTCTAATTTTTATGACAAGACGGGATGAAGATGTGATGGTTGAATTTCAATACAAAGCGGTTGGCTGGTTGAAAACTGGCCTTGATTTCATAAGCAACCGTCCCGTCATACCTAGTCGTGGGAACGAAAAAAAAAAACTGGCAATATGAGCGATGCATTAGGTTTTTTTTTTCGGAAACATCACTGCAATTGGCGAACGAGAGATGAGTTGAGCATAGATGTTTGAGAATGGCCATGGTTTCCCTAAGCAGAGATTCCTCTTTTACTCCTGTTGGCTGTGACCGCACAACAAATAACTACGAGTACGCGTTTTTGTTTCATTGTTTTTCCCTTTAGAGTGCTGTGTCCAGGGTTGTGCTCGACTCAAAAAAATTTGCCGACTCGACTCATCATTTAACTTCAGAAAGCCCTGACTCAACTCTGACTCAAACAAGGAGCTGATTTTTTCCCTTGACTCGACTCATGCAGGGGCGGATCCAGGAAAACTCCAAGGGGAGGGTCATGAATCGAAGTGGTGCCCCTACCTATACCCAAAATTAAAAACTCAACGGATTTCGTCCACTTCATTTTGGTGGTGCCCCCATTTTCAGTTTTTTTTATTATTTTTATTTTTTATTTTTAGTCAGTATCTTAACTCTTAGCCACAACCACATTTACCAATTGTAAGCAAGTATATATGAATGTGCTATGTGTATATATGTTGTGGACACTGAGTAGTGAGTACTTACCAGGAACGTTATCAGGTAAGCAAATCGTTGTCAGTCCGACGAACTTGACCCTGGCGTCTAAAGGGTCTGTCCTTGACACTTCAGGCTTGTCAGGGGCACCGAAGTCCTTCCAGGGACACCACAAACCTGTCAGGGGCACCTACGGCCTTGTAGGGGCGCCACAGGCCCGCCAGGGGCACCACAGGCCTGCCAGGAAGCAGGGGCACCACAGGTCTAGCAAGTATACACGACAGGCCTGTCAGGGGCACAACGGGCCTGTTGGGCCCATGAGCACCCCTAGGGGCAGGGACACCACAGTCCTTCCAGGGGCACCGCAGGCCTGTGAGGGGCACCAGCGGCCTAGCAGGGGCACCAGTCAACACAGGCCTGCCAGGGGCACCACAGACCTGCCAGGGGCACCAGAGGCCTGCCAGGAGCACCACCGACCTCGCAGGGGTAACTTGGGCCTGTCAGGGCCCAGGGGCACCACGGGCCTGTCGAGAGGCACTTCAGGCTTTTCAGGGGCACCATAGTCCTCTCAGGGCGCAGGGGTAGCAGGGGCACCAGAGGCCTGCCAGGGGCACTACAGGCCTAGCAAGGGCACCACTGGTCTATCAGGGGCACCACGAGCCTGTCATAGCCAGGCATCTCAGGCTTGTCAAGGCCCAGGGGCACCACAGGTCTGTGAGGGGCACCAGCGACCTAGCAGGGGCACCAGTCAACACAGGTCTGCCAGGGGCGCCACAGACCTGCCAGGGGCACCACAGACCTGCCAGGGGCACCAGAGGTCTGCCAGGGGCACCACCGGCCTCGCAGGAGCACCTTGGGTCTGTCAGGGGCACCACGGGCCTGCCGAGGGGCACTTCAGACTTTTCAGGGGCACCAGTCCTCTCCGGGCGCAGGGGCACCAGAGGCCTGCCAGGGGCACCAGCGGCCTAGTAAGGGCACCAGAGGTCTGCCAGGGGCACCACAGGCCTAACAAGGGCACCACGGGCCTGTCAGGGGCACCTCAGGCTTGTCAGGGCCCAGGGACACCACAGTCCTTCCAAGGGCACCGCAAGCCTGTCAGGGGCACCAGAGGCCTGCCAGGGGCACCACAGGCCTAGCAAGGGCACCACTGGCCTGTCAGGGGCACCTCAGACTTGTCAGGGCCCAGGGGCACCACAGTCCTTCCAGGGGCATTACAAGCCTGTCAGGGGCACCAGAGGCCTAGCAAGGGCACCACAGGCCTGCCATGGACACCACAGGCCTGCGAGGGGCACCACCGGCTTTGCAGGGGCGCCTCAGGCCTGTCAGGGGCACCACGTGCCTGCCGGGGACACTTCAGGCTTGTCAGGGGCGTTACAGTCCTGTCAGGGCCCAGGGGCACCAGACCAGGCCCGTGGTGTCCCTGCTAGGCCTGTGGTGCCCCTGGCGGTCCTGTGGTGCCCCTGTCAGGACTGTGATACCCCTGATAGGCCGGTGGTGCCCCTGGCAGGTCTTTGGGCCCCCGGGCCTCAAAGGGGGGGGGGGGCCATGACCCATGTGACCCCCCCTTGGATCCGCCCCTGGACTCATGACTCAAGCGGCTCAATGAAATTATGAGTTGACTCAAACTTGACTCAAATTTTTTGTTGGGTCAGGTGTGTTGACTCAAAATTGACTCAAATAAAAAAGTTGTTGAGCGGGGGGGGGGGGGGGTGAAAAAAATCCGGCAGCAGGGCCAGGCCTAAGTTAGTTGTTACGCGGGGGGAGAATGAAAAGCTTATATATATTGTTTCCAGAAAGTTAAGCCAGCGGCCCAGCTGACTCATGTTCCTAAATGTTTTTGACTCAACTCAATTTCAAAAGTTATTTTACTGACTCAACTCTGACTTAACTCAACACCTTAATATTTTTGTCCGACTCAACTCTGACTCAACTCATCAGCTCAACATTTTATCCGACTCGACTCAAACCTGCCTCATTTGAGTCAGAGTTGAGTCAAATTTCTGACTCGACTCATGAGTCAAGCACAACCCTGGCTGTGTCTTGAGTCGTACTCGTGCGACAGCTGTAATATAAGTCCAATTGATATGCCACACAATACCACGGAACTCCACTGTCTACTGTTGAACTGAGTTCGGTGTCGTGGGTCATGGGAATTTTCCAGGGTCGTTAAAAAGATATAAATTTCACCATCATCGTCCATTTTGCGGTGTATAATTATTTCAAATTGTCTCTGTTATTCACTCAATTGGGTAATAAAGATCGACAACGTGTTTCTCGTGCTGCTATATTACTCGACTCTTGCGGTCAAGAGCGCTAATTATCTGACAATTTGGGGCGGCTCTTACCCAGTCCACTGCGAGCTCCGCTCCCTGCTGATTACGGTGGCCACCTGTCGGCTTTGCAGGTCATTCTAAGCATGATACGGCGGCTTCTCCGTTTGTCCGTTCTTGGCCTTGCCTTCCTTCACAGCCTTCGTCTGATCTATGATGCAACATGGAACTGACAAAAATGTGTCCTGGCGTGGTTCATTCTTTGTTCAGTTCACAGTTCTCTTCGAAGGACGCTCACTCGCGCTCACAGACATGCAGAATATTTCGAAATGATCATATCATACTTCCCGTTCGCATTGTTTCGGCTGTTTCTACGAGTCTGCGGACACTAAGGGTGACGTCATCATTCGCGGATACTATGAGGAATGACGTCATCAGTATGAGGGGTCAATCATGACGTAAGGTCGCTGCTGCGCAACGCTGACTCGCGAGCCACTAGGATTGCGTTTCTCTCTCTCTCTCTCTCTCTCTCTCTCTCTCTCTCTCTCTCTCTCTCTCTCTCTCTCTCTCTCTCTCTCTCTCTCTCTCTCTATCTCGCTCTCGCTCTCGCTCTCGCTCTCGCTCTCGCTCTCGCTCTCGCTCTCGCTCTCGCTCTCGCTCTCGCTCTCGCTCTCGCTCTCGCTCTCTCTCTCTCGCTCTCGCTCTCGCTCTCTCTCTCTCGCTCTCGCTCTCGCTCTCTCTCTCTCTCTCTCTCTCTCTCTCTCTCTCTCTCTCTCTCTCTCTCTCTCTCTCTCTCTCTCTTTTCTATTGTCCGTGCTGGCTTTAATTAGTACGGTGCACTGGGGGGGGGGGGGGGGGGAGACGAACCGCTCGGTATTCAACGTCTCGCACAAACCACTCGGTCCTTCAGCTGAGGTCGGAATATCCAGAACAATGTGCGTCTGTGAGACACTCCGGCCGGCCCCTGTCATATGATTTGGCGAGCTCATAAGCCGTGACGTCACAAGTCGACGCCACCGGGCGAGGGCCTCTCGTCCCGCACGTGCGGTTCTCATGGTTCTGATGAGTCTTAAGGCTGATGTAGTGATAATGAAGGACAAGGTGCGCACGATAGATGAAGTAATTCGACCCACTTCGTGACTGCAGTGGAACATCCCTGGTAATAAACACTTGCTCTCATATCCATGAGCTGTGTTACGAAAGTATTTCGTCGGCGATCGAATTCATGCCGCTGAACAGACGGGTTAACGTATTTGTGATGCATTGGACAATGGACAGCAGTGAGGCTCACCTTTTAGAGCCACCTAATCTAGGCGTACGAAGGGAAGATGATCAGTTTATAGATAGAACAAGAAACTCCACTCTTACTTTGCAATTAACGTCGTAGATAGCTTTTTAAGAATTCGTTTTTCCTGCTTCATCTATTTGTGGATGGTTGAAGGCTGTAGCTGACCAAAATTTTTCCCTACTACTAATGGAGTCCTCTTGTGATGACCTGGCCGCTGCCGGTTCCGCGTCCCCTCTGGGTGATGTTCCGACCGCCGGCCGGTACCGTTGTCCGCCGAAGGTCCCGGCCAAGGTCCGGCGATGACGGCCGGCTGCCGGTGGTCACGCCGCTGCCGACAGCCGCCGGACGGGAAGCGGGTCCCAGTCACGAGCTGACCCGGCCGAGACGCCCACTCGGTGGCGACGTGACCCAGCAGGTCGCCCGGACGGCCGCTGGACGGAGTGTGACCCTGCTCGGCTGGAGTGGCGGCCGAGCCGGGGCCGGTTGACCACTGTAGCTCCTGGATCAGACTGCAATGCACCGGAGACTTTCACTGTCATTGCAGGCTTAGGAATTACTGCCGCAAACTGGCGGTTGGTTATTATCACTTGCATTAACAATGATATTGAAATTATAAGGATGATTGTCTTATTGGCTTGTTTTTTCTGACAGATGTATGATGTCAGTTTTTTTATGTCACTCAATCTTTACCTTGAACTAAATGCTGGCGTCATTTTCAGATTGGACCCATAACACTAAATACCACCGGTAGGGCAAATCTCATAGCTATAAAATGTTATCAGGGCAACTCATCACTCGAGAAATTTAAAGGACACCAAACCAAGCCCTTGGTAAAATAATTAGCCCGTAGACCCAAGGCGTTGAAAACGGCGACCGCCGCACCTGAATTTTAGGTCTGAGGCCAGTTTACCAACAGAAAAATAGCCGTTTTTTTTGCCTTAAGACCGCTTCACATACGGAACGTAAACGCGATGGGCACGTAAGCGGATAGAGCTTTAGCGCTTACGCTCCGTATGTGAAGCGGTCTTTAAGCAAAAAATTCCGGCAGGCGGTTTTTTTTCTGTAGGTACATAAAACTGGCCTCTGAACAGCCCCATGGCGCTGGCAGGTTATACTCCAGCCTAAATTTCATGCTTTCAAAAGCAGGATATTTTGTGTTGATATGATTCTGCCAGAGTCGGACCGACAGGGCACAGGCCGTGCACTGTGCAGTGTTGTCCCGGATCCAAATTTGTGCATCCGTGTTTGACAAACACTGCTTTGACGATTGATGCCCAGCATCATTTTTATCATATTTTCATATTTTTGAGCTTAACAATGCTTCTCGATCTACGTGTAGTATAGTGGATAAGGGGCCTGCCTTATAAGTCGCTAATCGAGGAACAAGAGGTTTCGAGGCTGTGAAGTGGGAGGTGCATGCGTCGTTTCGTACTTGCTCTCAAGGATTTAAAACACAGGCTGATTGATGGGTTTACCTACTAGAATTAGTAGGTTAGTAGATTTTTTTGAGTTCTGAATAATGCTTAAATGATTGAATTCAGTTTTATTATTATTTTTATCTCTCTTGCAGTATGTCCTGACACATTTAATGTATTGCTAAACATTTCTGTGTGATCAATACGTTATTTTGGATACATTTGTCTTATTGGAGCACTAATAAGTCCTATTCTGCCTCACGATGTACAAAGGGCTATCTTATATCATCTAAATAAGTTATTTTATCTGATGATCCCTCCTCTATCTCCCGCTCCTCTAATTGCCGCCGGTCGGCGTTCCTGCCCGTTCGTCCGTGAGTAATCCCGCCGCCCACGGGGGCCGGCCGTGACCCACTTCCGGCACCGATCTCATGGGATTTCGGCACCACTCCGGAAGTGCTCCGGGCAAGGGTGAGAGCGCGCGCTGTCCGTACCGCCCGGTTACCGGCCAACCGGGCCACACCGGCGGCGGCAGGAAGCGACGGCGCCGACATAGGAACGGAATGGTAACGAGACGAGCCGCCTTTGATTTGGGGAACGGAGAGCCCGCGGAAAGGTCAGCGAAGTCGGGAGTGTTGGGTAATCTCTGTGATTGTCCAACTATTTTGGATTGAGTTGTTTTATGCTAGAAGAGGTGACTGCTTAATTAGTCTCCTTTTGTTTATTGTTTTTGGTAAATTGAGTCTGAATACTTTGATGGATACATTTACGGTTCCACTACCCATATAATTAGTCCTCCCAGTTTGGTTTGATAAATTCCAGGCGGGTGACAGACTGCATCAATGATTTGTGCATTTAAAAGGCAAGTCGATACAAAATTTACTCTGTGAATTGCTTTGCCATTCTGACTGGGCTTCACGCGCCATCGTTGCGCATTAGCGACGATCGTGCCTGTTAGGCACTCGCTGAGTGCTTTTTAGATGCTATCTCACGAATTTCAACATCTCTCACACTAAATGTTTGCTGATAGGAACGAGACACAATGCCAAACACAAGTCAGAATGAACGGCCAAACAACTAATCCGAGTATATCATATATCTCCTGACATGCAGGCTTTACAATCTGGAGCAAGGCCAAGCGACTGATGCAGTCGCGATTTTGAAGAAGAGAAGGCACAGCTAGTCATGAGAGTGGGATGAGCGACAATTTCGGAAAACTGGCGACAGGGGGTGTGACACGGAATGGCCCACGGACGGGTCGAAAGGTACGAGGATCTGTGTCCGGGAGGGCGTGACAACGGGGTCTCAGCGGACCGAAAGCATCCCGAGCAGGGTGGGAACGGGAAACTATTTCCGAGTAGACTGTATCAGCGGACGTAAAGGAAATAGTTCTCCGTTTGATAGGGAAATTCAGAGTAAGATGGCAACCATGTGAGACAGGACCAACCTCACTTAGTTCGAACAGCAGCTTCCTAGCGGTCAACAACTTGGTCATGGCGAGGGGAATTTTCTAGTTTGCATTTTAAGTATTTGAACGTTGTGTTGAGCATTGTTAATAAGGTTATTAGAAGGATGAAGAATAACCTGTTGCTCATTTCTATCAGAAATAGAAAAATAAGCCATAGTTTGCACCATAGTATCCTTCTAAATAAGTTTGCTTTTAGATGAAAAATGATCACAATCAGGTGTATCACTTGCCGTTCTTTTTTTAGCAAGGTGGAACGCTAAAATGAAAAAAAACGAACTAAGCCTCTAAAAAAACGTCTAAACATTTGCTTTAAGACAATGATGACTGATATTTAATGATGCTCATTGGCTGATCTCCTGAATTTAGATATCATTTCAACAACGGACCTGGGTATTGAGAGCGAGAGCATCCAATTGCAACATATGATGAGTTTGTGCTCTGAAGACTGGGGTGGCTTTATCTCTGGTTCACTGTGTGTTCGTTAATGCAAATTGGCTTAATCACTCCTAACACCCATTTACGGTGCACACCCTGTGCAGAATCACCAATGTGGATCAAGGATGATGTTTTCATAAGTCGTTTCATTACCATTCATCACAAAATGGTGCCAAGAGTGGCCTAGGGCTATCAGTTCAGTATCTTGATTGTGTGCCATGCGGCTCAGCATGCCAACCCGATAACCTGCTTCTGGGTCCGGCCTCAATTTTCAATAATTGTCATGGAATTTGAAGATTTTGTATTTCTGCCCTTATCAGCACCCAGTCATGTATGTAAATATTTTACATTCGGGGCATTCCACGTCAAATCGAACAAAAACCGGCTGTTTTGCACCTTACCATCAGCGATTTCATTATAAATTTGTGAGCGAGTTCCTGTGTGGCCCCGGACATTACATTGATGTTTTTTTGCACATTCTGACCACAGGTCTTCTGAATATTGGGCATCAAATTTTTACAAAATGTTGCATCTTTATATTTTTGAACGACCATAACTTTGGTTGTACTTGTTTGATTTGAATGAAATAAACCTTACTGTTTAGGTAATTTCTTAAGCATTTGTTTAGAATTGCACCTACTTAAATATATGACCTTGAAATTTGCTTAACTCTGTTCTTAAGCACAAATATTGAAATACCAAAAAACACGTCACCTTCGATTTGGCTCATTTTCATATATTTTATTGCCTACCATATTCTTAACAACCTGTGAAAAAAATTAGAGTGGGCCATTCATAAGTTTTGAAGAAAATTGCACATTGCAAACGTATGTTAGCACGCGCAGTGGAGGGGGAAGAGCGAATTTCGCCCACCCATCCTGTTTTTCGCCAATATCTCATAAGATTAATGCGAAATTAATTATGGCTACCTGTCAAGAATTGAATTGGACATCTCATCGTGCAAGCAATAAGAAAATCGGTTCACAACTGTTCTAGTAATAGCGGTGTAAAGTGAACATCCTGTCGCCGCAGCGACGCGGCGACTCGGCAGCCGGCGCCGACCGCTACGCGCCGCCTGAATTGTAGACTGTGCCGGGACGGAACAGAACGGTTCCGTCTTTACATCGCGCTCCCTACCGCTGATTACGTTCGATTCGCGTCAAATTTTGTGAGAAGACTAAGAAATGTACAGGCAATCTTATGGTGAAAGAATTTTGAAAATCGGTTGGTAAACAATTGAAATATGAACGTGTAAACACAAAATTGTGATTGCTGCGTTTCCCGCATCGGCCGAGCCCGCCTCAGCCGGCGACATGTTACTCATTAGCAGGCCTCTAACTGCCATATTTATTATTGGATTAACTAGAAATTCCCCATACATACTAAAAAATGTATGTTCTTTCGTATATTGAAGATCAAAAGACGTGAAGATATCGTTGCGTGATAATGTTTTCGTTGAATTTACTTCATGATGCATTTCCACACGGCTCAAAATTCACCGCAAAATACCGTTTGCCTGAGACACTTTTACTATGGAACGTGAATGCTTGACTACGATGACTACGCATTTCCATTCTCGCAGAGTTTGGGATATCACTAATCAGCAATCATTCATTTCAGAAAGTGTACACAAGCAAGCATGTCTTGACTCCAGAGTCATCAATTTTTACAAATGTTTACAAAAAAGACAGATGTCTTTCAAGGTCACGCGCGGTTGCGTGATGTTGATGCATGAAAACGGCGTTTGCCGCGAAAGTTATGAATGGCCCACTCCAATTTCTTCACAGATGGTTAGGAACATTGTGACGGACATAATATGTAAAAATTACCCAAATCGAAGGTGACGTGTTTTTTGCTATTTAAATTTTTCTGTTTTAATTCAAGGTCAAATGCATTTCAAGGTCACTTCAATTTAATTTTATAATTAAAAATCAAAGCCTTATCAATTGCCTATAAGACCCTGTTGATATCATTTTGATACCAGAAAAGGAACCAGAGTTATAGCCATTTAAAAAACTGATGTGTGGCATTTTTCGCTATATTCGATGACCTATATATCAGCGATACGTTATCAAATTTCGAAAATATTATACGTAACTCAGTTTTGAACCATGCCCAGTCTGCCTACAAATTTTCAGAAAAATCGAAGGGGATGACGGATTTCGGTGTTTGATTTGACGTGGAATGCCCCATTCGCTGTAAGTGCACCTCTGCACATGACATTGTTCTCGTCACAATGTAGCACCACATCCATCACCATTATGTATACCCAACACAGCTGGCATGCCCCCAGTATCCTCTCGTGCCGTTTCACGCCGCCTCACAGCTTGTATCGGCTGGCTGACGCCACCGGTTCTCTCACGACCGTCAGCCACCGACCGGCGGCCGACGGGCGACCCCGACGCCGTGTCGGTCGGCCCGTCGAGCGCGCCAAGGTCGCGGTCGGGGGCGGCGCGCCGACCTTTTTGTCGGTCGCCGACGGCGTGCCTGGTGTCCGCGGTCGGAGCTCCTGGTGTCTGCGGTCGGAGCTCCTGGTGTCCGCGGTCGGAGCTCCTGGTGTCCGCGGTCGGAGCTGATGGCACCGCCGGGAGGACTGAACGGAATGGATAGAAAACTGAAGTGGGAAGGATGATGACGTTTATGATTCGTTTACGCGCGCCGCCATGGTGATCTAAGCGAGTAAATAATGCCACGAGAACTATTACTCCACCTGCTAAGACTACATCCCAGCCAGATATTCTCATGGCATGTAAGGGCCACAGACGCTGTTTCCTTGTCTTAGAGGGATGTGCCCCCCCCCCAAAAAAAAAAACAGACACGACATTTTCTGTCTGAAGACAAGCAAGAAGTCATGAAATATCTGCACGGATGGTGATAAAAAATCGGGCAGCGATCACGAATCAGACCGGTCTTCTCATCACCCCCTCGGGGGCATCTGAGCAGACGTGCCGTGGCCACTGAAGCGTCCGATTTACATCGGAATCACCGGCCGCGCGGCCGTGAGGATGCCCGGCCGACCTGAACCCGTTCCGACGGCGCCGGCCTGCTCCCGGGCTGCGGGCGCTCGCTCCCCCATGCGGCCGCCCCGATCCCGCCCGGATCGGCCGTGCCCTCAGTGGCCGGCAAGGTCGCGATCCGGCCCGATCAGTCGCCGCCGCATTGTTTGCATGGCGGGTGCATCGCGAGCGGCATCGGTATCGCGCGGAGATCGCGGGGGATCGCGGGGCCGTCGTCAGAGCAGGGTTCGGCCGGGGCTGGCTCAGAGGCCGGGGCCGCAGTGCCGGTGGTCCGGACCCGCGCCGATCTTTGGTCAGATCGCTGTCACCGCTGAACGGTCAGAGCACGGGAGATGGCTGCGGCATACTTGTGACCGGACGGGCTGCACCCATAGCGGTATTTTGGTGATTTGGCCCCAGTTGATGGGACATGTCAGATTTGTCCAGTGTTGGGGTTATGCCAAATTGATGATAAGATAAATATCGAAGTAGGATTGTTCAAAATACTGCTATGATGAAGCTCACTAAGAAATGAATTTATTGTGATACATAATTGCATTGAAGCCATATGTTTTTTCTTTTTGAACTTAAGCCTAAGCAAAACTTTAATGTGGTTCCATGCATTCTTACTTAAAAAGGATGATGACCTAATAACAGTTTGTAATTATAATTATAACAATCATTATGGGTATACTTGTTAAAATTTGAACAGTTGTGACTGTTAGGTTGTATATTACCCTGCTCCCATTACAAAGTTCTGTCCTATATCATTCAGATACCTACCACAAAAATAGTGGGATGGATTGCAGTGAGCGATGATTTAATAGATAGCTTGTGTGTTAGGACGTAGGTAAAACGTTGCAACATAGACATTTCGATATTCCAGGGCCTTGGGAATACTGACATGCACTATGCAATTTTCGAGTAATGAGGTGAATGGTTTGGTATGCTTGCCAAAAAGATAAATACCATTGTAAGCCTGCATCCCTTAACCCTCGCCGGCCGGGGGGGGGGGGCGGGTGCCGCCCCCCATAGGGTTTTTTCGCGATAGCTCCGAACACGCTGGCGATAGAGAGCTAAAACTTGGCATATCTGACCTTTGATCCAAGCCGCATTTTTTGACACCAACCGCATTTTTTGGTCAGGTCAGGTCACTGACCTATGACGTCATAAGTGAACCTCTGCACGGTCTTCAGATGTCGCAACTTCGCAACGCCCTCACTGCCAGAGGAGATGTCACAGGGAAATGAAACTTGCAGGATCTAGTATCGAGTCCCACAACTTGTATATCTCGGATTTTTCCTAAATGTCATATGAGGTCAGGTCATTTTCGTGACCTCACCATTATAAGTCAATGGGGAAAAATTCAAACTGCTATTCTGGCGCCGGGAACGATCTCTAACTATCTCGAGCACACAGAATCGTGATTTGGTGCACTCCTTGCAAGGTTAGATGCGTCACTTTTGCAATGTTGACCTTGCGTGACGTCATTTATGACGTCATCAAGGTCATATTAGTTTTTCGTCAATAACTCTTGATCAAATTGAGCTAGCGAGTCGGGAAAGTCACCAATGGACTCAGGAAGGCCTGCCGAATCGAATGATATGCGACATGACCTCTTTCGACCAACTTCGTGACCTGGGGGTGCTGACCTGACCTTGATCTGAGGTCAACACCCCAAGTTGACCTGACCCGGACCAAAAGTATATCATTCGACGCGCCTGAGCGAGGCGAACACGATGCTGCCAAAATCGGCGCTCTGCGGCGGTTTTTTGCGAAGTTATTCACCAAAAACTGAACCGTACCTTGGGGCACTTGACCTGACCTCAGAGGTCACCGGTTGACCTAGGACCTTAAAATCTGGTACCAATCTCTGCGTCTCGTAACGGCGCACACGCTCGTTTTTTTCCGCGACGCGCTAGCTCCACCAGGGGCGAAACGGCGAGGGGGGTCGTACCCGCCCCCCCCCCTCGGCCGTCGCGTATGTAGAAAACCAATAGGTCCGGCGAGGGTTAAATCCAATCAATCTGCACTCTTCAGGTCAATGGCTGCAATGCCTCCAAACACGTTTGCCAGCTAGCTAGCGCCTAGCTGACGGTTTAGTGTGAGCGACAAAGGTTGTGCATTAAAATTTGTTTTGTTGTGCACTTTCGTACTGAACACAATTAGACGTGGGTATTACATAAGTAGTTGATTTGTCTAAAACCACACATTTTCTCCCTGAATTAACCGATCTTCCTTTCTATTTCGGCACCGCTGCCACCGCGCTGCAGTCTGGAGGGATTGCTCTGTCCTTGAGCGCGGATCAGCGGTGAACTGAGCGGTGACCGGCCACCGTGGGCCGCGGGAGTTCGGTCGGGAGGAACCGGTGCCGGTCGACCGGTCGGTGGTCAGGGAAGTCCCCTGACCAGTGTCCAGCTAGCTAACGGGGTGGCCAGAGAGCTGAGCGCGGAAGACGCTGCCGAGTGTGGGGAGCAACAGTGGTGTGGTTATGAACGGGATAGACCAATGTTGATAGAACGCTTTTCATTTAGGAATGGTCACTGGACATTTTCCTATGTTTCATTCAATGCTATATGCTGCAATGGGGCTATGCTTCATGCAATAACGGATGCAATTGCGCTTATTTTAGTGATGAGATTCACTTGCATGCTGACATGTTCGTCGCTACTGCTGCCAGAGAAGGTAAGGCATGTTCAACACAGGCGGCATAATTTTGCACAGTGATTTAATCCCAACGATATATTTGGTAAAATTATACATTCAGTGATCGCTCATTGGTTGCAATATCTATTGGCATTTAGCAAGATTGTTGTGCTAAAAGAACGATAATAATGAGATGACAGTAATCTCCTGAAAACCGACAGGCCAGCCCTGTTGCTTTCACTTTCATTTTTACAGCCAACATTATTGCCGAAGGGATTATCTGTATTGCTGGTTCGGCTCGTGACGGTCATTGCGAAGGGTATGCCTTCCTGGCGATTAGGCCACCGTTTAATATGAAATTAATGAGCCGGTACTTGGACGTGCGGGACAGTCCTCTTACCCTTGACACGAGCCATTTTAGCCATCACATAGATTAGCGAATGTATTCAGTTAATACGCACACATGCCTGGAATCGTCGTTAGACTCCACATCCCTACTGAATAGATAACCTTAGGGCAATTTTTATGACAATAAATCTAACAGTTTTAACGGTATGACGCCGTTAGCAATACCGACGTGAGCTTTAATCGCTCTGAGCCATCGTCACTCATTGATGATTGACATATTCTCATCACTAATCATTGATCTAGAAGATGATATTTTTGTAAACAAATCGTTGCGCAGTCTCATTTTGTTTCAAGGGACATGCGATGGAGATGGCTGCACCGTTTCTGCTGTTACCTGAAGCGCTTTTTCAGTGGACTGTGTGTTAGCTTTTGTATTTAAAACGCAGCGGAAAATTAACTGCCATAGGGAATGCTCGGTTTCCGAAGTAGTGAGTACCACAAAACTTTTCCTCCGAAAAATTACGAGAGAATGCCCTTTTGAATGATGTCACCGTAAAAAAGGTCTGTGGTGCCCCATCGGCCATCACAAATCCACATTCCAGACAGACCGTGGAGCAACGATAGCTCTTAGATCCTTTCTTTTGTGTGATTCTTTCCAACATGTGGGATCCTTTAATCAGTTGAATGTCTTCGTTTGCCTTTTAGTGTGCGACATAAGTCGTCAATGTTACGTCGGCATGCCATTTAATTTTCATTGATTTTCTTGTATTCCCCTTACATCTATGAGGAAATAGGGAGAAGGGAAGATTGATTTGGATCATTGCATAAAAGCGCTATTATACTCGTATAGTTAGTTATTAACCAGTATAGCGCCTTTTGGGGCGACTAACGAAGCGAGCGAGGGGGGTGAGTCTTGCACGTGCGAAATTTCGAGGGGGTACCGCCAACTGACTTGTGTACGGCACCCTACTGACCGGTTTCTAGCGATGTGCCAAATTTGAGCACAATCGGCCCAGCCGTTCTCGAGATCTGGGAGCGGCACCCTGCACGTGCGCACGTGCAAAATGGGTCCCAACTGACTTGTGCACGGCACCCTACTAACTGGTCCCTAACCGTGTACCAAATTTGAGCGCCATCGGTCCAGCCGTTCTCGAGATCTGGAAACGACCCCTGCACGTGCGCACGTGCAGCAGCACCCCAACTCTGGCACATGGATATGCAGTGCCTAGTGGGTGCCTACCTATTTATATGCCAACTTTCAGCGCAATCGGCCAAGTAGTTACCGAGATATTGCAACAATTACAAAACTGACACCTCTTCGTTTTGCGCGTGGCACGTGCATAAGGGGTCACCCACATGCATCGGGAATAGTCCAATACTTGGTAGAAGGAATGAAGCTACCCTACAAAAATTACCCCGTGTAAATCGGTCAAGTGGTTGCTGAGATATAAGCCTCGCAAAAGCGTCCGCACGGCCGGCCGGCCAGCCGGCCGGCCGGCCGCTCATACTCAGAAATTTCCGTTAATCTAAGGAAAGACTACGCTCGCTTCGCTCGCTCCGTAATGAAGTACCGCCCAACACCATCGCTACTGCTTCATTGCTATGAATTATGCGCAATGACGGGAAGACAATGGCCAAAAACGTCTACATATACGCTGGCTATTTATTTAGGCTAACGATAATGTCGCTTTTTGCACGTCATGCAATGCGTACTTGAAAACGCCATTCACCATTCATGAGTAGTTGATTAAAGGCGGTAACTCATTCGCTACGCATCAAAGTGATGCAGTGCAACAAAGTGTGTGTTACCGCGAAGTGCGTCTAAAATAACGCACCTACCTATGTAGGGGAGAGTGGGGTAATTTGGCCGCTTTTTTTAGAAAACGATATAACTTAAAATTGACGACACATTTCTGCATTTTCTCAACGCTGGCAGGTGTCGCATTCATTTTACTTTACTGGACAGTGAACTTGAAATGATAGAGTAATTACTTATATTGAAATTGTGACGTATTACAAAGGTCTGCAAGGCGGCCAAATTGCCCCACTAGCAGGGTTATTTGGCCGGGGGTGTGGGGCAATTTGGCCGGTGTTAGTTTGCGGTCGGGATTTTCTGTTATATTGCGAGTCAGCTTCAGATTCAGCAATGACGTGTGTCCTATGACGCATTTGCCGCTTTTTGGAGGTTGGCTCAGGAGTCACAGGGGTCAAAATAGCCAAATTAGCGGCTCTAGATGCGATCACAGTTTTTTACGAATAACTTTTGAAGTAATCAAGCTAGGCCAAAACTTCGAGTACCATCGTAATTCTCTCGTCAGTCCGCATCGAAAGATATATGTGTTGACCTTGAGAAGTCGAGGTCAAAGGTTGACCTCAGGTCACGTTGCATCAGGTCGCTTGACCTCAAGGTCACGTGATTTCAAGGTCATCATGCATATCATTCGATGCGCCTTGGCGAGCTGAACAGAATGAGACCATTTGTGCGGCTGTACCATTTTTATGTAAGGATTTATTAGCAAAAAACGTTTGGTAACCTTTGATGACGTCACATGCTCTTACAGTTGACCAATCGGAAGTAAGGCATCAAAGTAGTCAAAGTTGGTCATGAATCATGTCATTTATGGTACAATTGACCATGAAAACTCGGCCGTCCCAGCATAGTGACCATGAGCGCACCGGCCAAGTTGCCCCGCTAGTCCCGGCCAAATTACCCCATATTGCCATTCTGAAAATTTTTGTCTAAAGTCATCACGGCTTTACGGAATTAGATAAAATTGCTCTTGGAACCGCTGAACACCCCAAGAATGGCGCTATAATGTCTGAATTCGTTTTTAGCCCAAATACTACGTGTTATACAACTTTGTAAACAGAAGTAAAAGTTACCATTTTCTAATGAAATTAACGTTTTATTAATTTTGAATAAAATTACGAGGGGCAAAATTTTGACATTGGTCCTCCAGTTATGTCTACCCATGACAAATGAATAGAGACTAGAGTTATTTCACTCACTTTTATTATACATCGTACAGGTGGGGGCGGCCAATTTACACCACCGGCCAAATTACCCCACTCTCCCCTACCCCACTAATGTATGTCTAATATTCATGCCACACGAGTTAGTAAGCACATTGCTTGCATATTTTTCTTACATTAATTAACAAGTTAAAGGTAGTGTGCCACCTTTGAAAGATTTCCCATTTTATTTTTCCTAGGATAAGAAGCTTCTGTTTTACCTAATATCGCAAAAAAAAAATCAAAAATGGGCCCGGAATAGTGCCTTTTTCGCCTAAAAGTTTATCGGTTTTTAGATATGTATAACAACTGTAGTGGGCTCACCTGCAAACAGGCGTCGGGCAACAATCGCGAATGCGGCGCACTTGTGACAATAAGCAAAGGTCATTATAGTGTTACGACCATACGACGTACGGGAATGAGTTATCAGCTGTCTAATCGTAGACAACACAATGTCGAGCCTTAAACTGTAAGCCCGTATTGGTATTGTTTCTTTTATTTGGCGGTCGAACATTATTTATGGTTTGAAATATGATTTTATGTAAAATAATTGATATGAAAAAGCCGTCTTATAAGTTATGACCCCATTTCACCACACGCAAGTGGCAGAAATGGCAATGATCAGCTGACGCATTTTTCTTGGCCGAAGTCAGAGCGCGCAGCCCGACGCACCACCACCGCACCACAAAGTATGAGCAGAAGCCGCGCCCAAAGCCAGGGCCCCGGTAACGTGAGGTAGCCGAGTCGGGGCAGCGTGCGCTGACCCAAGCCGGGACGGCAGCTTTGGGCGCGGTCTACCGCATCCCCGCGGGCAGCCCCGGGCTATCACATGACACCGGGAGGACGCGCGGCTCCGGCTTGGGTCAGCGCACGCTGCCCTGACTCGGCTACCTCACGTTACCGGGGCCCTGGCTTTGGGCGTGGTCTACCGCACCACCTAACATGCGTGTATGAAACCGCAGGAGCTGATGATGAACGGGTTTATCGAAACTTGATTGGATGAGCATATCGGTAATAGCCATTTCAGTGTGTGCATTTATTGTTCATAGTGGTGTGAAAGGTGGTTGGGGTACGACCGACAACCCGTCGGGGCGAATTTGGCACTGGGGTACTCAAAATTTGAAGAATTTAAGACGTTTCCATGAGTTTTGAAGGTACGGATAAGTTCTAAAAATCCGGTTCTCCTTATCTGGGCCATTAACTCCATACGGTCCAAGAAAGCTGGCACACTACCTTTAACTTTTTTTGCTAGCGAGCTGCCAGAGCGGGCTGCACAAGTTTTGATAGCTGTGTTTAGGCTGTGAGCTTCAAGTTGCCAAGCAAAGCTTCAATGTAAAATTTAGGTCACTGCTGTTGAGCGAAAATATGGCTTTATTATTTACATGCCAAATACAACTAAACTGAAAAAGAACATCCATTCAGCAGCTCCATTTAGTATTGATGCAATAATGATCAGTTCCCTGAGAGTAGGGGAAGTTGGGGGAACGCCGAATACTTTTTTTCTGACGCCCGTAGCACGCAAGGTAGACAACTTAAGCTATTCTTGTTGGCGTCATTCGAGAGGTCAGTCTTTTGTCTTTCAAACATACCAGGCGCATTTGATGAATTCGCATACCGTTAAGCGCAAAAACTAAAAATATCAAAGAACTGACTTTTTCGGCGTTGCCCCGGACTGCGGGGAAAGCCGAAAATGGGATAAATGATCTACGAGGAATGCCGACATTGATGTTTTGCCAATTTATCTCAAACTTTATCCAAAATTCATCAAAGCTGACACGCGTTTTAAGAGCTTGAGGACGCTTGGTGCACACTGGAAGTTATAATTGTGTGATATAATAAGAAAATGCCAGGTAAATCATTCCTTATAGGTAACAGGCCGTTGTGCCGGCTGAAAGTGTAATTTGTTTGACTAAAAATACGCGTTGCTATTCTACAGCAGTAAAGTCCACATAGCGTGCTTTAACGTGCGTAATTGCGCGTTTTCGGCATTACCCCAGCCAGCCATACTTTCATTTGCAGGTCCATAACTTTTAAACGTGCTGTATAAATTTCAAATAGGCAGCACACTTATGCAAAGACATGCTGAAGATTACTTGACCGAATTGGCCAGACAAACGGTAGCATAATGAGTAAGAAATGCAGCTTCAAAGGCGCATGTAGTACAAGGGAAACGTACCTTGAAAACGCTTTTGGCGCCCTCACAGCCGAAGCATTCCAAATGACGACTCGTAACAAACATGCGATAATTGTAGTCACTTAAGCTTCAGAGCATCACTGAGACGTGGCATCCATGTCGTACGGTTTTAGAAATATCTCAAATTTCGGCTTTGCCCCAACTCCGGCATTGCCCCAACTTCCCCTAATGTCTACCAGCCAAGGACCGGGGGAGGGAGGACGACGCCATCCAAAGAGTCGCCTTCGAGTTATCACCTCCACCAAAGGTCAAAGGTCGCAGGTCGGCAACACGACACATCCGTCCCCGTCACCCGGCGGCATCCGATCACGTTAGGGTCACAGGTCACGGGGTCATGGGGTCGCGGTGACCGGGTCACGGTCACCGGTGACCCGGTCAGGTCACCATCTGCTCTCGGCTCGTGACGCCGCGGACAGCCGGCCGGCGGGCAGATGACCCCAGATAGGAGGGGCGTGACTACGATTCGCGGACGAAGCGCCGAGCGGGCACGAGATGGGGGGCTAGGGGTCGTAGGACGCGCCTGAAACATGTTACATGAGCGGTAAATGTCAGAGGGCTGCGGCCGACACTGCCCACCCGGGGAAGTATCCGTTCCACTTGACGAATGGGAGCCGAGAGTATCGGCTATCGGCACCTGAGGTAACTTTTTACGGCATCACTTTGACCGTGACGTATGTGCACTCGATTCGAAGGACAGGCTGGAATAGCTGGACGTTTCGTCAACGTTATCAAGCTAAACCGCATGGCGGACGTTTTACAGCATTAGCAATCAACACATGTTTTCATTGAGGAGAGATTAGTGTCGGAGCCGATACGATCACTGACCGGCCCCAACTGCATCCGAGCAGCATCCACAGCACGTGTCTGGGGGCGGGGACGACGTGGCAGCGTGGCACCGCTCGCGTGACGGCACCCGTGTTTATTCAGGTGCACCAGTGGGCAGAAGGTGGGCACGCGCACGCACCATTATCGCCTCGGCGGCTCTGTCCTGTGACGCGTGCTGCGGTCGGGGCGTTTTCCTAGACTTCTGATGACAATGGGCACTCCCCGGCCTTCGGACACGCGGCACGGGCAACGAGGGCGTGGTCCCGTGACTGAACGAGGCGAACAATGTTATGCGGACACGGAATGGGGACCGTTTAACCTTACACGGGACATTTGAAGAGAGTGTCGAAACCACACCGACTGCTGGTGTGACAAACTCGTCACGAGAAATACGTAAGATTTGACGGGATTTGTGATAGTTTCGATATCGTTGACGACAAGCGCCAATAGGGAAAAAGAAACCATAACAATGTCAGCACTGCGCTGACAGTAACTGCTTCCGCAGTTTGGGAGCCATCTACTCTTGTGTCGTAAAGAAGCTGTCGTCCTTTGACAGAACTCCGCTCAATCTCCATGTCATACGTAGAAACGTGAGTGGCCGCCCGCTCCCGGTGTCTGCGGGGTGTCCGCTCTGTCAGACTGCCAGACCCCCGCGGGTCGGTCGGTGGGTGAGGTATACCGCCTACCCCAACAGTCGGCTGTCGGTCCCCGACCTGGCTCGGCTCGGCGTCCGTCGGTCGTCACCCGCCGGGGGCAGCAGAGCCTCCTCTACAGAGGAGTTCCCCGAAACACTAGCTCCGCGAATTCCCGGTGAACTGCACCTAACACACTGGTAGCCTTCAGGTGTCGGTGTGAATAAATTGGACTTTGTTATCGTAGCTAGCAGGCGACTGGAATCTTACCTGACCCGGGGGCACAGGGCGATCTTCGCTCGGACAGGCGAGCTGTTAGATGCAGTGATGGATTGAAATAAATGCTTCTTAGGTATCAGTGAAGATATGATCCTATCATAGGCGTTTTAATGGGTAGACAAATCCAAACATGATTACAAGTTATCATAGCAGTGAACACCATTGCTAATGGTATGCCTCTTGAAGGTTAATTAAGTTTTTTTTGCGAAAAGTATCTTTGGTAATTGTTCATTGCCTGTTGTAACATGTAAATTGTAAAAGGAGGGCGCGTTTTTACCTTTTGGGCTAGAGAAGCAATAGGACAAAAACATCAGCTGTTGAGCTACCATTGAGCTACATGCTTTTTTGTAGTCTCTGTTGATTCCTGCTTAGATTTATGCTCACGTTTCTAAATAAGCTGGTTTCACGTGCACCGGGACAGTTATTGTCAAGGGCGATTGCAGCATAGACAAGCCATCACATGCATTCGACATAAGATGAACATATTGGATAGAATATTGCAAATCAATTTCAAGTAAGACGACATCTGCCGGCATACAAATGAGATCATGGCATTACGACAAGGCAGATGGGTTAACTCCTCACGTTTTGCTAACAAGCCTGTCGGATCACTATACGTGCACAAAAGATATTGCAGGAGACGAGCAATAGAAATGAGTAGAAAGTAGAAAAAAATGAAATCAAGAGGAAGCAGATATTTTCAGCTGGTCATTTGTTAAAAGGTATTGAGGCTTCAATTGCGGTTTTCATTAAAGCGCTTAAAGCCATTGGACAGGCTTAGATATCAGACTGTATACCTACCTATAAGTTGGGTCATGTGTTTAAACTCGATTTTGCGACACTGGTTAATTCCACAAAACGTTAAATTGCCTGGTATCATGCGACACGAGTGATGTATGCATTTTTTTAAGAAGCTGTTTTTTTTAATCTACTGGTACATTTCATTTTTCATTTGATACAAAATCAATTTTTATTCGCTATCGTTTCGGAGTATGTCAACAGACTCGCTATGACCCTGTTTGTTATGCAATAACCGTTGATTAATATCATTGAGTAATGAGCATTTCGGGGAGCGAGGATAATTTGTCATCCATTTTGGACAATAATAGTTTTATTGGAAATTCTTGAACAGCAATATTACTCTTCGACTTGAATTTTATCTGACCAGTGTCCTAATATTTTTTTTTTGCGCAGGCATATTTTGTGCGAGCGCGGACCGTAACTGTCATTGTTACCTGTCAAATCGGCCGTCAGTTACACGTAAAATACGTTGAATGTCCAGCTACGCGCACAGAGCCTTATCTCTAACCTGCTTCGCGGACAAAAAAGGCAGTCATCCGGTGTGACCACTGTGATGGTTTCGGCAAGGTCGGTCCGAATCTGCCCCCTCCCCCCATCCCCGAGTCTCGATGAGCTGGTACTCCGGTCATTGCCGTCAAGACCGGGCCGCGAGTTACCTAAGTGTGGAACTACAAGTCGATTCTAGGGCTCTGATTGGTGACTGGTCGGGGGTGACGCTTATAGCATGACGTCACTCGCGTACTTGGCCGGACCAACGGCGCAGCGCAGGCGCGCCGAGCCAACCCAGAGGCTCTCAAACTCAATTGTACAGATCCTGCGCATTGAATGGCGAAACTTCGGCGAGTTCGCTTGAGTTTGGAAGCCCCTGCCAGAGGACTGGAGACGGCCGGATTATTTGCTGGACAGTGGGTAGCGCAGATGGCGATTGACGGTGCCAAAAAGATGATAGGGGAGAAGGAGTTGAGACTTGAGCAGTGAATTATAAGCCTGTTGCATAGCTGAGTGGTAAATTGTAAAATACCTAGGGTTTGAAGAGATGCAGTGTAGTTTAACCGACTCAGGGGCATTCTGCCGAGTTATGTAAGGCGGAAGGGTCGCAACTCGCAAGTCGTTTGTTTCCATAATTGCCTGATTAAAATGTAAAGCGTATCTAATGTTTAGTTGATAATACAGCGAGGTTGGGCATCTGCTCAATCCATTTCTTCTCTGCAATAGTGCATTCGCCACTGTAATTCATTGTAAGAGGCACTGGGCTGCGCCGCCTGTTAATTATTCCGAAACCACCAGTGAATTCATTTGCTGTCGTCACAGTCACTCACAACAATACGAATCGTTCAGTTGTGCGCTGGGGGTCCGCCAAGTTTAATTGTGCTGCAGAATGCAGACTGGACCGCCGAGAATATAACACTTCCGTCTCCCTCGGCGAGCGGCGCATTGGAGCCGAAGGAAACTGCCTCAGTTTTTTTTTTGTGGGGAGGATACCCATGTTTGAAAATTATGTTATGGAATGATGTGATAAGGAAAAGGACGGTTTCTTGAATTGAGGGCTGTGGAGAAGAAGCAGATTTTCTCATTTGCTACCCGATACAACGCGAAAAGACACAAATGTTGCACATTGGGCTTAATAAGTCTAACAAAAGATAAAGGACTTCGTGAATCATGCCTAATTGACCGCGACCAAGTTATTTGCCAATGCAGGTAGGCACTAGATAGGTAGATACTCAGTTGTGAACAGAACGTTCCACCACCCCTCGCCAGAAATTCAATCAGCTGTTGCTTATTAAAACGTTTGAGTGCACCTGACAACCTTTAAAAATGACGTCCTCCCTTTCAATGGTTCGTGCGAAGACACAAAGCCAGAATCAGCCAAGCAATATCGGAATCCATTGCGCTGTGTGTCGTATGTGCCTCCAGTTTTCAATCCACATAGCATAGCACACACTGCTAAATGCAGGTACGCTCACCTACACATTGGGTATTCGAAGGACTTAATAGCTCATACACATGGAAGAAACACATGAAATGTGATTTATAGCTGCAGCAGAAGTTTGGCGTCCGATGCCTCTTCGCCAAGTTAAGACCATGCCAATCTCGGCCAGTCTGCCGCTGCGCCGGCACTGGCCGTGGTGTGACGTCATCCGGCCGGCTCGGCGCTGGGTAGTTCCACACTTAGGTAACTCGCGACCGGGCCGGGTGGGCCGCCTCAGTGCAGTCCAGAGCTGGTTATAGGAATGGCCGCTGTTTGCCTGGCCTTCGATCTGTTGGACGGCGGTGTCCAACTGTCACTTTCGCTCGGCAGAGGTGCCGAAAACCGGGACTGAGGTGTTGCTGAGAGGATCAGGTCCGCATCTGTGGAACTGGAGATGCTGGTGAGCCGAATGTGGGCGGTAAGGGGTGGCGCAGACGACGTGCCTATTATACTGAAAGGAAAGAGATGACAATGCTTAGTCCAGCGATAATCTTAATTGCTACTTAAGCCCATTAAGCCCACATGTTTCGTCTGGGACTGTCACGAACTGCAAGTGACGTTTCTATGGTTTCCACCCGTCAAACAGAGACAGTACAGAGCAAGGTCATGTCATTCCCCCTATCTCTTCATCAGCATGATAGGGAACGAGTTTTACCGGGGGATAGGTAGATTATGTGCATGCTAACGGTTTATGTGCCAGTTAAATGTATGGTAAGTATTGTGTCAAAGTCGGTGATTGGAAAGAAATTCTATGATAGGGCGACTTTTTTGCACAGCTCTACTTACGTTCCCAGGGTTCTGGCATTTACTCTCAGTTAATCCTGCTGTGTCCTTTTAATCGACCGATGACATGAGCTCATCTGTAGATATGTAAATTATGTATGGTTATACAAGCTTAAATTAACGGTATGTTTCATTATAATTTGGCTTTTGCAGCCGGTGTTTATGTAACTGGGGAAATACATTAACCCTCGCCCATGTAGGGGGGGGGGGTTGGTGCAACCCCCTGAGGTTTTTCTTAGCTACACGCCGAACCGTTTCAGATAGCCTGCTCAAATTTTCAGTACCCTTTGGGGCATCCTTTGCGCAACTTTTGTTTTTTTGTCAAGGTCATGTCAGGTCACGGAGTTATGACGTCATAAAGGGAACAACCTCCGGCCAGATTTACGCTAAATTGGAGATTGCTTCACATTGTTATAAATGCCGACTGACCTGACACACTGATGGATTGTTTTAGAATCACAACTGGCTGATTTGACATTGGCACAAGGTCCGTTGACCTTTTGAAGGTTACTAAAGGTCAAGGTAAGGTCAGTGACCTCGGTTGACCTGTAATGACTTATTGCACTTGTATGCCTTTTCGGGGTGTTTTGATGCCCTGAATTCGAATTTGCTATCCATTCCAGGCATCTTCGGTTGTTTCTTGTAGTTCATTTTGGGTCAGGGTCAGGTCAGTGACGTCACACGCCTGACGTGACCCAATGCACAAATGACCTTGCAGACTTCCGATGCTCCCAACGCATCATTTTTAGAGTTATGACATCGAAACAGACACCAAACGATAGAGAATTGATCAAGGATCACGATAGTGAAGGTTTCAAGTCGATATCTCTTACCGTTTTCCGCAATCGGCGCGGAAATTTGAAAAAGTTAGATTTTTTTAGAAAATTTGACCCTTAACCGGTCATAAGTAGGTCAAATGTTGACCTAGGACCACAAAATATACCACCAATCGCGAGATCTCGTTGAGAGCAATCCGTTGGTCTTTTCCCCTAAGCTCTACGACGCTCCGTTTTCAAACGCCAGGGGGGGTTGCACCCCCCCCCCCTGCATGGGCGAAGGTGGCAAAACACCGTTTACGGGCGAGGGTTAAATAAGAAATGATGAAGATATTAAGTATGAATTCTTCATGGCTTGTTAGCCAAGCCATGAAGCAAGCGTTGACGCTTCCCATTATGACCTAACATTTACCGGATGGCTATGAATACAGTGCAATAATAATTCAAATGTTTTTGGATTTGTTGTTGGTTCTTTCAGTCAGCCCATGCGTATCTAATGCGAGTGTGACTGACAAGGTCGCTGCCAATGTTAGATTGTTTCCTCTGGCCGCTGCCAATGTCGAATTGTTTCCGCTCCGGCTGGCCACACGTTCCGCTCCAGCTGGTCACTGGTTCCGGTCCATGTGATCACTGTTTTCGTTGCAACCAATCATGGAATGTTGTCGCGCTACAATGCACAGACCGCCACAGCGTGCTGGCAGTGTGGGAGCGCCCGCGATCAAATTCTCACCCATTCCAGCCGGGCCGTACCCACCAGACATGTACCGGAGCGCAGCATATGATCTTGACAGGAAGTTAGGGGCAACACCTCGAGTCGTGATCGTGTGCTATTCACACGTCGTGACATGATAACCGTGCTCAGTGGTGTCGAGACAGTGCAAACATGTGTAATACTGGTAGATGAATCTGGCACGATTGGCCGGCCTGTTGCATGGCATGTGGCCTTCTTAGAGCTGCCTTGCTAAAAGCGATACCGAAATTCACCGCATTGCCATCTAACGGGTGCATGTGTTCAGAAAATTCGTGATTGATTCTTAAACATTCTTATAGATCTCTGTATGTGCCTCTTAACGTTGACAAAATACCATTTATTATTAGGCTAGTGGAGAATTTCATGGGCTGAGCACAAACATTGGAATTATATATTACATGCACCTGGCTCCGTAATGGACAAATACACCATGAACATCCCAGATATCCTGTTCCCTTCAGATCCATTGCAGCACTGCCGGTCGTCGTTAAGTAACCGATACCGGCCTCCGTACTGCCATTTCAGGTGCGTCTCGGCAGTGGGTTTGCTGTGGGGCGGCGACAAACTGTGCTTATCTGATGATGGGCGGTGGCCAAGACGCCGCCGTCCGCCCTGCGCTCGGCGTGCCGAAATGCATTTACCTTGTCTTATATCTTGAGATGATTGCCGTCCCGGATGTTTGCGACGCTATATTTTCATAAGCCAAATGACTCAGAAGCTGGTTGTAACGGCGCCGCTGTTTTGTGCAGCCGCATGCCGAGCAGATCGGCAGGGCGGCTCAAGGCTGAGTGTTGGGACCAGCACGCTTTGGAGGCAACGCATTCGATCAGTGGCGGTCCTTGAAGGGCCATGAAGGGAGGACTGCCGGCGCGGCGCCGAGATTCCGCAGGGATGGCGCTCAGCCTCGCGAGCGTGTCAAGACTGTTGCTATAGCCGATATGCTATAGCAAGGACTCATGTGCCTCTTTAGGCGGATTGTAAAGGCTACTGAGCCATTCCTCCACGTAGCAGTATTCTATTGGGCTAGCATAGAGCCCGTGAGATTATGCGGTCTCATTCACTCATAAGCACCGTTGTCATAAGTGCTAAGTCATAAGCACCGTTGTGCCTTAAACGCCTTGCAGTTGGGGCATTCCACGTCAAATCGAACAAAAATCGGCTGTTTTGCACCTTACCATCAGCGATTTCATTATAAATTGTGAGCGAGTTCCTGTGTGGCCCC